>NC_052674.1:13957372-14316908 GCF_016802725.1 Solenopsis invicta | reverse complement strand
ACGAGGCAGTTTGGCGTGCCACGAAGCTCTTCGACCAAAAAACTGAGGGTCCTGGAGGGAGCGCACCTCGTGTTACACCAAGAGAGAGAGCCCGTAAAGGAGCGCGCCTCGGGTTATACCAAGGCTGAGGGCCCGGAAAGGAGCGCACTTCGGGTTACACTACGGGAGAGGGCCCGGAAAGGAGCGCACCTCAAGTGACGATTCTCGACATCGAAGGGCCCAAAGGGAGCTCAACTTCGATCGGAGGATGCGTGCTTGACGGGTTGCTGTCTCGTATTATATGCGCTCGATGGATGCATTTGACTCCCGAGAAAGCGGCCGCCTAGCAGCGGCGCCTGAACTAGCGCCGGCGCTCACGCCCACATTGGCGCCTGCGGCTTTCCTGCGTGCTCGCGCGCGCGCGTATGTTGGTGGCGGATTTTGATTCGCCACAATAGGGTATTAATTATATTGATAGAATTACGAACGCTATAATCAGAACGCTATAATCGTTTTCAGTAATTTTTAAAGTTACTTTGAATTAAAAATACATACTTGATAATATTCAAAATTGCGTCCGTGCTTCTGAAAGTTGTAGACAAGTGTCACTGCACAATAATAACGCTCGCAATAACACACCGTGCAAACGTGCGGCTTCAATGCGACTGTGTTTTTTATGCAGTTTTTATATACGAACTTACGTTGAAAGAAGGGGCAAATTTACCTTATTTTTGCTTTCTTTCTGTTTTCGTTCAATACTACATTCAAGATTATTTTTTATGGTAAAGTGTATGCAATCATTAATAAACATCGTGTTTGTTTGTTAAATGATAATAACCCGGTGCGGGATAATAAGAGCTATGAAAACTGCAAATAATTGAACGTTATATGTTTACGTGTTCTTTAATAAGATTACTCTTTGTTACAAATGTATGTTGTGTAAGTGTCATCTTTCTCTTTGGTAGTGGCTTAGGCGGCGCCCGGAGGCACCTAAAAAAGTCGGTAAGTTGCCGAATAAATTGCGTATTAGTTTGTCCTTCTTCTTTTTCTTTTTCTCGCGCTTTCCTGTGGGGAGAGATCGTCCTGGCGTGATAGAACGCGGAGAACGCGGCTGGAGCGATCGGGACAACGACGATGCTTCTGGGCCTCGGCGGAGTGCTCGTGGCAGGCGTAGGGGACTTCTGGATACCGCTAAACGTAGTCGAAGCGGGTGGAGACGTTTGTGTCCCTTGATTCCTCGTCACGGTGCACCGGCGTCGAGGATCGTCTTGACGTGATAGCTCTACTCCCACTAGCTTCCAGGGAAGGAACGCTATTCCTTCGTCGGGTATGGAAGTACCCTGACAACCGTCGGGACAGATGCAGCCCGGACAGTCCGGATGCGGGTAAGGACCGGGACGGTCCAGTCGAAGACGTGGACGAGGCAGTTTGGCGTGCCACGAAGCTCTTCGACCAAAAAACTGAGGGCCGTGGAGGGAGCGCACCTCGTGTTACACCAAGAGAGAGAGCCCGTAAAGGAACGCGCCTCGGGTTATACCAAGGGTGAAGGCCCGGAAAGGAGCGCACTTCGGGTTACACCACGGGAGAGGGCCCGGAAAGGAGCGCACCTCAAGTGACGATTCTCGACATCGAAGGGCCCAAAGGGAGCTCAACTTCGATCGGAGGATGCGTGCTTGACGGGTTGCTGTCTCGTATTATATGCGCTCGATGGATGCATTTGACTCCCGAGAAAGCGGCCGCCTAGCAGCGGCGCCTGAACTAGCGCCGGCGCTCACGCCCACACTGGCGCCTGCGGCTTTCCTGCGTGCTCGCGCGCGCGCGTATGTTGGTGGCGGATTTTGATTCGCCACAATAGGGTATTAATTATATTGATAGAATTACGAACGCTATAATCAGAACGCTATAATCGTTTTCAGTAATTTTTAAAGTTACTTTGAATTAAAAATACTTACTTGATAATATTCAAAATTGCGTCCGTGCTTCTGAAAGTTGTAGACAAGTGTCACTGCACAATAATAACGCTCGCAATAACACACCGTGCAAACATGCGGCTTCAATGCGACTGTGTTTTTTATGCAGTTTTTATATACGAACTTACGTTGAAAGAAGGGGCAAATTTACCTTATTTTTGCTTTCTTTCTGTTTTCGTTCAATACTACATTCAAGATTATTTTTTATGGTAAAGTGTATGCAATCATTAATAAACATCGTGTTTGTTTGTTAAATGATAATAACCCGGTGCGGGATAATAAGAGCTATGAAAACTGCAAATAATTGAACGTTATATGTTTACGTGTTCTTTAATAAGATTACTCTTTGTTACAAATGTATGTTGTGTAAGTGTCATCTTTCTCTTTGGTAGTGGCTTAGGCGGCGCCCGGAGGCACCTAAAAAAGTCGGTAAGTTGCCGAATAAATTGCGTATTAGTTTGTCCTTCTTCTTTTTCTTTTTCTCGCGCTTTCCTGTGGGGAGAGAT
Source organism: Solenopsis invicta (assembly GCF_016802725.1). Taxonomy (NCBI): domain Eukaryota; kingdom Metazoa; phylum Arthropoda; class Insecta; order Hymenoptera; family Formicidae; genus Solenopsis; species Solenopsis invicta. The sequence continues at coordinate 14,314,453 of NC_052674.1, read as the reverse complement.
CGTCCTGGCGTGATAGAACGCGGAGAACGCGGCTGGAGCGATCGGGACAACGACGATGCTTCTGGGCCTCGGCGGAGTGCTCGTGGCAGGCGTAGGGGACTTCTGGATACCGCTAAACGTAGTCGAAGCGGGTGGAGACGTTTGTGTCCCTTGATTCCTCGTCACGGTGCACCGGCGTCGAGGATCGTCTTGACGTGATAGCTCTACTCCCACTAGCTTCCAGGGAAGGAACGCTACTCCTTCGTCGGGTATGGAAGTACCCTGACAACCGTCGGGACAGATGCAGCCCGGACAGTCCGGATGCGGGTAAGGACCGGGACGGTCCAGTCGAAGACATGGACGAGGCAGTTTGGCGTGCCACGAAGCTCTTCGACCAAAAAACTGAGGGCCGTGGAGGGAGCGCACCTCGTGTTACACCAAGAGAGAGAGCCCGTAAAGGAACGCGCCTCGGGTTATACCAAGGGTGAAGGCCCGGAAAGGAGCGCACTTCGGGTTACACTACGGGAGAGGGCCCGGAAAGGAGCGCACCTCAAGTGACGATTCTCGACATCGAAGGGCCCAAAGGGAGCTCAACTTCGATCGGAGGATGCGTGCTTGACGGGTTGCTGTCTCGTATTATATGCGCTCGATGGATGCATTTGACTCCCGAGAAAGCGGCCGCCTAGCAGCGGCGCCTGAACTAGCGCCGGCGCTCACGCCCACATTGGCGCCTGCGGCTTTCCTGCGTGCTCGCGCGCGCGCGTATGTTGGTGGCGGATTTTGATTCGCCACAATAGGGTATTAATTATATTGATAGAATTACGAACGCTATAATCAGAACGCTATAATCGTTTTCAGTAATTTTTAAAGTTACTTTGAATTAAAAATACTTACTTGATAATATTCAAAATTGCGTCCGTGCTTCTGAAAGTTGTAGACAAGTGTCACTGCACAATAATAACGCTCGCAATAACACACCGTGCAAACGTGCGGCTTCAATGCGACTGTGTTTTTTATGCAGTTTTTATATACGAACTTACGTTGAAAGAAGGGGCAAATTTACCTTATTTTTGCTTTCTTTCTGTTTTCGTTCAATACTACATTCAAGATTATTTTTTATGGTAAAGTGTATGCAATCATTAATAAACATCGTGTTTGTTTGTTAAATGATAATAACCCGGTGCGGGATAATAAGAGCTATGAAAACTGCAAATAATTGAACGTTATATGTTTACGTGTTCTTTAATAAGATTACTCTTTGTTACAAATGTATGTTGTGTAAGTGTCATCTTTCTCTTTGGTAGTGGCTTAGGCGGCGCCCGGAGGCACCCAAAAAAGTCGGTAAGTTGCCGAATAAATTGCGTATTAGTTTGTCCTTCTCCTTTTTCTTTTTCTCGCGCTTTCCTGTGGGGAGAGATCGCCCTCGCGTGATAGAACGCGGAGAACGCGGCTGGAGCGATCGGGACAACGACGATGCTTCTGGGCCTCGGCGGAGTGCTCGTGGCAGGCGTAGGGGACTTCTGCATACCGCTAAACGTAGTCGAAGCGGGTGGAGACGTTTGTGTCCCTTGATTCCTCGTCACGGTGCACCGGCGTCGAGGATCGTCTTGACGTGGTAGCTCTACTCCCACTAGCTTCCAGGGAAGGAACGCTACTCCTTCGTCGGGTATGGAAGTACCCTGACAACCGTCCGGACAGATGCAGCCCGGACAGTCCGGATGCGGGTAAGGACCGGGACGGTCCAGTCGAAGACGTGGACGAGGCAGTTTGGCGTGCCACGAAGCTCTTCGACCAAAAAACTGAGGGCCGTGGAGGGAGCGCATCTCTTGTTACACCAAGAGAGAGAGCCCGTAAAGGAACGCGCCTCGGGTAATACTAAGGGTGAGGGCCCCAAAGGAGCGCACTTCGGGTTACACCACGGGAGAGGGCCCGGAAAGGAGCGCACCTCAAGTGACGATTCTCGACATCGAAGGGCCCAAAGGGAGCTCAACTTCGCCCGGAGGATGCGTGCTTGACGGGTTGCTGTCTCGTATTATATGCGCTCGATGGATGCATTTGACTCCCGAGAAAGCGGCCGCCTAGCAGCGGCGCCTGAACTAGCGCCGGCGCTCACGCCCACACTGGCGCCTGCGGCTTGCCTGCGTGCTCGCGCGCGCGCGTATGTTGGTGGCGGATTTTGGTTCGCCACAATAGGGTATTAATTATATTGATAGAATTACGAACGCTATAATCAGAACGCTATAATCGTTTTCAGTAATTGTTAAAGTTACTTTGAATTAAAAATACTTACTTGATAATATTCAAAATTGCGCCCGTGCTTCTGAAAGTTGTGGACAAGTGTCACTACACAATAATAACGCTCGCAATAACACACCGTGCAAACGTGCGGCTTCAATGCGACTGCGTTTTTTATGCAGTTTTTATATACGAACTTACGTTGAAAGAAGGGGCAAATTTACCTTATTTTTGCTTTCTTTCTGTTTTCGTTCAATACTACATTCAAGATTATTTTTTATGGTAAAGTGTATGCAATCATTAATAAACATCGTGTTTGTTTGTTAAATGATAATAACCCGGTGCGGGATAATAAGAGCTCTGAAAACTGCAAATAATTGAACGTTATATGTTTACGTGTTCTTTAATAAGATTACTCTTTGTTACAAATGTATGTTGTGTAAGTGTCATCTTTCTCTTTGGTAGTGGCTTAGGCGGCGCCCGGAGGCACCCAAAAAAGTCGGTAAGTTGCCGAATAAATTGCGTATTAGTTTGTCCTTCTTCTTTTTCTTTTTCTCGCGCTTTCCTGTGGGGAGAGATCGCCCTGGCGTGATAGAACGCGGAGAACGCGGCTGGAGCGATCGGGACAACGACGATGCTTCTGGGCCTCGGCGGAGTGCTCGTGGCAGGCGTAGGGGACTTCTGGATACCGCTAAACGTAGTCGAAGCGGGTGGAGACGTTTGTGTCCCTTGATTCCTCGTCACGGTGCACCGGCGTCGAGGATCGTCTTGACGTGATAGCTCTACTCCCACTAGCTTCCAGGGAAGGAACGCTACTCCTTCGTCGGGTATGGAAGTACCCTGACAACCGTCGGGACAGATGCAGCCCGGACAGTCCGGATGCGGGTAAGGACCGGGACGGTCCAGTCGAAGACGTGGACGAGGCAGTTTGGCGTGCCACGAAGCTCTTCGACCAAAAAACTGAGGGCCGTGGAGCGCACCTCGTGTTACACCAAGAGAGAGAGCCCGTAAAGGAACGCGCCTCGGGTTATACCAAGGGTGAGGGCCCGGAAAGGAGCGCACTTCGGGTTACACCACGAGAGAGGGCCCGGAAAGGAGCGCACCTCAAGTGACGATTCTCGACATCGAAGGGCCCAAAGGGAGCTCAACTTCGATCGGAGGATGCGTGCTTGACGGGTTGCTGTCTCGTATTATGTGCGCTCGATGGATGCATTTGACTCCCGAGAAAGCGGCCGCCTAGCAGCGGCGGCTGAACTAGCGCCGGCGCTCACGCCCACACTGGCGCCTGCGGCTTGCCTGCGTGCTCGTGCGCGCGCGTATGTTGGTGGCAGATTTTGGTTCGCCACAATAGAGTACTAATTATATTGATAGAATTACGAACGCTATAATCAGAACGCTATAATCGTTTTCAGTAATTTTTAAAGTTACTTTGAATTAAAAATACTTACTTGATAATATTCAAAATTGCGTCCGTGCTTCTGAAAGTTGTAGACAAGTGTCACTGCACAATAATAACGCTCGCAATAACACACCGTGCAAACGTGCGGCTTCAATGCGGCTGCGTTTTTTATGCAGTTTTTATATACGAACTTACGTTGAAAGAAGGGGCAAATTTACCTTATTTTTGCTTTCTTTCTGTTTTCGTTCAATACTACATTCAAGATTATTTTTTATGGTAAAGTGTATGCAATCATTAATAAACATCGTGTTTGTTTGTTAAATGATAATAACCCGGTGCGGGATAATAAGAGCTATGAAAACTGCAAATAATTGAACGTTATATGTTTACGTGTTCTTTAATAAGATTACTCTTTGTTACAAATGTATGTTGTGTAAGTGTCATCTTTCTCTTTGGTAGTGGCTTAGGCGGCGCCCGGAGGCGCCTAAAAAAGTCGGTAAGTTGCCGAATAAATTGCGTATTAGTTTGTCCTTCTTCTTTTTCTTTTTCTCGCGCTTTCCTGTAGGGAGAGATCGCCCTGGCGTGATAGAACGCGGAGAACGCGGCTGGTGCGATCGGGACAACGACGATGCTTCTGGGCCTCGGCGGAGTGCTCGTGGCAGGCGTAGGGGACTTCTGCATACCGCTAAACGTAGTCGAAGCGGGTGGAGACGTTTGTGTCACTTGATTCCTCGTCACGGTGCACCGGCGTCGAGGATCGTCTTGACGTGATAGCTCTACTCCCACTAGCTTCCAGGGAAGGAACGCTACTCCTTCGTCGGGTATGGAAGTACCCTGACAACCGTCGGGACAGATGCAGCCCGGACAGTCCGGATGCGGGTAAGGACCGGGACGGTCCAGTCGAAGACGTGGACGAGGCAGTTTGGCGTGCCACGAAGCTCTTCGACCAAAAAACTGAGGGCCGTGGAGAGCGCACCTCGTGTTACACCAAGAGAGAGAGCCCGTAAAGGAACGCGCCTCGGGTTATACCAAGGGTGAGGGCCCGGAAAGGAGCGCACTTCGGGTTACACCACGAGAGAGGGCCCGGAAAGGAGCGCACCTCAAGTGACGATTCTCGACATCGAAGGGCCCAAAGGGAGCTCAACTTCGATCGGAGGATGCGTGCTTGACGGGTTGCTGTCTCGTATTATGTGCGCTCGATGGATGCATTTGACTCCCGAGAAAGCGGCCGCCTAGCAGCGGCGGCTGAACTAGCGCCGGCGCTCACGCCCACACTGGCGCCTGCGGCTTGCCTGCGTGCTCGCGCGCGCGCGTATGTTGGTGGCGGATTTTAATTGGCCACAATAGGGTATTAATTATATTGATAGAATTACGAACGCTATAATCAGAACGCTATAATCGTTTTCAGTAATTTTTAAAGTTACTTTGAATTAAAAATACTTACTTGATAATATTCAAAATTGCGTCCGTGCTTCTGAAAGTTGTAGACAAGTGTCACTGCACATTAATAACGCTCGCAATAACACACCGTGCAAACGTGCGGCTTCAATGCGACTGTGTTTTTTATGCAGTTTTTATATACGAACTTACGTTGAAAGAAGGGGCAAATTTACCTTATTTTTGCTTTCTTTCTGTTTTCGTTCAATACTACATTCAAGATTATTTTTTATGGTAAAGTGTATGCAATCATTAATAAACATCGTGTTTGTTTGTTAAATGATAATAACCCGGTGCGGGATAATAAGAGCTATGAAAACTGCAAATAATTGAACGTTATATGTTTACGTGTTCTTTAATAAGATTACTCTTTGTTACAAATGTATGTTGTGTAAGTGTCATCTTTCTCTTTGGTAGTGACTTAGGCGGCGCCCGGAGGCACCTAAAAAAGTCGGTAAGTTGCCGAATAAATTGCGTATTAGTTTGTCCTTCTTCTTTTTCTTTTTCTCGCGCTTTCCTGTGGGAAGAGATCGCCCTGGCGTGATAGAACGCGGAAAACGCGGCTGGAGCGATCGGGACAACGACGATGCTTCTGGGCCTCGGCGGAGTGCTCGTGGCAGGCGTAGGGGACTTCTGGATACCGCTAAACGTAGTCGAAGCGGGTGGAGACGTTTGTGTCCCTTGATTCCTCGTCACGGTGCACCGGCGTCGAGGATCGTCTTGACGTGATAGCTCTACTCCCACTAGCTTCCAGGGAAGGAACGCTACTCCTTCGTCGGGTATGGAAGTACCCTGACAACCGTCGGAACAGATGCAGCCCGGACAGTCCGGATGCGGGTAAGGACCGGGACGGTCCCGTCGAAGACGTGGACGAGGCAGTTTGGCGTGCCACGAAGCTCTTCGACCAAAAAACTGAGGGCCGTGGAGGGAGCGCACCTCGTGTTACACCAAGAGAGAGAGCCCGTAAAGGAACGCGCCTCGGGTTATACCAAGGGTGAAGGCCCGGCAAGGAGCGCACTTCGGGTTAAACCACGGGAGAGGGCCCGGAAAGGAGCGCACCTCAAGTGACGCTTCTCGACATCGAAGGGCCCAAAGGGAGCTCAACTTCGATCGGAGGATGCGTGCTTGACGGGTTGCTGTCTCGTATTATATGCGCTCGATGGATGCATTTGACTCCCGAGAAAGCGGCCGCCTAGCAGCGGCGCCTGAACTAGCGCCGGCGCTCACGCCCACACTGGCGCCTGCGGCTTTCCTGCGTGCTCGCGCGCGCGCGTATGTTGGTGGCGGATTTTGATTCGCCACAATAGGGTATTAATTATATTGATAGAATTACGAACGCTATAATCAGAACGCTATAATCGTTTTCAGTAATTTTTAAAGTTACTTTGAATTAAAAATACTTACTTGATAATATTCAAAATTGCGTCCGTGCTTCTGAAAGTTGTAGACAAGTGTCACTGCACAATAATAACGCTCGCAATAACACACCGTGCAAACGTGCGGCTTCAATGCGACTGTGTTTTTTATGCAGTTTTTATATACGAACTTACGTTGAAAGAAGGGGCAAATTTACCTTATTTTTGTTCTCTTTCTGTTTTCGTTCAATACTATATTCAAGATTATTTTTTATGGTAAAGTGTATGCAATCATTAATAAACATCGTGTTTGTTTGTTAAATGATAATAACCCGGTGCGGGATAATAAGAGCTCTGAAAACTGCAAATAATTGAACGTTATATGTTTACGTGTTCTTTAATAAGATTACTCTTTGTTACAAATGTATGTTGTGTAAGTGTCATCTTTCTATTTGGTAGTGGCTTAGGCGGCGCCCGGAGACGCCTAAAAAGTCGGTAAGTTGCCGAATAAATTGCGTATTAGTTTGTCCTTCTTCTTCTTTTTTTCTCCCGCTTTCCTGTGGGGAGAGATTGTCCTGGCATGATAGGACGCGGAGAACGCGGCTGGAGCGACCGGGACAACGACGATGCTTCTGAGCCTCGGCGGAGTGCTCGTGGTAGGCGTTGGGTACTTCTGGATACCGCTGGACGTAATCGAAGCGGCTGGAGACGTTTGTGTCCCTTGATTCCTCGTCACGGTGCACCGGCGTCGAGGATCGTCTTGACGTGGTAGCTCTACTCCCATTAGCTTCCAGGGAAGGAACGCTACTCCTTGGTCGGGTATGGAAGTACCCTGACAACCGTCGGAACAGATGCAGCCCGGACAGTCCGGATGCGGGTAAGGACCGGGACGGTCCCGTCGAAGACGTCGACGAGGCAGTTTGGCGTGCCACGAAGCTCTTCGACCAAAAAACTGAGGGCCCTGGAGAGAGCGCACCTCGTGTTACACCAAGAGAGACGGCCCGTAAAGGAGTGCGCCTCGGGTTATACCAAGGGAGAGGTCCGGGAAAGAAGCGCACGGTTGTGTGCACTTCTTAGCTTTGTCTTTGAATCGCCTGTGATAGAAGCACACGTTGCCCTCTTCCGTTTTCTTTTTGCTGCGGCTCTGGGAACGGTCACGTTTCTGGCTTTTTTCCGTTGACCGTGATAATCGCCCGCTTAGACTTGCTACTTGTCTAGTGAGTTCTTTGATTTGTTGCTCGAGCGTTGGAGTGGCAGATTGTAGGCTAGCGATTCCTGTAGCTGTGTTGGCGACCTCGTAAATGCGGTCGGCCTGCTCGGTTACTGCCTCAAGATCACCTGCCGTTCGGGTAGCTAAAATGGCTTGCAGTTGTGACGGCAGTCTGTCTATCCACAGGGTTCGTAGTAGCTGGATGGCGGAGTTTGCGAGGGCTTTTAGGTGTCGTAAAAATTGTGACGGCCTACAATCCCCTATCTCTTCGTGTTCTAGTAGCTGTCGGATCTGTTGCTCTTGCGAAATCGATAGTCTTTGTATGAGGGCCTTTTTTAAATTTTCGTACTTGTTCTCCGCAGTGGGTTTTGTAATAAGATTCTTGATTTTCTTGGCGTGCTTCGTTTCGACGTGTGACAATACGTAAGCGTATTTCGTACTGTCTTGCGTTACGCCTCCTAGCATAAACTGGCCTTCCAGCTAAGCAAACCATAGTTCGGGCTCGACGGCTCAAAAAGGAGGTATTTTGAGTGCTACTCGGTGGATGTGCGGACGCTCCTCTGTTGCGTTGGTGCCACTACCGCGTGCCTCTGTCATGGTGCTGATTTTTGATCACGTCGGGGTCACCAATTTGTGGGTTAGCTTATGGTATCAGAAGGTTCCACAAATAATTGAACGTTATATGTTCACGTGTTCTTTAATACGATTACTCTTTGTTACAAATGTATGTTGTGTAAGTGTCATCTTTCTCTTTGGTAGTGGCTTAGGCGGCGCTCGGAGGCGCCTAAAAAAGTCGGTCAGTTGCCGAATAAATTGCGTATTAGTTTGTCCTTCCTCTTCTTCTTTTTCTCCCGCTTTCCTGTGGGGAGAGATTGCCCTGGCGTGATCATCGAGTAAAGATAACTTATTGCCTAAATTCCGTGTAGACTTGTCGGGCGAGTTACCGGAACAAAAAAAGGTTACCGCAGCGGTGGTATACTTAGAACAATCGCTCGTGCAAAACTTGTTGGACAAACATTCCAATTTAGACAAGACATTGCGAATCGTTGCTTACTGCCTGCGAGTGGCGCGTTCACGTGAAACCAAGTATCGAATAATATTTATCTCGCATCACTAAATAACAGCCGCTCTGCGGATCGTAGTGAGGTACGTGCAGAGGCACGCTTTTCCAAAGGAATATAAACAGTTGAGCGAGTGTCGGAGCGTCGACGGCGGAAGTCGAATTCTGTCGTTAACTCCGTTTATGGATGAGCACGAGATCATTAGAATGGGTGGCCGAATAAGCAATGCGGCATTGCCATACGACGCGCGACACGCCGTGCTATTGTCGAAGAGCCACCGATTGACAATTTTAATTATACAGCGAGAACATGCGAGAAATTTGCCGCGCCACGCTTCAGCAGCGTATTGCTCGTATGATCAAAATGGACGTTCTTCTTCCTTCCTTCCTTTGACAAGGCAGGAACGAAAACTTCTTCCAATAACCTTTGACAAAGGGCACGAGTTTCTTCAACCGTCCCCGAGCAGAGATTGAATCTATAAAAATAAATATTACTGAGTCACGTAAATAGATTTAAGCATAAATTAAAACATTTCCGGCAAATTATTTAAATAAAATATCTGATGATAGTTTCTCTCTCTCTCTCTCTCTCTTTCTCTCTTTATCTTTGTCATTGTTTACGTTTTTGTTACTCTCTTGTAAACAATAAAAGATAAGAAAAGGTACAGATAAATCTATACTGTAATTATATCGCTAATTTGCCATTTTGAGAGCCAAAAGAGATAGTGTCATCTATGCGCTAATACATCCTAGTGCTCATTTTTGAAAAATGACACGTAAGCAATCTATGTGTAATTTAGATATCTGTTGATACAAACGTGTCTTCTATGCCGAGCATGCTACCAATGACTCTCCAGATATGCACTACACCCTCCATTTCCTCAGAAGTGGTTTTTATCCCTAGATACTCCTGGCTTACTAAAATGTATCCAATAAGTTCGAATTGCGTAAGTATCATATCATCTTGTGTTGGCTTAAAACCAGCCTTGGTACTGGTTTTAAACGCACAACAATGCTTTTGTCTCACAATTTTTATTGATTCCGAGAATCTATAATAAATATTATACTAGATACGTACATATTCTGCAGCGACTACATTTAATATTAATACAAAGTATATTTAATATAAATAAAAAGTAAATTTCTCTCATTATATTGTAATATAACAAGAAAATCAATCATTCATAATCATTTGTCATTTAATTTAGTTTGCTTGTGTATATGTTAGTACTGATTAAGCGATCAAAAATAAATTGTGCAAAAACATAAATTGTGCACATTTATTCCTATCCTTTCACGCGCTAAGTCAATATTGTATCAAGACAAACGAGTTCGATCCCAATTATTTAAATTGCTTGTAAGATATGTATATGTATATACATATGTATATACACAAAGTTTTTATTATGTAATTTATATTCATATAATTTGAAATTACATAAGTAGAATGTAGGGGCCGGTTCAAACGACGCGATCTCAGTGGGGTGCGGGGAAGGGGGGGAATATTTTGGGTCGCGCGGGGGGACCTAACCGGCGATAAGGTCCCGCGGGTGGACCAAACCGGTTGGAGGGGGAGGGGGGGCTTAAAACGGGGTCACACGTGTAAACCTAACCGATAGTTCTGCGTAATCAATGTTTATATAAACAGTGATAACGAGGACCATGTTCTTGACCGATGTTTAAATAAATTTGACACCTTTGAAATGAGCCGCGTGCGGGGAAGGGGGGGAAATATTTCGGGTCTCACGGGGGGTCTAACCGGAGACGATGTCACGCGACCGGGGCGAGGGGGGAAATAAATCGGGGACACGTGTATGAACCTAACCGGTAGTTCTGCGTAATCAATGTTTATCTAAACAGAGTGATAACGATTCGAGGACCATGTTCTTGACCGACACCTTTGAAATGTGTCGCGTGGAGGCAACTGACCATTTAATGTAAACATGGACCATGTACTTGTCACTCTGTTTACATAAACATAATAAATCACACCGCGAAGAGGTGTGTATGTACTTTTTGAAATGGGAAATATCTGTCATCACGAGGGGGATAAGCGATACGATGGCGAATATTTTGTGGGGTATGGGCGGCTATTTCCGCAGGGCCCGCCGCCGCGTGCGTGGAGGGGATGCGCGCTGTCTAACGCGGGGTCCGCTGGGACGATCCGTCATCCGCCGCTGGCACCGCCACCATCCACCGCTGCTGCCACCCGCTGGCGCTTACGCATTCGCTCTCTCCGTCCCTCGCTCGCTTGCTCGCTCGCTCGATTTTCCCGTACGCGGTAACGGGCATGCTTGCGCGTTTAGTCTCCCCTTCCTCGCCACGCTTGTTTCTTTCACCCGCTCGCTCGCTCGCTTTTTCCATCCACTCGCTTCTATAGCGCGTTCGCTCGTCGTATGCGACCTATCCCCCCCCACCCAGCAACCGCTACCGCCCTGCCGCTATCGCTGTTTTCACGATAATTTTTTAATGAGGGGATTGAAGGAAAGATGAATAAGTGATAGGAGAAAAAAATTGGTACATAAATTAAAATTTATATATGTATTTTGAAAAATTTTACATAAAAACAGAAAAAAATTTTTTGTATTAAAAAATTCTATAATAATTTTTTTCACCAGATCTCCTGGTAGACCCGCTCTCCGAATAATATTTGAAGATCCCATTGATCCTCCAGGTCCCACTCGTTGCGGATCCACTCTTTCATTAAACCACTGGTCCCACTGACGGCGCCGATATATCGCATCGGATATATTGATAAATCCTGCTATCTCAATTTGGTCTCGAGAGATGTTCTGAAACAAAAACAGGAAAAAACATTTAATATTACAATTGTACACATAAAATTGTAATTTAAAATTGATATAAATAATAAAACTTACGGGGTGGGGGCTGGTAATCCTTAATTCTAATAAGTGCCTTATCGGCACAACGAGTTGCTCCTCATTATGTACCATCAATCTCTGAAAAAAAAAAATATTAAAAATGTAGAAACATATGTATATATTTTTCAAAATGTCAGGGTTAAAAAAGATGAAAAGAACTTACCGTATCCGCCGGATACGTAACTCGAATTACGTGAAATAATGTTTCCATTTTTTCGAAAAACTGAATACTGTTTTTAGTCTTTTTCTCAAGAAGACTGTCTCACGACTGACTGACTCTCTGACTGCAAGCAGAGGTCTATGCAGTTCCTCCTCTTCAAAAATCTACGTCATATAAACAACTGAAGTATCCCCCGATTACTAATGTAAACTTTCAAAGAAAGAAACTCTTCTCGTTAGAAGAAACTATAATGCTCGCTCGCTCAATTTTCTCGTACATGGTCAAGCGTGTGCTTGCGCGTTTAGTCTCCCCCACCTCGCCACGCTTGTTTTTTTCGCGCGCCTCCTTAATGTCTACTATCTCGCATATTATTTACTAAGAAAATAGGAAACAATGGATAAGGATAGATTTTCAAATACATTTTAAAAAGTTTTTTAAAGTCCTTTTTTATTGTTCATGTAATGCTTCGTTCACAATAGTATCAATAGCGTAAGCTATTAATTCACACTCAATTTGCGAACTCTTATCGTAAAATTTGCGCAATAATTCTGTCGCGTCTGGTTTGTTCATGGCAAAGTTTTGACGCAAAAATGTTACAAAATGTTTAAATTTCTCAGTCGCAGTTGCAATGCTTTGATGCAGCGTATAATACATGTGCTCGACACAATGTTCCAGGTTGAATATAAATAACATAGTTGCAGGTATTAGGTAAATACAAGCATCGCGCAACGATAATTTAACAATATTTTCATCGCGCAGTTTCACGAGTTGCACGGTAAGGTCATGAATCGGTAACGATGGTGCTTCGGTTGACTGGACAAATCGCTCGAAATCCGCACGTTTATCTAACAGAGCTCTCCGCGTTTTATAAGGTAGAACGATCCGGTTGTCGCGTGTATCGCCGAGCGATATCTCCACGGAGCAGGAAACAGATCCAACGTTGATCGCTACATCAATCCATTTGTAGGAAGTTGATGTTAGCGCAAACCTTCTACCCAAAATACGCGGCGTATACCGCGATTCCAAAGACGTGCTGAAAAAACGGAGAGATAAGTAAAACGTACAATAAATGTATAAAACGTAATTTAAATATAAAGATACTTACGATCTCTCGCACACTTCAGTCTGGATTGGAAGGTAATAGTTTGCCATTGTTTATACCGAGAGAGAGATGCGTTGTCTCAGAACCGTTCAAACGAGCGACTGATTCAAAACTGATTATAAATTGCGACGTTTGTAGGAGGATTAAAGCTTCAGCAATTGTAAAGGAGTGGGGGATATTTTTCCCCTCTATCAAACAATTTCATCATCATCGTTATCGCTCGAACGTGTCACGACACGTTTTCACGGTCTGGCAACGTTGTACATGAAACGTGAAACATGACGTACATGAAACGTGAAACATGACGTACATGAAACGTGAAACATAACATACATGAAACATGACGTACATGAAACGTGAAACATGACGTATGTACATGAAACGTAAAACATGACGTACATGAAACATGAAAAAACGTTAATCTAAACATGAAAAACGTTAAACTAAACGTGAGAAACATGAAAAAAACGTTGGAGAAACGTAGATGTAATGGAGGGGGGAAAAAAAAATGTATCTCGTATATTACGTATCTTTATTTTTGCAATTGTGTCCACCAATTGTAAAGTTTGAATACATTTTGTAAAGCACAATGTTTATTCGTACGGTGTTGCCCACATTGAAAAGTATTAGCATCATCTAGATTATTCAAATTATCCACGTCTTCGTAATCCACATCCAGGCTCTCGATGTATGTATATTCTCGCCGACTGTCCAGAAGTAATTCTCCCAGCCATTCTCGTTTCTCATGTCCTTTGACGTATACAATCTCCTTGTCGTCAGGATTTTCAGCACCCAATACTGCAGTTGTAATCACTTGTCTCGCTTTCCGGTACGGAACCACCCCGTCGGTGCCCCATCTTAGCCCATGATGCATGGCAGTGAGCCAGGAGGCGCAAGATCTTTCGGATTTCATCAGCCAATCCCATGGCTGGGAGCTGTCAAAGATATAATGCGCGAGAACGTTTCCCCCTCTAAGAGCAGCAAATTCTTTTACGACGAAACCTCTCAATCGTCCAAGGGGGAAACCTTGCAGATCCACGAACGTCGGCACGGACATGTCGCAGTCGAAACGAAGACTGTGGTCTACGTCGATGTATCGTATAATATATATATGCGTGGAATTAAGTGATTTTGCGCACAATGTTTGTCAACAGGTTGTACTGAATCACGCGATCGTGTATTATCAAACAATAGGCACTAGTATTTTTTGGTACGTTATCCTTTGTCTCAAATTCCAATCGCACGTCAACGGTTGCGCTCTTGATTGATTCAACTTGCCGACTACAATCTATTATTATGAAAGGACCGTGACGTATAAAATTTGTCACTGTGAGATTCGGCTCGAGATACTCGTATCCGAGATAAGTTTTGCAGAAACGTGCATACATGTCGTACAGAAGAGCCCATCTATTTTTACTAATATCTAAATTCATATCTTCATAAGGATAACTATCAGAGTTCAAGTACAGTTTCACGTTAAATTGCAATGGTCGAATCGGCTCGTGTCCTCGGACATGACGTTTTTTCGACCGGTTTGCAGAGCAAAGATGACATATCGCGGCTTCTCGAGTTGAGTAGCGGTCTTGATAGTCCACGAGTGCTTGGTCGTACGTTGCAAAAGCGGATACTCGTAAAGATCCCACGAGCGAAAAGCCATGCTGAGGTATCGTCCGCTCTCCAATGTGCGCAGCATCGAAAGTTTATTTATTTCATTCAGTATTACGTGCGGCATTCGCCACTGAATCTTAAACAATTCTATCACAGGCTCTACCGCTGAATTGCCCTTTAGGCAATTGTTATCGTTGCGCGCTCGTATCAAGATCAATTCGTGACGAGCGTTGATCACTACTCGACGGTAATCCTCGCAGAATCCCAACAGCACGTAAAGCGGAATGCAAAAGTTGAAGTAACCATCAGCGGTAGTCAACTGTTCTTCCCAGCCAGCATTTCGCAAAATCACGCTTTTGTCGGATGACAGCGTTACATAATTTTTGAGTGAGCTAGTTATACCCACATTTCTATTACGATCAATCTCGACACCGTCGAGTTCATATCTTATCTCGTCAAACATAAACGCAACACAATTATTTCCCAAAACCACGTCACCGCCGACCTCCTCAGGTTTCTTCTTTTTTGTTAGCCTCCCTTCGACATATAGAAAGCTCTCATACGGCAATGTATACAAATCCTGTTGCTGTATGGGTATTCTTATCTCATCGCTGTGCCCGTACGTTGTGTTTGCATACGGCGAATAAGCATGGGTCTCAATCTTGACAATTCGATCGTCAAAGATTGGCTCGTCTCCAATATTTAGAATATCAGTCATTTTTTTTTTTAATCAAGATTGTCGTACCGCGAATCCCAGTGATTGTAAAATTTTAACGTTTGATACACTGAGCCTCTTTCGCTTCTCAGTTGATTGAGTCGTATTACCAATCGATGATGATGATGATGTCACCGGTCTTGTAAAGAATGCGTTATCTCTCTTTGCTCGCTCAACTCCACTCAACACAAGCATCTCATGTGTCGCGTTATCGTTTTCGAACGTGCAACCTGACGGTAATTTCCTCCCCTCGAAAATCCAGCAATCGTCCGTTTTGATCGACAATGCGTATGGTAAGATCCGTAACGCTTCGTATGATCACTGGCAAGTAAATGACTGTTGCAGGCCTTTCACTGAGCTTATATCCTGAAGACACGCTCGGAGAAAATTCATGGATCGTATGCACACGCGCACCGTTATTGTATGCACCTGCGGTGATACTACATTCGACGCGGATAATATTTACATTCATAATATTAATTGACATGTCCGATTTGTGCCATCTACGTGGTTGCAGTATACGCTTCGAGAATCCCAGCAGCGATCCAATGCTGTTGGCTTTGTTAAAGTTTATTTTGTAAGCGCATTTAATTTCACATTTCATCGTGTTATGATTAGCTCGAATCACTATCGCTTCCTCGCTGTCATCATTGATCACGCCGATATCGCCGCGGACAACTAGCGTGTCACCGGCATCTGGCGCGTTGCGTCGTGAACGTTTCTGCGAAATTGCGCGTTTCAAAAATTCGTTAATGGCCGGCAACTCGTATGATCCCTCGGGTATCGTAATCTCCACATCGTCTTTGCCGAAATAAAATTTATTGTTTGAGGCATTTACGTTCGGTATCGTGTTATAAGTTTCAAAAAGCGTTAAACCGAGTTCGTATTCGGCATCGGTCAAATCTATCGCCGGAGAGTAATTTGCAGCGAGAAAGCTGCTCTTTCCGCTTAGCGTTAGCGTAAACGACATGATGGAAAAAGCGTTTGACGAATACTGAGACTCTTCGACATCTCATCGATCTTTTTAAAAGTCAACAGTTTGTAAAAATCTCAGGCACATTTGTCCGCAGAAATATTGATTGTACGTCTGATAGGACGTTTGATTGTACTCTATCGTAACATTGCTTCCAAAATATCGCACCAACTCTCGAGGCGGTCGAAGATTGCCAAAGCTGTCGAAATACACAACGCGGTTGCCCCTCTTTGCGTAAGCCACCCAGTGCGTGCCAGGGCCGGTGGTATCGTCCAAATTAACGATACCGCTCTCGTTTCGACGTACGCCACTCGTCGGTAAAGCATTACGCATGTACACACCTCTAAAATACGGTATGCGCATACGTCTCGCCAGCTGGTTCAATTGCACGTCGGTGGTCACGCCCGCAGGCATTTTTATCGTCTTTTCAACGTTTTTTTTTTTTTCTCTTAGAAGATACGCCCTATCCGCGTTTATACGGCCCGAGTTAAATTCCTCGTTCGTTTTTATAAGGTGCCAAGTATAGACCGCGACCTTGTTCCATCGCGCGATTGTGACGTTGCAGTTCTTCAAGTTGACGTCGCACACCTTTGCGGGCGCTTACCGCTTTCGCTACATTTGCAGCTCCACCAATCAAAGATCCTAGAACGCCCAACATTGGCAGAATCGGTAACATGCCGCCTTGTTTTGCTGACGGAAGTACTTGTTTTTTTTTCGTCGTCGTCGTTTTCCTCTTTCTCGTCTTTGCATTCATACCCATGCCGATCTTGGTCTTGGCCTTCATCGCTGCCCAGATGGCTGCAGCGGCGGCTCTCTCGCCCAAAGTCGAGTCTCTCGCGGTAATGCGTTTCCGTGCTGACGCTGCGAGTATATCGTCAGCAGCGTGTCTATCGACGAGTTCGTTACTCTTAGAATACGCAATATCGTGTTCGCGGCACGCTGCGTCCAATGGATTTACGCCCGTGTCGCCTCTGGCTAATCGTTTCTTCAGCCGAATGCCCGGACCGCAAAACTGGTAACCGCGGATATGTAACTCGAAAGGAAGCGCGTTTATCGCTCGATTCAGCAAACTTCCGGTTTTGTTCGACGCTGACATTCGCTGCAATCTTTTATCCTCGGTGCAGGGCCGTCGATGTGCGTACGCTGCCAAGGTTGATTATAATGCTCGTCGCAGCGACGATAAGTTTGAACTACCGGGTCCACCTGTATATGTTTCGGAAGCTGTTCCCAAACATGGTCGGTGTAATTACCGTACACGCGTAACAGTACGACTTTAGGTATATATTGCAACTGCTCAGCGCTTAGGTCCAGAATATCGCTGGGATGTGACAGCGCGAGAAACATTTTTGATACTGAGCTACTCAAGATTTCACACATCTACAAATAGGCCCTCGACGCGTCACGCGAGTTTAGTGTAAAACATGAAATTCGTGCGGCAGTCGCTGACGATACGCGTCACAAACTGCGACGAGAAATTGCGAATGATGGGGGACAACGCGCAGTTGCGGAAACACGGTGAAATGCTGCCGAGTACCATCCGCGCAATAATTGCGGGACCATCTTCGTGCGGCAAGACTAATGTTCTGATGGGCCTGCTCGAGAGTCCGCATGGTGTACGTTTCGAGAATATTTATATTTATTCCAAGTCGCTGCAGCAGCCTAAATATCAATATCTTGAAAATCTGTTGAAATCGATCGATGAAATCGGCTACTTTACGTTCTCCAATAATAGCGACGTTATTCCACCGAGCGAGGCGCTTCCGAATTCAATCTTTGTCTTTGACGACGTTGCGTGCGATAAGCAGGATGCGGTGAGAGAATACTTTTCAATGGGCCGCCACTCGAATGTCGACTGCTTTTATCTTTGTCAAACGTACGCGAGGATACCTAAACATCTGATACGTGATAACGCCAATCTCCTAATTCTGTTTAAACAGGATGGTACCAACCTCAAACACGTTTACAACGATCACGTAAACACCGACATGTCGTACGACGAATTTTGTGCTTTGTGCCGTGCTTGTTGGTAACAAAAGTATGGATTTCTAGTGATAGACAAGGACAGCGCGCTTAGTAACGGACGATACAGAAAAGGATTTAACGAGTTCGCGGTACCGCAAAACGATTAGTCATTATCGATACGTCAACGTTGAACGTTAACATGGCGGAAAATAACAAAGATATACGCAAGCGTGAGCAACTCGCGAGGGAGATTGAAAAAACGAGCGATGCGATCCGCAAGAAACATCGCGCTTTAAAAACCGGCAGGATCGAGGAGGAAATTGCAATGGAGAGACGTTTCAAGCCCATCGTCGCACCTCTGAAACAGATTGTCGAGGAATCTCAGCCGATTAAAAGAAAAGAAGAAATCAAGGAAGAAAGAATAATTAAGAAAAGACCGAGCGACGACGATGACGACGATGGTGCATCTTACGAATTGTTGAAAGCAACATCGAGCAAAAAGCAACGTTTTGAACAAGCGTACGATGCAATGGAATTCACCAGCGATAACGTCAACACCGCGTACGATGATTAGTCCTGCAACATTAACTAACAAGGCTCTCGAGAACGTTTTCGAAACCACAGACGATTCGTTTGGAACGTCTGTTCAACATCAGATGCAAACGTTGGAAGGTCGAAAAACGTTGTCTGAGCATTTAGGCCCGCTCGGTCAAAAGTACATTGGAGATTTCTTCAGCGGTGGTGGAAAAGAGAAAATTATAGACACCGTGTATGATGTTCGTCTCGACAAGGATGGAATGATGCTTGGTAATAAAAAGTTTGACGAGGACATCAATGATAACATAATTATCGATGGCGTGCGATACGCTGGCACACCTGGTCTTTACGAGTTGATTTTTAAGAGACTCCCCGATGATTTTCTCTATAAGGAGGACGATTTGCAAAAGTACAAGAGCATATTGTTGACTACAAACGTACATAGACGTAATTACACCTCGGAGAGTCGACTACGAGGCAACAAAGGATACAAGTATAGATACGTGATCGCACCATTGATGTCAATCGAATCTAAGAGAACGAATAAATCCGGAAAGGATTACCTCGCGCTATGATATTAAACGACAACGCGATTGATTACGTGCACTGGGACGATCCCAACGAATTAGTAGATCGTCTACGATTGTTAGACGCTTCACATCGAGCGGGCAACGACGCTCACGGCAACGAGATGTTGTCCATCGTGGAAGAACTTCGTGAAGCTGGCATAATTATAAACTAAATCGTATACCCACGAAACGAGTCAGACGAGAGGTTGATTTTGTTTGAGAAGGACGTGCGATAGACGACAAAAAATGAGCAGCAATGAACGTCGTAAAAACGGTTACGAACGTTTAACGAATGACTTTGAACGATTCTTAAATAAAAATCGGACGTTTCAAGAACGGTTGTCAGACAATTATCGATCGGCTCAGGATCGCTATGAAAAGACACAAGAACGAGTGAAGGATGGTTATCGAATGGCCGTAGATCGAGTCAAGAATGAGTATGAAAAATTATCTAATCGACAGAAACCGGAAGACAAAGAAAAGTTATTAAAGGAAGACAGAAAATACTGATAAATGGAGAAAAAACGTTTTTTTTAAACAAAGTAGAGGAACTTTGCAATGCCGACATTATAAATTACATCGTGTAACCGCTAAACGAGTCAGTCGTAATGCAATTCGTTTACGCGCCGAAATATGAGTTCATCGAAGAAAACAATAAGCTCCGAGAGGCGACGAATCGTCGAAGAATTACACGCGTCAGCTAGACGCAATTTTCCTAGAAGACGTGTTATAATCAAAGGATTCAACGATCTTTGGCAAGCTGATATCGTCGAGATGCGTCCCTATTCAAAGTACAATAGAGGTCATAATTACATACTTACCGTCATCGATGCGTTGAGTAAATACGCCTGGGCAGTACCGCTCAAGAGCAAGGCCGGGCGCGAGACGGCTGACGCAATCGCCAAGATAATTCGAGAGAGCGGAAGATGCCCGAAAAATTTGCAAACGGATATGGGAAAAGAATTTTATAACGCCGATGTGCAAAAAGTCTTGAAAAAGCATGACATTAATCATTATTCTACATATTTGGTTTTAAAAGCATCGATAATAGAGAGATGGAATCGCACACTTAAGAACGATATGTGGCGTATGTTTACACTTAACGGGTCGCACAAGTGGGTCAACGAGCTGCCGCGTCTGGTGTCGGATTACAACAACCGCAGGCATCGTACTATCGGCATGTGACCAGTCGACGTTAATTCGGAAGTTGCTGAAAAACTCCTGGGCACTGTATACTCTCACATAAAAATCATGGGACCCGCGAAATTCAAAGTAAACGATTCGGTGCGCGTGAGCAAGCACAAAACGACATTCTCTAAGGGGTACACCCCCAATTGGACCACCGAGGTGTTTAAGATCGTTAAAGTACAGCGCACTAATCCCGTAACTTATCTCCTAGAAGATTATCGCGGTAAACAAATAGCGGGTGCCTTCTATGAGTACGAGTTGCATCGCACGACTCATCCAAATGTATACCTGGTAGAGAAGATAATAAAGAAGAAAGGAAACAAGGTTTACGTCAAGTGGTTGGGATTTGATGATTCGCACAACTCATGGATAAATAAAAAAGATGTTATTTGATTTATTTCAATTAAATATGTATATATTTTATATCATATAAGCGTTTACAAAATATATAAAATGAATACAAACAATTTTTAGATCTTTATTCTTCTTCTTCTTCTATCCTTATTAATACAAAATGTCATATAAAAATTTTTATTAAAAAACGTACATCTAAAATTTGAAAAAATATCAAAAATATCTTATTCTTAAAACGTCAAATATATATTAAGCGTGTAACATATATGAAACAATACATAAGATGTATAAAATGAAGCATACAGAATATAAAACAAAGTATAAAGTATGAATAACGTACTTATATAAAATATTACTAGCATATTAAACGTGTAAGAAATATAAAAAAAATGTAATACAATAAAAGATTAAAATGCATAATATTTGTAAAAATGTGAGAACATCTTATGATTATAACTGTATCTGCCAATGTCCCCATGGTAATGTATTTGTTATTGATGATGGAACAAGGTATCTTTTATCATCATATGGCGAGAGCGCCACTTTGGATTCTGAAACCGTAAACACTTGATGCAGCTTCGAACGTATACACAATTGGCTACGAGTTAATTCTATTTTATCGTTCAAACATCGCATATAATCTTCAAAAGTAATAGTTCGCGTTACTACATTGTTTTTCACACCTTTCGCTTTTTTGGTATCCTTTTTACCATCTACTTTGATCGCGTACATCTTTGCTCTAAGCTCTACAAATTTGGTCATGATCGCACCGTTGTTTTCATCTTTCATTAGACCGAGGACTTTTTTATTCGCGAGAGGCATACCGTACGGGTTGTCTGCGGGATAATCGCTTGTATCATATCTCGCTATATCACGTTTCATCGTTGAATAAATATCACCGCACTCGAGAAAATAAACAAGACTATCGGTATCTGAATATAACAATTTGCACTTGTCTTTATATAACGGAAACATATATTCGTGATGAAATTCGTACAAGCAGATTTTTGATATGTCAAGTATGCACATACCCACATAAATCGGCTTGTTAAACTTCACCTCGAGTTTACGCAGTTCGACGGCAACTAAATTTTCCGCAAAGACGCTGCGGCTGTGAAAATTTGGTTTAGCGATCATTGCCTCTGCACCGTAACGTCCTTCCCATTTTGTCAATAATTTTACGTCTACGTGATTACGTACATTTTCAATAGTTTTTCCAAACACGGCGTTGTTCATCAATTTGTACAAATTCTTTTTGAAATCATTTTTTGCGCTCATTCTAAATTTTGTCTTCAATTCTATATAATCGCGAAGCCATGGAGATTGAGCAAACTGTAATACGCGATGAATTTTTGTTACGCGAAGCCCATTGCGCGTGCATTGTTGCAAATAACGGTAATGTATCACATACCGCTTTTTATCGTACAACGCTGCGAGAAGTTTTTTCTGCCGTGATCCTGGCGGTTTATCGTGTGTAGGGCAGAAAGGTAAGTCAGTGTGTCAATCGTGCAGACATTGTGGATATGTGAAATCGACTTCTAGCACATACCCAGTGGGTGAATCCGAAGCGATCGCGTTCACATCAAAATTGTCAACGTTTTCGATCCATTGAAACTCACCGTATGGTAATGGTTGACACATCGCAAAACCATACATATTGTTTATGTCAAAATACATTAGATAAGACGATGGTTTCGATGGATCGTAAGAACGCATGTACTTATTATTGGCTTTAGCATATCTACCGGAGCATTGACTCAAACCACCGCGTAAATCGCGTTCTATAAATAAGATCATGTCTATATCGGTGAGCAACTCAAATCTTACGCGTGTTAGTTTCAACATTGCATCCCAAGTGTAGCCTGGCAATGTGTAATAATGCGCGGGATCAAGAGCATAACTATTAATGCTACTTTCGCGGAAGTTTTGAAAAATATCAGCCAATAAAAAGACATCGGTCTTGAGATATAGATCGCTGTATTCACCCAGGGTTTTGATTGAGAACCGCTACCAAACTTTCTGAGCATGAGCATAATCTGTCTGTGATACCGTCTGCTTGGTAAGAGAACTATAAAATGATTCACGCGGTGGCAGTTGCGTTTCATACAGTTTGTCAACATTATCCACGTATTCGTATGGAAAGACACCTTTGCGTGTCAACAATTCAAAGTCTTCGTTTGATAACGAGGAAAATTCCGAATGAGAAATTTTTAATTTATCAAGACTTAAAAACGATGCCAATTTGTCAAGACTTGAACTTAAAAACTTGTACGAATCGATGAACCGTAGCCGTATATAATTTCGTGCATTTTTGAAAATTATGTCTTTATCACAAGTATTTTCGACATATTTGGTAAAAGATATATATTTTTCTTTATTTATCGGTAGTAAATCGATTTTGCCTTCGAACGTGGTGGCAATTTCTTTTATGATGAAATGTGCATCGTAACCAGATAAATTATGAAATACGATCGGAATAACGTATGAATTTTTGTAATTTAAATTACAATCTGAATGAGCTGGACCACGGTAAGACCCTGTCAAATGGCAATGATCGCGCATACGTATACTATTCGGTGCGAACGGTTTTTCACAGATATGACAATTCCTCGCGTTACTGTATGCCTCTTGCTGCTCTTTAGTTAATAATTCCATAGAAACATTGGCGGATATTCTGGCTTTCACGCTATGCGCCAGGTTTTCGAGTTCTTTCGCGAACCACATGACGCAATCGTTATCGCGTCGAAAGTGATACTCTGACAACGCGTCGTCGTATGAGCACTTAACATAATATGCTATACTAAATACCTCGTGATGCTGATACGGGAAATTTGAAGTGTTCTCTGTTCCTGGGTCAATCTTCCGCAGTATGCACTCCAAATCTGAATAAACAACAAAGGGTACATGTTCCTTGTTGTTGTAATTATCGAATTCAAGCCACTTGTTATCCTCGCTCGGTAGTAGAACGGCGCAGTCGTTTAATTGCTGACAATCCACTTTGTGTGACTGCAACTTTTCTTCTGAGCTGAAGTAATGCAGACAACTACAAAAATAGAAGACGATTTTTTAAAATTAAAACAATTTTTATAAGTGAGAAATATTTTTTTTTTAACAGATTTTATTATTACACTTACCGATCACAGATGAATTTCTTGTGTTCGTTTTTGCTCAGCTGTAAACTGATTAGTCGTGACAGGTTCTTAATCCACGCAAGTGGCCGAGACTGTTATCACGTTCATCTTCCAAGTACAGTAGATTGGCATGCTTCTCCTTCTTATCCTTGGTGAGCCTTATCGGGAATACGCGTAGTTTCTTTTCTTTTCTGTCGAATTCGGTACCGTACACATTTACCGACACGTCGTTCAAACGTTCAAATTTTCCAATGTCTTTTATGTTCATTGGAAATGTTATGTCACTAGCATTTAAAACAGTCGAATAATGCGGATATGACGACTCTCGGTCTGCATGTCTTTCGGCAGGGTACAGAGCGGCCACTACCGACCACGCGAAACACGCATTGTCTTTCGATTGCACTGTTACGTCCAGGGTTAAAGAAGGGTAGACAAGATATAGAGAGAGAAGGGAGGGACGTAACAATTCGTGAGCGTGCACGTGCGGCACGGGAGACCGCGTCGACAACCCGGGATATAGATCAGTAGGGCCCATAGCGGGGGACCCCAATGGCAAAATATCCGAGATGCTCCGTGTGCCTTGGTAGTATTTTGAGGCAACAAACTTAATTGCTTTACCTCGGGATTGGACCTAGTGCTTATCTTGTAAGAGCGAGGGATGGTGGTAGTGGTTATGAAATTAGCACCAATTAATTATTGTACCTGGTTTATTTTAATCAGTAGTAAATGAGAATACAAATTTGTTTATTTTGAAAAATGATTTATATTCATAAGAAAAAAAACGGTTAAACTAAAGGCTCTGTAATTTTTAAGTTAACAATTACAATGTCGAATACAACTGGACTTGTGATATAATTATAATGTTAAACTAAGAGAAGGCTAAAATCAAATATTATATCCCTATAGGAACGATTTAAACTGAAGGTTCTATACTTTTAAAGTAAACAATTACAATGTAGAGTATACTATACAACTGATTTATTCTTATATCGGATAATTACTACTTATAATTTTCTTAACTATATAAATACATATGTATATATATATACATGTATGTATGTGTGGATGTAGGTGTGCGATTTACATTGGAAGTTCTTTTAACACAGCGGTGTTGGGGCGGAAATGATTTAAGAATATTAGCTTGGGGACTAAACAATACCTTGGGTATGTATGGGGAAGGTACATAGGAACGAGCGCATCGGGGGGAGAACGGGAAAGGAAGGCACGGACCGCTTCGAGATCAAATTCTTTGGGCCCGAGCGAGAACGCGCCAGGAGGGAGTGGGGCAGTGGACATTGGAAGTATTGACAAAACAGATTCCAATGACTGAAGGGGACCAGGGGCAAAATAGCAACGTGGGGGGAGGGGTGGCAGCTCCTCTACGAATTCCACACTAAGCGCGGGGCTAGGAGAACGATTCTCATCCTCGAGATCGTGAGATCCGAGGATCGAAGGAGTTGAGAAAGTTTCCTCCTCCTCTTCAAGATCGCGGGCCCCTACACTAGGAGAATCCGCAGGAAGTTGGTCTTCCACCGGATCGTAGACAACAGGGATCGGAGTTCCAGGAGGAGAGAGTGAAACAGGAGAATCTGGGAAGATCCTATAAGTTAATTGAGAATCGGGGGAGTCGGCGCGAAGAAAATTATCTATGGGGGAGTCAGCGCGAAGATTTTCTACGGGGGAGTCAGCGCGAAGATTTTCTACGGGGGAGTCGGCGCGAAGATTTTCTACGGGGGAGTCGGGGCGCGGAGAATTATCTAAGGGGGAGTCGGCGCGATAAAAATTATCTACTGGGGAGTAGGCGTGGGGAAAATTATCTACGGGGGAGTGGGGGAAAAATGCGAATGGGGGAAGTCGCTCTTCTTCCGGTGCGACCGGCGAGTACGAGACAGGGGGGCAAAGCCGATTGACTTGGGACGCGATCTGGTGGATTTCCTCCTCAATGGCTTTGAGGCGGCGGATTCGGCGATTGTGGCGATTCCGGTGCCGCTTCACGGCTGCTCGGGACTTATATTCGTGGATTCGGGGAATATTATCATTATTCACTAAAAAAAAACGAAACTCCGTTTCTCTCTATGTTTATCGAAAGGTTGGAGTTTAAACACTCCCTCGGGTTAACCCGAACAGGGTTCTAGTGAAACCAGAAGAGATTGAAGGTAAAAAGGGTTCGGCTGAATCTAAAGAGAAGAAGAAGAAGAAAGAAATTCTTACGATTGGAAGAGAAGAAATAAAGAGATTCTTCCGGATTGACTCTTGTGAGTAAATCCCAAGAAGAATGGAAAATTAGTAAATAAAAGATTCCTCCGGATTGACTCTTGTGAGTAAATCCTAAGAAAGAGGAAAATTAATAATAAAAAGATTCCTCCGGATTGACTCTTGTGAGTAAATCCTAAGAAAGAGGACAATTAATAATAAAAAGATTCCTCCGGATTGACTCTTGTGAGTAAATCCTAAGAAAGAGGAAAATTAATAATAAAAAGATTCCTCCGGATTGATTCTTGTGAGTAAATCCTAAGAAAGAGGAAAATTAATAATAGAAAGATTCTTCCGGATTGACTCTTGTGAGTAAATCCTAAGAAAGAGGAAAATTAATAATAAAGAGATTCTTCCGGATTGACTCTTGTGAGTAAATCCCAAGAAGAATGGAAAATTAGTAATAAAAAGATTCCTCCGGATTGACTCTTGTGAGTAAATCCTAAGAAAGAGGAGAATTAATGATAAAAAGATTCCTCCGGATTGACTCTTGTGAGTAAATCCTAAGAAAGAGGAAAATTAATAATAAAAAGATTCCTCCGGATTGACTCTTGTGAGTAAATCCTAAGAAAGAGGAGAATTAATAATAAAAAGATTGACTCTTGTGAGTAAATCCTAAGAAAGAGGAAAATTAATAATAAAAAGATTCTTCCGGATTGACTCTTGTGAGTAAATCCCAAGAAGAATGGAAAATTAGTAATAAAAGGATTCCTCCGGATTGACTCTTGTGAGTAAATCCTAAGAAAGAGGAAAATTAATAATAAAAAGATTCCTCCGGATTGACTTTTGTGAGTAAATCCTAAGAAAGAGGAAAATTAGAGAGAGAGAGGGTGGGAGAGAGAGTATGGGAGGGGAGAGTAATAATTTTAGTGAATATCTTATGTTTATACAAAAATCCTTCGCAAAGAGAGAAAAGGTGTTCGAGAAAAAGAACAAGAGCGGAAGTAAACTAGGTGATTAATTCTAGACTTACTACTTGCTGAATGTGTGAGTGTTGATAATAGTGAATGGAATACTCTCGGAGCCGCAGGCCTCCAAACTGGGCCGCACTCAGCGGGAGATGGTCCGGTCGGAGGGATTCCGCGTGCGATGGGCAATGGTCTGCAAACCCCAAGCAGGCACGTTTCGAATGGCACTTTTCCTTTCGACCGAAACGTACGCTCCGCACGAGTTTAAAGGCCGCGATCCGAGAGTCAGAGAACTCGAGCATACAAGATGCCACGGAACTGCGACTCGGAATGATCAAGACTAGACTGCGCGCTCCGCTGGAAAACGCGCCTATTTGTACAAATTTTCGTCTATGATTCCCTTTGTCCCATCGAGGGCCGTGTGCACCACTTTATTCATTAATACGCCCACGTGCAATATTTGTTTTTATGACTTTTTATATTTCTCGGTAATTGTTATCCGAGAAAGCGGCAGGTTTGACAATTGAACTCCTGAAAGCATTAAATGTCAAAAATTTTCGATTTATTGCTATGTGGGTGCCGGACGTTCAGAATTCAAAGGGGTGCACACGTGCGTCTTCCGGCTCCCTGATTTCATTACCTTTGATGTCTTGGGCGTCAAGCGACAGTGTCATCTCAAATCTCCATGATTGGTGAATTTATCTCTACTTAATTCACGACATCTAATTATTGCCGTGAGAGTCACCATATTCTTGGAATCAGGGTGAGATCACCGCCGCTCGGCCCCCGTTAATTGGAATATCCGCTGGTTGCGAAGGAGAAGAATCGTTACTCCGCAGGACGTAACAGCACATTAATCACGGCACGTTTATTCTTTATTCCCCGCGGCAATTCGATGCAACATCCCGCGTGCATGGGATTATGTTTATTAATGTTTACCGTTAAATTCAGTATTCGCGTAAGAGCCCAACCACTATCGCGTTCTTGGAACTCGTCGAGCATCGCCAACGTGACATCGATGACACTCTGCTGATACCACTCGCGCAAATTTGACGACCTATAAAGTTCATTGTTCTTCGTAGCGATATTTTTAATATTACGTTCTTCATGATTATTAACATATTCACCATTAAATACGGTGTTTACCTTTACACTATCATGTTTCGCGATAGCGTCTTGCACTCGCTCAATCACCAAATCACTGGCGTCCTCCAAAAAATGTCGTGGCTCAATATAATCAATGTTAATAACAGCGCCAGTCACAATGCGATTCTTGAACGCGGTCTCGATCTCGCGCCATACGAGCGATTGCTTATCATCAGCGCCAGTGCTTGCATAATTGCCACCAACATGCATGAAACGTCTTTCTAACTGCGCTTTTTCACCTTTGAGTCGCGCGATTCTTGACACAAGTGATTGTCTTTTTCCCACGGCGAGTCGAGGACGTTTGGCACTACAATGTTCTTCGAGCTGCGCGAGGTACTCATCGCATCGTTGCAACCACTCGAAACATTCAGCTAAATTTGCAATCTGCGAGCATTGCTCGAGCAGTTCGCGTTCTACTCGCTCACTATTTTCCATTTTTTCAAAAATGCTTATCACAATATTTTTATGTTAAGGAAGTATAGTTTTATAACGAAGTTCCACTGGTGAAGTTTCACTATGTTCGTCAGAAAGCTTACCACGAATCATGTGATTGCACGTATACAGCTTTGAAATTATTTCATCATTACAATTACCATTATAATTTGATATATCAATAAATGTACGATAATGGTATCTGCCATGTAGAGAACAACGAAACAATCTATTTTCATGTTGACGTGTTAAGGTAGCACAGTATTTACTTGTATCAGAGGCAAGCGCGTTATCAAATCCAAGTTCTCGACCACGAAGGAGATGCACTAACAGACAAGAATGATTAGTGGTTTCCATGCTCTTTTTCACTGAGCATATTAAAAAAAATTAATTGTTCAATGTAAGCACACTCTGCACATGTTAGCTGGAATATATACAAACATGGGCTGGTGGCATTTGGAGCAGATACGTCCGTCAAGTTGTTCGAGGAAATTTGTTTCGTGCATTTGAACGGCGTCCATTGAGTCCGATTCGATGTCAGAAAGTTCAATCATGCATGATGCACAAACGGCAAGGGCACCACCCGTCGAGTAGTAAAATTGTATCATGCAATATTTCGTGCGATTCAAAGCGCGTAGTTCAGCAATTGATACAACGCGAATCTCAGGATGTTCACTTAGATCACTGTCACATCCGCTATCGTTTGACATCTCTTCGTCACTTTCTTTGTCTATTAAATTTTCAAAATTTATTTCTGCATTTTCAAATGCATCATTCACTATGTCCATAAACTCATCGTCTGCAATATGATCAACCATTTTTTTATTGTTGAGGTATGCAGATTGGACACATATTGGTTGGAAAATATGTAAATAAAGGCAATGCGCAGTGGGAGCAATATTGACCGAAGAGTTCACCAAGGGGACCGGTCTCGTGGTCTCGGACGGCGCGCATTAATCCCATTTCATTGTTCGAAAACCTTATCATACACACTGAGCATATGCCTGGCTCCATCGAATAATAATAATAAAGTAGAAACATGCAGTGTTTGGTATTTAAACTTAATGCATGGAGTTCCAGAGATGGCACGACTCATTTTACAAGTTCATCAATACTTTCACTACATTCACTGATATATGCACTTTCATCGGACAACACAGACTCTTCATCAGACGATTCCTCTAAAACTCCATTTTTGACTGCTTTTAATGTGAACTTCAATATGATCAACCATCTTTTCGAGAGTAACTATTACGACTGATTCAGTGTCCACATCGAGACTGATCGTATAATACATTCGCCAAACTTATAACCGAAACATGAGTTTTGTTTAATCGATCGAAATATTAACGCTTCTCTCTTGCATCATCTAAATATTGTTTTACCGTGCAGCAGCCGGATTATCGGCGCTTATCTTTACTAAGAAAGATACCTTGCAAGATTAGACATGCCACTGGGTGGCAACCGCACATGAAAAAGAGCTCACGTAAACAAATCTAAATATCATTTACACGTGTCATTAGAAGCCGGACTATCGGCGCTTATCTTTACTAAGAAAGATATCTTGCGAGATTAGACATGCCACTGGGCGATAACCGCGCACAAAAGAGAGCTCACGTAAACAAATCTAAATAATATTTCAACGCGTTATTAGCACAGCTGAAAAAGCTGTTTAGCGCTTTTCTCTCTCTCTCTCTTACATCCACCTTGACCAAAAAATTATTAGAGGATAGCGAGCGGCGGCGGTGGCGGCGGCGGGCCCCGCGGAAATAGCCGCGCACACCCCACAAAATATTCGCCATCGTATCGCTTATCCCCCTCGTGATGACAGACATTTCCGATTTCAAAGAACAGTCATACACACCTCCTCGCGGTGTGATTTATTATGTTTATGTAAACAGAGTGACAAGTACATGGTCCATGTTTACATTAAATGGTCAGTAGTTGCCTCCACGCGACACATTTCAAAGGTATCGGTCAAGAACATGGTCCTCGAATCGTTATCACTCTGTTTACTTAAACATTGATTACGAAGAACTACCGGTTAGGTTCATACACGTGTCCTCGATTTAATTCCCCCCCTCGCCCCGGTCGCATGACATCGTCTCCGGTTAGACTCCCCGTGAGACCCGAAATATCCCCCCCCCTTCCCCGCACGCGGCACATTTCAAAGGTGTCAAATTTATTTAAACATCGGTCAAGAACATGGTCCTTGTTATCACTGTTTATATAAACATTGATTACGCAGAACTACCGGTTAGGTTTACACGTGTGACCCCGTTTTAAGCCTCCCCCCTCCCCCTCCTCCACCCGTTTGGTCCACCCGCGGGACCTTATCGCCGGTTAGGTCCCCCGCGCGACCCGAAATATTCCCCCCCTTCCCCGCACCCCCCTGAGATCCCTGGGTTTGAACCGGCCCCTACATTCTACTTACATATTGTTACGTCCAGAATTCTCGAAATAGGTCTCTCGGGTCGATCGGCAGGTAGAGACTTAGGGAAATAATTTGAGCGAGATAGGAAGAACGGAACAGGCCTAATCTCGCGCACACATGTTTCCGGGCGAGTGCGACGAGTCGAATGCGTCAGGTGAGTCAGAATGTAGGTCAGGTGTCGAGAATGACGACCTATGACTCTCATTCAAACTCTTGCATTCGTGTAGTCCTTATTTAGCGTAAACGAATTGAATCGCTTTTACGCGGGATCGGACCAAGTACAATTTTATCGGAGCGGGAATTAGAGGTGATTGAAATAAACAAAAATGATTAAAATTAAGGGATTACAATTTATTTTAACATAATAAAAGTGCCAAACGTTCATAAAAATTACGCCGAACATTTTGCAAGTTTTCCGGGGTTATTGATGCTACAGTATCTAAAATGCGATTTCTTAATTCATTTAAATTCGTAGGTTTTGTTGCAAACACCAAATTTTTTAAATGACCCCAGAAAAAATAATCCAATGGATTCAAATCAGGAGATCTAGGTGGCCATTCAATTGCACCTCTCCTGCCAATCCATTTTCTTGGAAAAGTATCATTTAGGAATCGACGGACGTTTATGCCAAAGTGAGGTGGTGCACCGTCCTGTTGGAACCAAACGCTATTAAAAGCGACACCAACTACATTTTGAATAGCAGGCAGTATCTGATTTTGAATACGCGGCGCGCGCTCTACCGAGCGGTATTCGCAAGCTCGACCTTCGAGCGGCGAGCGGTAGTGGGGGAAGCAGTGGGCGTCGCCTCAGGAATCGACCCGAATGTGGAGATCATTGCAAGCACTGCAATACATTGAGCAGAACATTAAACATAACATAACATAAAATTAAAAATGCATTTATCTGAGAGAGAAAGAATAACATTACTCACAATGCGAGGATACGGAGACAATGTTAGATCTTATGAAGCAGTGGCTGCTTTATTTAACAATACATTTCCTAATCGTTTGCCAATTACAAAGTCTACTGTTCAGCGAACTGTAGCTCGATTTGAACAAACAGATTCAGTTAAAGACCGGCCTCGAGCAGGAAGACCGAAAACTGCAAGCAATGATGATAACAACATCGAAGTTCTACAATCATTTGTAGAAAATCCTCATACGTCAATCCGAAAAACAAGTCAGCAATGTGATATTAGTAAAAGTACGGTTCAGACAACTTTAAAAAAATGCAATTATCATCCTTTTAAAATACGTTTAGTTCAAGAACTGTCAGAAAATGATTATAATAAGAGGATGGAATTTTGCGAAGAAATGATGAGGCGATTTGAGACAATAACTTTTTTAACTGGATTGTATTTTCCGATGAAGCGACATTCGAATTGCATGGATCTGTCAATCGACACAATTGCAGATATTGGAGTGACGAAAATCCACACTGGATGAGAGATTCTCATACTCAGTATCCTCAAAAGTTAAATGTATGGGCGGGAATACTTGGAAATACAATTATAGGACCATTTTTCTTGAATGAGAACATCAATGCGGAGCGTTATTTGCATCTCTTACAAAATCAGATACTGCCTGCTATTCAAAATGTAGTTGGTGTCGCTTTTAATAGCGTTTGGTTCCAACAGGACGGTGCACCACCTCACTTTGGCATAAACGTCCGTCGATTCCTAAATGATACTTTTCCAAGAAAATGGATTGGCAGGAGAGGTGCAATTAAACGGCCACCTAGATCTCCTGATTTGAATCCATTGGATTATTTTTTCTAGGGTCATTTAAAAAATTTGGTGTTTGCAACAAAACCTACGAATTTAAATGAATTAAGAAATCGCATTTTAGATACTGTAGCATCAATAACCCCGGAAAACTTGCAAAATGTTCGGCGTAATTTTTATGAACGTTTGGCACATTGTCAAACCGTTCATGGCCGTCAATTTGAACATCTTCTAAATTAAACAAACATTAATACAGAGAGGGTTTGGAGTCTCTAAATACTACGGAAGTGACGAACCGTAGGGTCCCTATTTCTGTTCACACTCACGCACGTACGCATGCACACACGTACACACACGCACACGCACACACACACACGCACACACACACACACACACACACACACACACAAAAAAGAGGTGTAAATCCGACTGGGCAACCTCCACGTGGTACATCTTGGGTAATGCCAATGCCAGCGGTACTGTAACTTTCAAGTCTTGTAACTCGAAAAATACTCAACGAAAATAAACTTTCTTGTAGGGTTTTGGAAAGGTCTTGACACCAGCTATTAGATTCTAGAATCAAAAATAGGGTGTTCCATTTAAAAAAGTTAATGTGATTTCGTTATGACCTTGGCGACGCCATCCAAGGTCAAACTGATAAGATCAGTAAATAGGTCTTTTAAAACCCTACAACTTTTGTCTGAAATATTTTTTCCTAAAATGCTTACTTTTCGAGATATTTGACCGTTGCCGAACTTTTTGGACACTCTGTATATATATATATATATATATATATATATATATATATATATTAATATGTATGTATATATTTTTTTCTGTTACTAGATTCAATAAGTACGATCCGTGAAGTGTCAAGGACATTCACACTAGTCCAACGTATACGGAGAAATCCACCATTCCAACGCATAGCTGTTGAGATTGGTATTTTATTGAATAAAGGTTGTGTATATTTAACATTTGTTTCTACTGTACATGAATTATAAAACAAATAGTTTTATATTTCATGTACTGTAGAAACGAACAAATATTAGAAGATCTATTAATTGAAGCATATAGCTATTTCAGTTTTGATTAGTATATTATTTTATTATAAAAATGGATAGAAAACACAAAAATTATTCTTTTCTTTCTAAACGGCATTTCCGAAGAATTATTGTCAATAACACTGCTTCAGATTTATTAAATCTTTCCAATAATGAACATCTTGAATTGAGAGACGAATTATTACAATCTGATACTAGTGAAGATTTAGAGCTATTAGAAAACGAATTTGTCAATAGAAATGATGAACTTGTAGACAATTTAAATGAAAGTGACACGGTTGACGATAATGAATCAAATAATGAAGAGGGAGAAATGCATAGAAATGATAGTAACAATAGTAGTGAAAGTGATACAAATGCAAATGAATTAACTGAATCAGTAGTACATTATATAAATGTTGAGCCTGGCAATAAAACTGATAATCAAGATGATCAATTTATTAAGGATATAGCTTCTTGGGCAATTATGTTTAACATTTTCCAAGTTGCTATCAGGGCACTTTTGATTATATTACGTAAATATACGCGACATTTGTTTCCAAAAGATCCTCGAACATTACTCTCAACTCCAAGGCACACAGCAATTATTGAAATGGGCGTTGGACAATATTGCCATTTCGGTTTACAAAATGCATTAAAAAAAAATGTTAGATGAATATAATACAGTTTTAGGCCGAATACCTGCTAGTCTGGATATTTTTATAAACATTGATGGTTTACCGATTTCCAAATCAAGCAATGCGACTTTATGGCCCATTTTATGTTCAGATACAATTTTAAAATCAGTTTTCATTGTGGGAGCATACTATGGTCAAAGAAAACCGCAGTGTAACAATGATTTTTTAACACAATTTGTTGACGAAGCAATTTTATTAATTAATACAGGACTCTTTTATAATGAAATTCAAGTACAAATTAATTTTCATGGATTAATTTGTGATGCTCCAGCAAAAGCTTTTATTTTATCAATAAAATATCATACTGGTTACAATAGTTGTTCGCGATGTACTATTACAGGTAAATTTTTAGATGGACGATTATGTTTTCCAGCGACAAAAATAATTGATGCTTTAAGAACTGATGAAGATTTTGCTAATAATAAATACGACGATTTTCAAATTGGTGAGACGATTTTAAAGCAAATTCCTAATTTTGGATTAGTTTCTAGCGTTGTAATTGATTACATGCACCTTATATGTTTAGGAATAATGAAAAAATTGATATTACTTTGGATTAAAGGTCCGCGTACTGTAAAGTTATCTCAACAGTTATTAAATCAGATTTCAGGAGCTTTATTAAATTTGCAAAGTTGTGTACCAAATGATTTTGTTCGACGCCCACGATCACTAAAAGTGTAAAATTATGGAAAGCAACGGAATTTCGTCAGTTTCTTCTTTACACGGGTCCAGTTGTGCTACAGGATATATTAAGAAAAGATGTGTATATCAATTTTATAACATTACATATTGCTGTAACAATTCTTGCTAGTCCTAATCTTTCGAAAGATAATAATAATATTACATGGGCCCAAATGTTAATAGAGTATTTTTTTAAATGTTTCAAAAAAATTTACGGAGTTAAATTTATGTCTCATAATTTCCATACTTTGTTACATATTTGTTCTGATGTGCGGAAGTATGGACCCATTGACGAGTTTAATGCTTTCAGATTTGAAAATTACATGTCAAATATAAAAAAAAATGATTCGAAAAAATGAGAAACCTCTTCAACAATTGTCACGAAGATATTCCGAACTCAATAACTTTAATATGCTTAGTAAGAAACAAAAAAACAGTAATGAAATTTGTTTTGAAAAAATTCACTCAAACGGACCTTTAATTGATGGTTACAACTTTGCTTTTCAGTATAAAATATTACGTACTAAAACATATACGATCCATTCCAATAGCACAAGTAATAATTGTATTTTATTTGAAAATGGAACTGTAATATCAGTTTTAAATTTAGTCAAATTTAATGATAATACAAAATTTATAATAGGTAGGAAACTTAAAGTAGTAAAAAATTTGTATTCTGAACCTATCTATCCTTGCGCATCAGAAGAGTTGGGTATACAAGTTATGCGCGAAGACACTGCTGTATGCCTTTGGCCGTGCGAGAATGTTCGAAATAAAATGTGGAAAATGCCGTACGATCATAATCAGTTTGTTGTTTTTCCAGTAATACATACTTAAAAACGGTCGATAATAGTTCATATAATCATGAGAGTATTTTCAATTTGATAAACAAAATATATAATAATACATTGAACAAAAATGATTATAATGATTTTTGCATAATTAGATTATTTTATGAAAAATATTCAGTTTATTGTCGCGCAATAGTATATAATGTATTCAACTTTTTTTATATATTATATATAAACTTTAGCAATGCTTTTAGGCAGGATATGAAGATTTTTCATTAAATTTAATTAAATAAAGTATTACATATATACTGCGTATGTGTGTATGTGTAGATGCGTGCGTGTGTATGTATGTATGTACACACACACACACACACACTCACACACACTCACACTCACACTCACACACACGTGCGTATGTATGTACGCATATGTGTCTGTAATTGTCATTGACTTACATTTTCTGTAAAGAATAATATTCTTATTATTATATTATTAATGTTTAAATTATTTGTATTTATTTGTCAATTTATCGCGAGTCGGTTATTTGTCAATTTTTTACGAGTTTTTTTTATTTATATAAATTTAAATATTTTTAATATATATATATATATATATATATATATATATGTTATTTTTAAGTTTAATATGTATATGTTCTGTATATGTTTTATATGTATAGAATATTTTTCATACTAATTATAAAAAAAGTAGTTGTATTTAAAGTATACTTGTTTATGGTCGTGTTTCGACTTTATACTCAGACAAACACATATGTTCAAAATTAGGACACAAAAGATCTCTGTTAAAGGTATTTTAAGCTCCAATAGAGTAGACTGCGCTACAGTTTTTGTGTTGCAGAATATAATAAGTGAAAAGAAATGAATCGATTTTCTATCGTCGAATTCGAAGATGGACTGCATTTAGTCCCTACCAAGTGGTTAAAAGGATCATCAGAATGCTTCTGGCCAACGCATAAAAATATAAAAAGACTTCATAAAAATATTTCTGAGTGCGAAGAACCAGATGATGAAACTTGGGAAACCGTGAAAGTTGTCCGTATTTTTGGAACAGCAAGTGAGTAAATGTTTTAAGATACATGTATGTTATGATTATTAGTAATTAATGAAAAAAATTACCTACATATATCAATTGTTTTTATAACATCTCACTACAGAATTTAAAGCGTCTTTTAGAACCGATGTATAATATATTGCTTATGTTGATACAATTTATATCGTTTATATTGTTGTCATGATGGCTTTCTTTTCTTAGCGCATGGCAACAAACTTAATAACCTCTTGAAATTTGATTACACTTTTATATATTTGTATTATCCAAATTATAATAATTTACATTGCTTGCACTGTCTACATAAAAAAGATTTATATAAACGTAACATAAACAATGCGTAATTTGTAGAGATGTAATTTATTACAAATTTGCAAAACCAATTAGATATAGATAAATAAATACGCCTTTATATGCTTTTTAGCATTGATTTATAATCCTATTTTTTACTATATATAATTTTACTCATAATTAAATTTCAATTTTGGGCTGATATTGCAGAAAAATCACATGCTGATGTTATGGCATTTAGCTAAATGTGTTAATTGCATTAATTTGTTTATAATCCAGATTCATATGAAAGTGGGATGGCAAAAGTAAAGTTGGCTGAGAAGTTTTCGGACATCGAATCTTCTGACGTCGATGATGCTCATAAAAAAAAACTTCGTAAAACGACAACAACTAGCGTTTCTGACGAAAGCGATAATGATAGTCAACATATGTTACCTCCCCCGCCAAAGAAACCATTTTCGAAAACGTCCATGAATTCCAAAAATGATAATGTACCAATGGAGGATTCACCTTTAGAAAATGCTGCTAAAAAAAAAACACAGTAATGATAATACATCTGTGCAGAATGTTTCAAAAAAGTCTTTCACTGAAACAAATGTGTCAAAAGACAATAATGCAATACTTTTGGCAGATATCGGTATCTAAACATATTTATCTATAATCATATGAATCATGTTTTTATACTTCATCGACTTTTTTATACTTATGCGACTTACTTTTAATAATATTGTATTTATAACTAATATTTTAGATTTAAAAAAAGAATTACTACGTAGATGTAATAAAATGGATGCTAAGTTAATCGCATTGATGGGAAATTGAATAGTCTTGAAGAAAAACTGGAGAATAATCTTAAAAATAAGAAGCATGATATTGACATAATAGAAATTGTATCCTTTCCTTTAAAAACGAAAGAAGATCTGGACAAGTTAGAACTAGACCTTCAAGAAGCCGACTTTTTCCAAAACATGGTAAAGTATATTAGATATCTTATTGCAATATTTGTTTGTAGTAGTAATAGGACCATATCAATCTTTTTACGTCACCTACATCTAAAGAATTCTTTTGTAGCTCTTGTGAAGTTATCATTGCAATACGAAGAATTTGAAATCTGAATATACGGGGAAATCTGAATTACTTGAAATTTAAATATACGGGGATGTGGGCTCGAACTCGTGACCTGCTATTTATAATGCTCACACGGAGCTATACGATATCTTGATATTTATTGTTAATCCGGAATAAAAATTGTGTTATTTAATATCACAAATAAAATGTACTTATTATTTTAAATTTTTATGTTTTAGATAATTTATATGAAACACTTAGGTGGCAAAACTTATCATGAAATGACGGTTATTATTTTAAAACATACCATTAGTAATTTTTTTTCCACCCTGTACTGTTGGAATGGAAAAGATGGAAAAAAGACAGCATTTAAAGATTTAGTATTCGCCAAATGCATAAAACGTAAGTCAAACAATGAACAAAATGTTCTTATAAAAAAAGAAAAATTATTGTAAACAATTCTGAATTTCTATAATTTCTAATTAAATTGCAGAAATTTAGATATTTTCTTAGACCATAACTAAAGGAGAAAGCCATCGCTTGTGTGTAGGACAGAGAAGAAAACAGTAGATTGTGATGCTCTCTCTTTCCTTCAATTTTGATTGGCCCGTCAGACCTCACACCTATTCGGTGATAATTGAGTGTGACACAGAGAACATCATGATCAACTATTCCCCTCTCTGCCTTGTTTGCGTCACCGTTTGTTTCCTCCATAGTATATACTTTAAGGATGTTTTAATATATTGTTAACTCCTAATGGATTTTCATAATGTAATATATCTGTTCGCAAAAATTACTATTTTTTCAAAAATTTATTGTGTTATGTAATCAAAAATTTTTATAAATTTTCGTACTTTTTCTCATAAATATTCAATCTTTTTATGAAAATTTATAATAATGAAAAAATTATACTTTTGAATTGAGTTTTGTTTTATAATAAGAAAAGTTATAGACATTCTATTTCTTAATAGAAAATTTATAAACAAATTTTAATTAATTCTCAATCATGTTATTAATTAATTATTTAATTATGTGTTAGTCATACAGATTTTCAATAATTCTGATTCAAACGAACAATATTCCTTATTTTAAAATGTGTCATTTCAAAATTTGAAACTGCAGATGACCAGCAAATTACGCAAATTATAGCAAAATGGTTTATACAAGGAAAATTGCGATGTGACAGAGATGAGTAAGTAAATATTGGTGCGAAGTAAAACTTTTTCGTAAATTTATTACAAGAACATATTTTAAATTTAGATTTGTATGTTTTCAGGGAACGATTGCAACGTAATCAAAAAAAATCACAAGATTAAACTTTTTATAAGTTCGGACCGCTTTTGTTTAATTTTATATTTACATGCATGCATAACTTACAGAAATTTTGTAAACGTTTTTCTCAATAACTTTTAATTTAGAAAAAAGTTGATGTATTATTTTATGTTTCAAGTGTTTTACGTTTTCAATATTATATTATTTTAAGTTGTACCTATAATATATATGTATATATACATATATAGAATTTAAGCTTTTTATAATAAATACATAGAAATAATTTAAATAAAAATTCACTTTGTTATTAACATTACTTTTAAAATGCAAAATTTCTCTAAATTGAATTTTACACTCCTATCCACACTTCGCTCATTGCGGAGAAAAATAATTTATTCAATTATTGCATTATTTCCTGACAAACAGCTCTGAAAGGTTTCAAGTGAAAGAATCGCGGACATTTTGCTATTGCAGAGCTGTCTCAGAGATGTTGCATAAATATTTTGCAATGTTTCTGAGGTGTTTCAATTTTTACATGAAATACTTCTGAAATCTTTCAGAGATATTTCAGAATTATTTAATGTAAAAATTGAAACATCTCAGAAACATTGCAAAATGTTAATGCAACATCTCTGAGACAGCACTGAAAGGTTTCAAGTGAAAGAATCGCGGACATTTCCCTATTGCAGAGCTGTCTCAGAAATATTGCAGAAACATTTTGCGATGTTTCTGAGATGTTTCTGATGTGTTTCAATTTTTACATGAAATATTTCAGAAATATCTCTGAAAGATTTCGGTGCTGTATGACGTTTTATTGTAAGGAATTGAAACATTGCAAAATGTTTCTGCAACATCTCTGAAAGGTCTCAGACAGCTCTGAGACAGCTCTGAAAGATTTAAAGTGGAAGGATCGCGGACATTTTGCTATTGCAGAGCTGTCTCAGAGATGTTGCAGAAACATTTTGCAATGTTTCTGAGATGTTTCAATTTTTACATGAAATATTTCTGAAACATCTCTGAAATATTTCGGTGCTGTATGGGTTAAATTCTATTTGGTTACATTGGTGCTTAACGAGATATAAATGAGCGTGTATGAGTGTATATTGTGATCAGGGGATTTTTAGCTATCCAGGTAGGCTTTGGAGCGAGTCGAAGATTTCTTCCAATTCATTTAGTACTCTTTGATTCGTTTCGATATTTTCATTTACTATATTCTCTACTTGTTCGGGAGTAAATAATGAATCGGAATGCGGGTTTTCTTGGGGAAACTTTAGCGCGGGGGAATATGGATCTTCCGGGGGTCTTCGAACAGGTGAATCGGGATTACGATGAAAAAAATCGGGGGAAGGTGTAGGAGGAAAGTCTGTAGGAGAAAAGGTTGAATCCCGAGGAGATGCTAAGGGCTCTGCAAAGGGATCGAAGGTAGAAGAAGGTGACTCTGGTGATTGTTTAGAATCTGTTTCTACATGAGATCCAGGGGAGTAAGAGGGGGAGGGATAACGACAGGGAGAAAGAGACAATGATTCGGGGGACGGATTTGAGACTGGTGGAGATGACTTGGTCGGTTCGCCGGAAGTTCTTAAATTAATTAAAGCGTTAGGCTAAACAGAAATTTTTCCTCGCTGATTGTGTAATTTTCCGTAGAGCGATAACGATGCGCCAAGCTTCCGGAGCTTCTTATTTCGACGATTCCGACAGTTCTTAATGCCTCTTCGAGATTTATGTTCAGGGACTCGCTTACGCAGTAAAATGAATTTGAGAATTAAGGCTACGTTCTCTCTTTCTAATAAAGGAAAATGAAATCTATATTGTAACTTCTTGAAAGAAAAAAAAAGGGTAAAGAAAAAGGAAAAAGTTTGAATTAATAAAAGGAACAGAATTCTTTGTTTCCGATGGAAGGAAAGAAAGCTGCGAATTCAATCGAACGAGAGTTCGATTGTATCCAGCAGGGAATAAAAGGTAATTGCGGATTCAATCAAAGAGCGCGATTGTATCCTGCAGGAAATAAAGAGTCGCGGACCCAATCGAAAGAGGTTGATTGTATCCTGCGGGAAATAAAGAAAGTCGCGGACCCAATCGAAAGAGCTCGATTGTATCCTGCGGGAAATAAAGAAAGTCGCGGACCCAATCGAAAGAAAGAGAGAGAGTTCGATTGTATCCTGCGAGAGATAAAGAGAGTCGCGGACCCAATCGAAAGAGCTCGATTGCATCCTGCGAGAAATAAAGAGTCGCGGACCCAATCGAAAGAGCTCGATTGTATCCTGCGGGAAATAAAGAAAGTTGCGGACCCAATCGAAAGAGAGAGAGAGAGTTCGATTGTATCCTGCGAGAGATAAAGAGAGTCACGGACCCAATCGAAAGAGCTCGATTGTATCCGGCGGGAAATAAAGAGTCGCGGACCCAATCGAAAGAGCTCGATTGTATCCTGCGGGAAATAAAGAGAGTCGCGGACCCAATCGAAAGAGCTCGATTGTATCCAGCGGGAAATAAAGAGAGTCGCGGACCCAATCGAAAGAGCTCGATTGTATCCTGCAGGAAATAAAGAGAGTCGTGAACCCAATCGACAGAGCTCGATTGTATCCTACGGGAAATAAAGAGAGAAAGTAATAGAGGGAGGAAAAGAAGGGTGGTGCAATAATACTGAGTATATGAGTGTTTTGAAAAATATAATAAATATCTTATTAGAGAGAGAAGGTAGCCTTATGAAGAGTAAAAATAAAAAAAAATAATAATAATGGACGGCTGAGACTTACTGTTGGGTGAAGTTTTGAAGGTGCGAACGATTTGGTGGTTGGCGGGGCGGATTCAGCTTACAATGGCGGATGGTTGGTCGACGGTTGGCACTCAGAGTGTTCGGATCTCACAATGCCGCGTCAAATTTAAGTACGATAAATACGAATCCGAACGTCACAAACTCGGACATATAATGCCACGGAATGTGCGACGGATCGAATTAGAGTGAATCGCGAACGAAAAATGAGCGATTGAGCAGAATGAAAAAGGTGCGGTAAGTGCTCGTAGGTGATTGTAAATGACTGTAAGTAAGTAAGTAAGTAAGTGCTGTAAATGACCGTAAGTAAGTGCTCGCGGGCTTCGGAGCTCCTTCCTTTTATACCTGATTCCGCCTATGATTTCTATGGGATTTTAATCCGCAGGTGTACTGTCTCTTATTATTGCCCGCGCGCTACCTATTAATTGCGCGACAAGTGTTTCGTGTCGATGGGGTCAATCATCCGCCAAAATCGGCACGTGTCAAGGGTGGACCAGCCGTATTGACTCGACTTTAGCGTATCTGCGCGGTAAAGATAGATCATCTTTTCGAAATTTTCGGTCGCTTGGCTGCATCTATTTCGAAAGAAAAGAATTGTTACTCCACAGGACGTAACAATATCTTTGATAAATTTTTATTGTTATAGTTTAAAATTCTCAAAACATGTAAGTTTTCTAACAGCTTTTAATATTCATTATTTATTAACTCTTTTATTTAATAAAATGTTTAATAAAATCTTTAAATAATAACTTAATTTCTCTTATTTGAATCTTACTCATTAGGTTGGCCATTGGGATCCTTTTCAAGCCAAATTTGTGTATGCAGAATCGTTTCTGCATATCTTTTATACGCCAGACAAGCAGTTCCACTCTTCTTCGTGAATACAAGTACATTCAAAATGCTTGGTATTGCTAAAAGGGACAATAGGCCGCAAAGTTTTGCTATCATCATAGAAAATATATTGTTGCAAAATGCTTGCTGTCTTAATCGGAATTTCTTCTCGTCGTAGAACGACGGTAATTCTGGTTTCGCGTTTTCGAAGTCTATTAGACTTTTTGCTCCTTCATTAATAATCATTTGTAGACGTGCCTCCATATCTAAAATTAAAATTTTTTTTTGTAATAGTGCATAAAATATTTTTACCTGATAAACGCAAATCTTTTATGTGTTACGACTTTATATTTTTAAACGATGAATAATTTAAAACCGTGAACGAGTTATTTTTGGTTGTGCAAATCGTAACAATTTATTTTATTCTTATAGTCAAGACAAAATTGGTAGAATGTTTAGAATGTACTTGTTCTTTTTCAGCCACTTTACAGTTCTTCAGAGTTAATTACATTTTTCAATTATTTTATTTGTCATGCTTATTACAAATATAAAGTTCTACGTGAGCGCCTATCTATAAGATGTTGTCTATTGTCCATGTTACATGCAAAAAATCTGCAAAAATTTCTTCACAAGAAATGTATATAATAGGTATTGTACCTGTTTTTTTGTATAGATGTTACAGATTAATTGTTTTGTCATTAACAAAAGACGGATTTCCACAAAGTGATATAGACGTTAAATCTGTGTAAGATTTTTCGTACGACAAAGTCGTATTAAGCGATTTCTCGATTTGCTCGAGTTCAAGTGTGCAAGAAAAATTGTACTCATCATTGTCTTTTGATGTATAACATACTAATAGATACAAGGAATAAACGTTAAAACTAAATGTGAATGTCTTCAAATTTTTCTCTCACGGAAGAACTTATACATACGGCGTTGTAAGGTTTTAAAGTTACTTTCTTCTTGGTTAGAATTTTTAATATTCTCGGCACTCTCGTGTGAATCATTATGCATCTCCATAATGAAACACTTTTACAATAATGTGTTTCACAGTCTAAAATTAATAATTTCAAGGATATTCTAAACACCACACGCGAGACACAACAGAACACAACAGAAGCTTTATGGCTTATGGCTGCCGCTAATGCGGAGCATGGTTAGGAAGAAAGCAAAAGAAGACAGCCGACTTCGCGCACGCAACACTATGTTCAATTGTTCAATCATAAGCGTACAATTTTCTGTTACGCACCTTTTTTAAAATTTAAATGTTTTTGAACTTAATTCTCAATTACATTATTTTTAATAATAAATATAAGTAATTAATATGAAATATTACAAAATATGAATTAATATTTTAGTAAGAGCATTATTAAATTCATTAAATTTATGC
This sequence comes from Solenopsis invicta, assembly GCF_016802725.1. Classification (NCBI taxonomy): domain Eukaryota; kingdom Metazoa; phylum Arthropoda; class Insecta; order Hymenoptera; family Formicidae; genus Solenopsis; species Solenopsis invicta. The sequence continues at coordinate 14,269,798 of NC_052674.1, read as the reverse complement.
GATCCAATTCATGCTGTAAATGGTTTGAAGCATTCATTTATTCGTCAATTTGTAAAATTCTTTCTTCTGATTAGTCAATAAAACATTTGCAGCATTAAATGGATTGCAGCCATAATTATATATTTGTTATAATATTAAAATCATATAAAATGCATAAAAATTAATGTAACAACCATTCATCATTATAAATTTCAGCAACAATGTAAATGTTTTTTTCAAAATAAAGTTCCGCATTTTGTACCCCTTTGATTTAACATCTCTAAGGCATTTTATACCCCTTTGATTTAACATCTCCAAATGAAATTTCATGTAAATCTTTAGATAACTCTGAACATTTAAAAATTCCTACTTCTCGTGAGTCTAGATTATTAATATTGTAAAGCGCATTAATGAGTTGAAATTTATTCACAATTAGACGATACTCGTTACTATCACTGTGTTGCAATATATTTACTATAATGCAAACAGTATTATCTCGTAAAATGCAACAATCATTGCTTTTGTCTAATTTGTAAGTAACTCCATTTATTTTGTACATGAAAATTGCTTAATGTTTTCTTGTTGGTACACAAGGAAACTATTACCACATGGGTTAGCATAGAAAAATTAAAGTTACAGGTAATTACCACATGGGTTTGCATAGAAAAATTTTTCTTTTAAAATACAAAGATAGTACCACTTGGATTTTGAAGAAAAATAAAGATAAATTGCTCGCAACATACGTTAGGCGCTTTTTTTTACCTTTTTTTTGAAAAGGTAATTTTGTACTGATATCACGTGTTTTGTAGTGTTAAGCAGTATGTATCTTTTTTTTGTAGTAAGACACGATTTACACTAACTTAGGTTTTACGTAATCAAATACATACCAATTAGGTTAGAATAGGAAAATTTTTTAATGGAAATATAAAGTACAAAGTAGTACTACTTGTTGGATTTTATGGAATTAAATTAGCATAGAAAATTTGTTTCTATTTGAATACAAAGATAGTATCACTTGGGTTTGGAAGAAAAATATTATAATTTACAAAGATATATTAAAGTTCAAGATATTACGATATGAGCTGGCATAGTAAGTTTTTCAATTAACACAAAGATAGTACCACTTGAGTTTTGTAGAAAAAATAAAGATTTTTAGGCGCGCGCGCACACACTTACTGCCTTTTCTTACCTTTTTTTTTTAAACGGTAATTTTGTACTGATATCACACGTTTTGTAGTGTTAAGCAATATGCATATTTTTGTATTTAATAACCTCTTGAAAGTTTATTTACTACCAACTTTTTCTAAAAATAATATATAAATATCTTTAGCACCCCTAGGCCATTGCTTTTTTGTAACTTGCATATCATCACTTTCAAACCATTTACCAGATGATCCTTCTCTACACATACTTGTAAAGTGACCGTTTTGGATACATGAACCGTGATGAAATACGGCATTCATAACTTTATACTCCTGACCAGATACTAATATTTTACTTGTCGGAACAGCAGTTGAATTAAATTTTTGTGGTACCTTCTCTAATACACCGTTATGTAGTGAAAATATAATTAAACGGATAATAAGTATCTGTTTGGTCTATGTTATTTCATTCTTACTTGACATATTTTCTTCACAACGTTCACACGGTTTGTCAGAATCAGACAAACGTAAAAATGAAATATTCAGTAAATCATTAAGATTAATACTTTTTTTCTTTACATTGCTAATTGCAGGAATTGAAAAGATCATCTGATTATAAGTATTAACATTTATGTAACTACATATTGGACATCGACTAATAGAAATAACTTGATGCTCTACCAAATATTTTATAATATCATATTTTTTTATAATATCACAAAGAGCGTTAAGAAAATCAAACGCATCTCGTTTAGTATCAGTCGAAAAATACTCTCCTAAATCACTTCGTATTGTACAGGTATTTAAATTGCGCATTCCGCTTTCATATTAATGCGCTAATGTACTTAAAACATCCAAATTATCAGAATTAAACAATTGTTTTCTAATAATATTTAAATGAAATATACATTGCAATGGAGTATTCGCATAGCACGAAATTTTGTCAGTATTTTGGAAACCATATATAATCCAATTACCAAAACTCTGGTGAGCTTGAGCTACTTCTGGAGCTGATTGTTGAACAGAAATATTTGTTTTCCTTAATATCCATGATACATCTTTAACTTTTTTACGGTAATATTCTTCTTTTGATACATTAATAATTTGAGCTTCTGGTTTATGTAACTTTTTTAAACGATTATATTCGATAATCGCTTCTTCACTGGTGAATACAGATGAAGGATCATAATTAATCAAATGCAATCCATCTAAACACGTTACTCGGAATAAAGCAACGTAAGTCTGACCGCAATTAAATATTGAGTTACCTATGTCCTGTATAATGGCAATGTATAATGGCATTTTGTAAACTTAAACCTTGACTTTTATGAATGGTGATACCATAACTCAAAGATAATGGAAATTGTTTTCTAATAACAAATGCTTTATCCATGACTTGAAACTTGACATTCACTCTTTCAATAAAATATTCTCAACCAGACGGTAAAAGAAGTTTGACTTTTTCAATTTAATCAGTTGATGTATCCTGTACAACTGAAATAACTTTAGCAATTGTGCCATTTAGAAGGCCCAAACTGGCATCGATATTGCGTCTTATCATTACTTTCGCTCCAATTTTAATTGAAATTTGTTTCGAAAGGCCAGCTGTTCTACTATTATCATCTTCTTTATCCGACAATACCTTTCTAACTCTTTTCTTTATATATGGAATACATTCAATCTCATCTTCAGCAATTAATAATATTTCTTTTGAAGCAATACGAGTTAACATTGCAGTGTTAAGAGCGTCACACATATCACAACGAGGTAATAAACAAACGGTATCAGAAGGCAAACTGTCAATATAATTACATATTTCGTTTAATCTTGCATCAAAAGATTCACCTTTAAAAAATAATTTTCTTTTTTCAAGCATGTTACAATCAGATTTTGTCAATAAACCAATACGAATTCTCGAGAGTAATTCACGATAAGATACGTCTCCTTGTTGACGCATATTGATCGTTAATTCATCATATTCGAATAAAGTAGTCCATAAATTAATAGCGTTTAAGGAACCAAGGAACTTTTGAATTTTTTCCTTCAATAAAGTGACAAAGGCAGGATCTTCGTGCACAAGAAGTAATTGAAGCAGATCTCCAAATAAAAGAATATGCTTTTGACCAAACCAGCCATCATCACAATTAGTAGTATCGAATATTTCAGACAATCGTAGATGGTATATACAACAAAGTAAAATTAGATATCATTGATACTTCATCAATTATAAAAAGGACGACATCTTTAAGATCTGCTCGTAAAACTTTCAATACGTGATCAGCTAATTGTTTATACTTAGGAGTATGACCGTGTTCAACGGGTAATTAAAGTAATCTGTGTACTGTCAAACCATCTACATTAAACGCTGCTATACCAATAGATGCCGCTATAGCAGTATCCTCGTTGAGATTTTGTTTTATCCAACATTTAATCGTTTTGATTAAGAAACTTTTGCCACTACCTCCTTCTCCACTAATGTATAATCGTAGTAACAATTTTTCATTTGATACAGTATTAGTAACTCTATCAAATACTCTTTTTTGGTCCACATTCAGTTTTGAAATCATTTGAGACATATCGACTTCTTCGAGACTTTTATTACCAAGATCTTTAAAATCTTGCATTGCTCACCAGCTTGAACAGTTTGAACACCTATTGGGTTATCAGGATCATCCTGAGACACATGCTAGTTTTCGTCCAATTGTTGTTGAACTAATTGCTTCGCAGTTTCGAATGCTTTTTGCAATTCATCCATTCTTTCGTGATACTGCAATGCCTCAACGAGATGTAATTTTATAGTGTGGAATAATTCCGTATAAATATCACAATCATTTTTAAGCTCTTCTATTTTCCGCCATGGTTGAAACAGAAGAAGTAACGCAAAGAAATAACTTTCCGGCTTAGTATTAACATCATATCTATAATGATTAATAAGATACGCACGCTGTCGTCGTTTAAGATAATAACCATTATCCATCTTGATAATAATAATATTTTTACCTCGTGGTTTGATTTTCATAATATCATACCATTGTGCAAATTCATATAAAGACGTAGATTCCAATTCTGTTGGTCTATACAGATAATGATTGTCTATTATAGATGGACAAAATATGTCTTTCGATACTCTACCAAGAGCTTCAACTTCCTTACAGCTTTTAACTTTTCTGTATCGTATTTGATTAACATCTAGCCATCTAATAGTCGTTTTTGGATCAGTCCCACATAAAGGAATGCCTAGCAATGTATCAGCAGCTTCAAGAGCTCCACATTCCCTATGATTTAAGAATCGTAAAGCAACGTTTCAGAGACAACTCCCTACTGATTTATTTTTCTTATCTACACTCTCAAGAACATTTTCAAATAATTCACACTTTCCTGCTTTATTTATACAGGGTGATTCAAAATAACCTATTGGTCCCGAAGCTGGCATATTCGTAATCGAATTTTGAGACGATTTTTTCATTTGCAAAAATTTGTCCGGAGCTTAGTTTTCAAGTTACAATAAGAATTAGTTAGCGTATGACGAGTCAGGTACAAGTGGTAGACAGGGGCGGCGCGACTCACTGTTACACGTGAGTGTTTACGTGGGGCACCTCCTGCGCTCAAATGACTGACAACAGTATATGGACAGCACATTCCTATTTAAACTTTCTTTCTCTCTCTCTCTCTCTCTCTCTCTCTCTCTATCTCTCTCTCTCTTTGTTACTTTAATTATGCTACATTTAACTTGTCAAATTTCGATCTGTCATCCGGCCGTCAAATATCGGGATAACCGTGAAATCTTCAAGTAAGTTTACATTATTATAATTGTAAGGTTATCTGATCTGCATAGAGAGGAAAACTGAACAATGACTACAAGTGAAAAGATTTAATTAAGACAACTGGAAAACTAAACAAAAAGTTAATACAAAGAATCGTCTCGACTCGACACGACACGACGAAGAAGGAGACGCGACGTTACCTAACTCCTTTTACAGTCACACATCATTGCATCATCTCACGACAGAGTGCGCTCCTTGTTCATCTCTCATACCAATCAGACACAAGCATATACAATGAGTGAAATTGAACGGACTTGACATCTTTAATTGTTACTCTCCAATACTTCCCCTACAATTTAAGATGATTGATCTCTCTTTTAATAACCGAAAGACTATTAAACAATACAAACGCAAAAAAAACTGTTTAATACATTCCAATGAGAGATCTCAAGTAGCAAAACTGAACTCGTGGAATCGGTTTCGTACAAATATCAGCTACTTGCTGCTTACTACACACATACGTCATACACAAACGATCATTTACAACTTGATCTCGCAAATAGTGGTAACGCACATCAATGTGCTTACTTTTCTTGTGAAATTCAGGGTTTTTAGACAATTTCATCGCACTGGTACTATCTACGATCAACGTTGGCACGGACTTTAAAGGCGAAATGTCCTCAAATAGATACTTTAACCACACTGCTTCTTTCGCCGCTTCACACGCAGCCACGTATTCAGCCTCGGTTGTCGAGAGACTGACACACTTTTGCCGATTACTCGCCCACGTAATGGCACCGCCACAATACATGCTGATCATGCCACTGACAGATTTACGCGTTTTCGGATCACTTGCATAATCAGCGTCACTATATACATGCAGCTCTCCAGACGCCAAGCTCGTCGAATAGCGAATCCCCGTAGATGATGATCCTCGCACGTACCGTAAGATCCTCTTCACCAATTCCCAGTGCTTCATCTCCGGTTTCTCCAAGAACTGCGATGCATAGTTGACAGCAAAAACAATATCTGGCCGGGTTGCCACTGCCAGGTACATAAGACAACCAACTGCCTCACGATACGGCGCCGATGACAGAACTACATCAGCAGTATTCTGATGAATATACTGATCAATAGGAGTGGACACAGGGTTTGCTCCATCCATTTTGAAGCGACGCAGCACTGTCTCGGCATAACCTTGTTGATGGATTGTTATTGAACCATCAGCATCCTGAGCAATTTGCAGATTCAAGAAGCAATCAAAACTCTCAATTGTAATTTTGAACCTTGACCGTAACTCCCTCAAGAATTTATCAATGTCACTCTGTCTTGTCGCTGCCACCAATCCGTCATCAACATACAGAACCACTAACAACTTGTTACCATTGACACTCCTGACGAATAAACAAGGGTCTGCACTACTCTCTGTCATACCAAGTCCCATCACGACCTCTTTGAATTTATAGTTCCAGCAGCGGGGTGACTGCTTGAGTCCGTACAAGCTCCGTTTCAGCTTGCACACTCGATTGCTACCATCTGCGAATCCCTCGGGTTGTGTCATGTAAATGTCCTCAGATAGGTTCCCGTTAAGAAACGCCGTCTTCACGTCAAATTGAGCGAGTTTCAAATGCTCAGTGGCTGCAACACTTAGCACCGACCGAAGAGTATCGAATCGTACCACAGGGCTAAAAGTTTCCAGGAAATCCACACCTGGCCTCTGGTTGAAACCGCGCACAACCAGTCTAGCCTTGTGTCGGTTAATACTACCATTAGGATTCCTTTTGACTTTAAATACCCAACGATTCGTGATGGCTCGACGATTGGAAGGCAGCTCCGTCAATTCCCAAGTAGAGTTCTCAGCCAGTGATTGAAGTTCCTCTCGCATCGCTTCTTTCCAAGACTCTCTCTCGACTGACTCCATTGCTTCCTTGTAGCTTCTCGGTTCAAGCTCAACCACACACATCTCAACATAACGTTCTGGTGGACATAAAGTACTCCTGTCTCGCAAACGTCCCTGATACTCAACTACAGGTACATTGTTACTTGTCTGCTTTCCACCGGCAAACTGAGTCTCACGTTCTGCGTCGATCTCAGACTCATCTGGCATTTCATCAGCTCTAACTCTTCCAGGATGAGACTCTACTGGCTCAACTGCCTTAGTCTTCGGCTCACAATCATCAGACACAACAGTAACAGTCTTTCCACCAACTTCAGGCTCAAAAGTCACGTTCTTGCTCCGGACTACAGTTTTCTCACCTTGAATCCAGACTCGATAACCGTCGATATCTTGAGAATAGCCCACCAAGACTCCTGGCTTTCCCTTTGCATCCCATTTGTGTCGTCGCTCCTTTGGAATTTGTACAAAACAACTAGTTCCAAACACGTGCAACTGATGCAAGTTCACGGATTTTCCAGTAAAAATCTCATAAGGTGCTTTTCCACTCTCTCCAGTAGGACCGGATCGATTGAGTAAGTGGACAGCGGTGTTGACTGCTTCAGCCCACAATATTTTAGGCAATTTCTTTGCTAAAAGCATCGTGCGTGCTGACTCCACGATTGTGCGATTGGTACGCTCCGCGCATCCATTCTGCTCTGGAGAGTAAGGGTTGGTAATCACAAACTGGACTCCGTTGGCCTTCATGAGCTTCTTCATCTTCTCATTATTAAACTCAAGTCCTCCATCACTCTGAAATACGCGCAATGGACGTCCACATTGATTTTCAACAAACTTCAAAAGCTCCTCGACTGTAGCAACAACCTCAGATTTTTCTTTCAAAAACTGTACAATGCGAAACTTCGAGTAATCACAGGTGAAACAGACAAAATACTTAGCGCCTCCCAAAGACTGCTCCTCCATTGGCCCACAGACGTCAGCATGCATGATTTCGCCAGCTCTCGTTGAACGTTGCGTTCTCGACTTAAAGGTAGTCCTCTGCTGCTTCCCCTCGACACACGCCGCACAAAAAGAGTCATCAGTGATGACTGTCACACCACGATCTCGCAGGAACTTTGTGACATGACGTTTGTCCTGGTGACCCAAGCGCTCGTGCCACACTTGAAGAGACTCAGCAGACGCCAGATTAACCTCACAAGGGGTATTGCTTGTTGCACGGATATGCAGTTTATACAGCATTCCATACCTCTCTCCACATAAACGTACAACTCCATCTTTGACAAACTCGCACCTCTTCCGATTCACTCGCATATTCAAACCTTTGTCAAGAATGAGACTAAGTGACATCAAATTGCGACGGCCGTCTGGAACATGCAAAACGTTATCAATGTGACAGGTCAACCACTCTCCATTTACCAGAGCCTCAGTATTGATTCTTCCTTTTCCAACAGCAAGCATTGTCGAGTTATTACCAACAAGAACAGTGAGAGGTTTTGCAAAAACTTCATAGGTAACAAACCATTCTCGATGAAGACAGTAATGATTCGTAGCTCCCGAGTCCATAAGCCAAACATCCTGTTCGCATTCAGCGTTCTCAACTTCCATAACAAAAGCAAAATCACCGCCACTAGTACTACTAGAGTTACTATTGCTTGACGTCTTCTTGCCCTTGTCCTTTTTGCAGTCCTTCCTCACATGCCCTTTTTCGCCGCAACCGAAACACTTTGGCACTTTCTTTTTCTTCGTGTCAGCAGGTTTCCGCTCAAGAACACGCGTCGAAGTAGCACCGTTTTTGTTTTTCAAATTAGCCGCTGCAAATAACGCCTCCGTTTTTTCTTGTTTCACCTTGTATACGTTGCGTCGCGTGTCGTCGGCGGTGAGAACTGCAATAAGTTCCTCGAGCGTCTGTTTGTCTTCTGGGCGTGCCCACCATGACTGTCGAAAACTTTCGTAGCTTTCCGGCAAAGTGTCCAGCAACCGCACCATTAGCGATGAGTCATCCGGCTTCTTGTTCAACTGTTGCAGTCTCAACACAAGCGCCTCGAATTTGGCAATATGGCTGACCAGATCGTCACCCGGCGCCATGCTAAAACCGAAAAATTCTGACTGGACTGCGTGAGCAGCCAGCTTCGTTTGCTGCTCAAAAATGGCGTGCAATTTTATCCACATTTCTCTTGCACTTTCACATGCCACAAGTAACGCCAGCACTTTCGGATCAAGTGTTTTCACCAAAATTTGAGCAGCAGCACGATCCGCTTTATCCCACTTTTGCAGGGCCGCCGAATAGGCCTGTTGTTCGGCCGGATTCGCACCTGCAGCAAGAACCGCCGGTTTTACCAGTTCACCAATGCACACCTCGTAAGCTCCTTCAACGCCTCTTAACAGATTCCGCGACGAGAACTTCCACGTGGTCCAATTGTCCTTTCCCGTTAACTTCTCAACTCCGTGAAAAAACTCCATGTCTATAGCGATCACCAGCAAAAACTTTCAGTCAACGAAAATGACAAAGTTCCACTCACGCCGAAACACGCGTCTCTCGAGAATGAACAGCAACGAAAAAAAAAAATGGCCGACGAAGATCACGCGAACACAAGAAATCAATATCGATCTCCCCTCCTCTACACCAAAAACCACGCTCTGCTACCATGTAAGGTTTTCTGATCTGCATAGAGAGGAAAACTGAACAATGACTACAAGTGAAAAGATTTAATTAAGACAACTGGAAAACTAAACAAAAAGTTAATACAAAGAATCGTCTCGACTCGACACGACACGACGAAGAAGGAGACGCGACGTTACCTAACTCCTTTTACAGTCACACATCATTGCATCATCTCACGACAGAGTGCGCTCCTTGTTCATCTCTCATACCAATCAGACACAAGCATATACAATGAGTGAAATTGAACGGACTTGACATCTTTAATTGTTACTCTCCAATAATAATAAATGTACGCGAATAATAAAAATTAATGCAAATTAGATTACTTAAATGTGCACTTGCAAGTTAAAGATAGCACTTTTAAAACGCACAAAAAGGGATAGAAAGAAGAGAGAGAGAGAGAGAGAGACGGAGGGGGCTTTGAACAAGTTTAAGCACGTTTACTTACGCACACGGCGATCAGCTTATTGTTTCCACGATGCGACAGTTCAATTTAAATTTATCCTTTATCCAGATCTATCCCTTGAAGTTGTTTCATAGTTCACCACATTTACACTATTTACTCTGCATTTGATTGATAAACGCGGAACTACGCGACGAACCGATCGATCGACTTTATTAATTACTATTAATCACTACTGTAAACACTACAATCATTTGATGCGTTAAAATTACTCGAAGAAATACATATTTACGTTACGATCACACAACACGTGTTCACTCGACGATATGAAGCAGTCGATTGAATGTTGTTGGTTATGTCGTTATAAGAGTGTCGAACGATTGGTTAAAGCCGTAAGTCAAAACGCGGTAATTCAAAATGAAAATATTGATTAATACGATTTATATCGATACAATTTATTAGAAAAATGTGGCAAATGCATGTTTATTATTACTTGTTGAAAATTGTAAATGACTTTATCAAGATAATTATTTAGAATATTTATTATAAAAAAAACTTCAAGGATATAATTCTTGAAATCTCCTTGCAGCAACGGATAATCTGCTCTTTTCAGGGCAACCAAATATTTTATTTCGAGGAATATTTTCACAGTTTTCGCAAATATTCAAAAATAAGAAATAAAAAAAAATGCTTAGAAAAAATTGATTTTGATAAAATTATTTCTTGAATATTTAGAATGAATAATAAATATCTTGATAAAGTCACTATCATACAATTTTTAACAAATATTGATAAACATGCATTTGCAACATTTTTCTAATAAATTGTATTGATGTAAATTGTATTAACCAATATTTTTATTTTAAATTGCCGCGTTTTCACTTATGGCTTTAATCAATCGTTTGACACTCTTATAACAACATAACCAATAACATCCAGTCGACTGCTTCATATCGTCGAGTGAACACGTGTTGTGTGATCGTAACGTAAACACGTGTTTCTACGAGTAATTTTAACGCATCGAATGATTGTAGTGATTAGAGTAGTAATTAATAAAGTTGGTCGATCGATTCGTCGCGTAGTTCCGCGTTTATCGATCAAGTGCAGAGTAAATAGTGTAAATGTGGAATAATATGAAACAACTTCGAGGGATAGATATGGATAAAGGACAAATTTAAATTGAACTGTCGCATCGTGGAAACAATAAGCTGATTGCCGTGTGCGTGAGTGAACGTGCTTAAACTTGTTTAAAGCCCCCTTCTCCCCCGTCTCTCTCTCTCTCTCTCTCTCTCTCTCTCTCTCTCCTTTCCTTTTTGTGCGTTTTAAAAGTGCTACTTTTAACTTGCAAGTGCACATTTAAGTAATCTAATTTGCATTAAATTTTATTATTCTTGGGCGTACATTTATTATAATAATGTAAACTTACTTGAAGATTTTACGGTCATCCCGATATTTGACGGCCGGATGACAGATCGAAATTTGACAAGTTAAATGTAGCATAATTAAAGTGACAGAGAGAGAGAGAGAGAAAGAAAGTTTAAATAGAAATGTGCTGTCCATGTACTTTTGTCAGTCATTTGAGCACAGGAGGTACCCCACGGAAACACCCGCGTGTAACAGTGAGTCGCGCCGCCCCTGTCTACCACTTGTACCTGACTCGTCATACGCTAACTAATTCTTATTGTAACTTGAAAACTAAGCTCCGGACAAATTTTTGCAAAAGGAAAAATCGTCTCAGAATTCGATTACGAATATGCCAGCTTCGGGACCAATAGGTTATTTTGAATCACCCTATATACTTAGTAACGTATCAAGTAAGTAACGATGATTTTTCACCAACAAATTGTATATCCATATTTCCTTCCCACGCAGTAAGAAGAACAGAATTATAATCATTTACATTAACTTCATTATCTGTTCGAGGAAGATCATAAAGCCTACTTCTATGCTTTAATTTTTTTCTACCTGCTATCGAACTTACAACGTCTTTGATGATTAACGTTTCCGTAACAAGACGAGGAAAACCAAAACGACATACACGAATAACCTTACGCCCCGCTTTCTTAGAACAAAAACAATAATCGTTATGTTTGTGTAGCTGATACATATTAACTCGTTTATGCAATGTTGGAGAAATATTTTTATCTGGCATTTTACAACTTATATGTTGTAAAATAAATTTGGCAACATCTTCGACAAATGATTCACCAATGATTGGAGCATCTTTTATCCAAATTAACAGATGAAAGTGTTGGATGCCTCTGCCTTAATATTCTCGCCGCCAAAAGTAATGTGTAATTTCTCCAATTGGATGATCTTTGGAACAAATAAAATCAAGCATCGCCCGAAATGCATTATCGAGAAATCTCGATGTTGATACAGGATCTCTAGCAACGAGACTACTGATACAAGACGAATCATTACACCATCCATTTACTGCACAAATATATTTACCTAAATCATTCCACTCCCATTCACAAGGACTCAATGTTACAAACCATGTCGCTGGTCTGTAATGTTGCGTCATATAATTCAAATCACTTCTTGGTCTACACCAGTACTGGTCCGTATTTCTCAGTGGCGAATATTGTGCTCAAGTTAGATTCTAATAATTCTTTGTGGATTGCTTCTAAATATTGCAAAGCCGTATACTGATCTCGCAAATTAGTTACATTGAGTTTATGGTAAATACCACGACTTAATTGACGATTATTTGTGTTATTTAATAAATAAAATATTAGGAGTATAAATAAGTTTCCGCCGTTTCACAAAAAATGGCGCCACTAGTATGTTATGGTTGAAATTGTTTGTTGTAAAACGTTATATCGTAAGGTTGGACATCTGGCAACAACATAACTTTAAAATATTAGCGATTTTGTATTAGCATCATATATCTTTTTTCGTGCTAAAATGTCGAGTTTTGAGCCGAATAAGCATCATTTGCGGGAACTTTCGATTTACTTCTTTAATTTGAAGAAATCTGCAGCCAAGGCTCATCGATTGCTTGTAGAAGCATATGGTGAGGCTGCCTTAAGTGAGAGAAGTTGCCGTGAGTGGTTTCACAAGTTTAAGAACGGTGAATTTGACGTCGAAGACAAAGAACGTAGCGGAAGGCCAAAAGTGTACGAAGACGCGAAATTGGAAACATTATTAGATGAAGATTCGTGCCAAACGCAAGAAGCACTTGCACTTACATTAGGAGTGACTCAACCAGCAATTTCACATCGCTTAAAATCATTGGGAATGATTTAAAAACAAGGAAACTGGGTTCCATATGAACTGAAGCCAAGAAACGTTGAACGCCAATTTTTCACATGTGAAATGCTGCTTGCCAGGCATAAACGAAAGGGTTTTTTGCATCGTATAGTCACTGGTGATGTAAAATGGATCCACTACGATAATCCAAAGAAGAAGAAATTATGGGGACCACCTGGCCATGCTTCAACATCGACAGCCAAGCCGAACATTCATGGAAAAAAGCTCATGTTGTGTATTTGGTGGGATCAGCTTGGTGTTGTGTATTATGAGTTGCTCAAACCGAATGAAATTATTACTGGGGCTCTCTACCAAACACAATTGATGAGATTGAGCCGAATGCTTAAGGAAAAACGTGCCCACTACTACTCCAGACACGACAAAGTTATTCTTCTGCATGATAATGCTCGTCCACATGTTGCGACGTCGGTCAAAACCTACCTGGAAACACTCAATTGGGAAGTTTTACACCACCCGCCGTATTCACCAGACATTGCTCCTTCTGATTACTACCTGTTTTGATCGATGGCGCATGGCCTGTCTGAGCAACACTTTACATCATATGAAGATACAAAAAATTGAGTCGATTTGTGGATAGCTTCAAAAGATGAAGCATTCTTCCGACGCGGTATCCATATGCTGCCAGAAAGATGGGAAAAAGTAATGGCTAGCGATGGACAATACTTCGAATAAAACATTAGGTACCCAGATAACCAAGCTAGATTCAGCACATCGGGCAAATTAATGCATTGCATGTATTGTTGTGAATTTGCCGGCAATTTGCTGGCTACAGAATTTAACGTAAAACTGAGTCAGCAACAAGAGAGCAAAAACACAACATCACTTAATGAAATGTTAAGAGCAAATGTTTATTAATAATAACATATCATGTTGACAGCAAACTGTCGGCTCGTCATGAGCTTGCATTTGTATATGTCTTAATAACAGCAATATGTTAGCAAAATGATGGCACGTATGATATCAAAAGTTTAATACAATAAGTAGAATATTTGATGAATATTGTTAAAGATTCTAGCTTATTATCGACAATTTGGTGACATGACAATATTTGTTTATTTTGACGACAATTTTTCGTCAATAAGCTATCATGCAGTAGTTTTATTATATTGAGATATCCTAAATAAATCTTATATTAAAAAGTTGGTAAAAATCTGTGAAGTGCGTTTTTGGTCGCATTTATCATGATGTATCCTATATTAAAAAGTTTTCTATATTTAAAAGTTGGTAAAAATCTGTAAAGTGCGTTTTTGGTCTCATTTATCGCGGTTGACCGCTTTCCGCGATGCCGATTGGCTGGCTGCCTGGCTGGCGTGGATGAGTCTATTATGGTGTAATAATGGTCGAGTCGATTAAGCTCACGTTTTGACGTACGGTGGGGTAAGGGTAAGGGCGTACTTAGTGTGTGCAATCCAGGAGTTATGGTACTAATGTCTCCGGATCTCATCTAGGAGACAAGTACCATTTAAAAGAATTGAATTAGTGTATGCAACCGGCAAGTCACGGCAAGTCTACTCGATACCAAATCTTTAATTTTGGCCGCGTATCAGTGAGAATCACGCTCACTGGTACGCGGTCATGAAAAAAATAAACGCCTTGCCTATAATCAGTGGTAAATATTATCAAATTATCCAAACTAATACAGATAAGTTGAATTCCACAATAATATACGAGGTGTGTTCAAAAAGTATCGCGAATTTTGAATTTTCGCGGGTTACGTATATTCGAATTTCGATCTTTTTGTGGCGTTATGTTGGTACTCATGTCTCTCACTTATGCCGACAAGCTCGGCCATTTTGAATGTTCACTTAATTGTTGACAGCTGCTTTGCTTGCACGTGTTTTGGATCGTCTTCGATTTTTACCTATTCAAAAAAATGGATCAAAGAACCTGTATCAAATTTTGTGTGAAAAACGAAATTAAGTGCGCGGATGCATTCCGAATGTTGACTGTGGCATACGGAGAAGCTACCTTGGACCGAAGCAACGTTTATCGGTGGTACAAAATGTTCTCAGAAGGCCGAGAAGATGTGAACGACGAAGAGCGTGCCGGACGCCCGAGCACTTCAACAACAGACGAAAAAATTAATGAAGTGGAGAAAATGGTATTGGCCAATCGTCGAATCACCGTTAGAGAAGTTGCTGAGGACCTAAACATATCGATTGGCTCGTGCCATTCGATTTTTATCAATGATTTGGGCATGAGACGGGTCGCCGCGAAATTCGTACCAAAATTGCTCAATTGCGACCAAAAACAGCATCGCATGAACATTGCTAATGAGATGTTGGACTCTGTCCGCGACGACCCAAATTTGCTCCAGAGGGTCATAACTGGTGACGAATCGTGGGTTTATGGTTATGACGTGGAAACCAAAGCTCAATCATCTCAATGGAAGCTGCCGCACGAACCAAAACCGAAAAAAGCGCGCCAAGTTCGGTCGAATGTGAAAGTTTTGCTGACAGTTTTCTTCGATTGCAGGGGCGTGGTGCATCATGAGTTCTTGCCACAGGGTAGAACGGTCAATAAGGAATATTACCTGCAAGTTATGCGCAATTTGCGCGAAGCAATCCGCCAGAAACGCCCGGATTTGTGGAAGAACAAAAATTGGCTTTTGCACCACGATAACGCCCCTGCTCACACATCGTTGCTTGTGCGCGACTTTTTGGCCAAAAACAACACACTAATGATGCCGCAGCCACCGTATTCCCCAGATCTGGCCCCCTGTGACTTTTTCTTGTTCCCTAAACTGAAGCGGCCCATGAAAGGACGACGTTACGCTACGCTTGACGAGATAAAGACGGCATCGAAGGAGGAGCTGAACAAGATAAAAAAAAATGATTTTTTGAAGTGCTTCGAAGATTGGAAAAACCGTTGGCACAAGTGTATAATATCTCATGGGGATTACTTTGAAGGGGACAAAATAGATATTCATGAATAAATAAATAATTTTTGAAAAAACACAAAATTCGCGATACTTTTTGAACACACCTCGTATGTACGCAAAGTGCAAAAACTTTTTTTAAAAAATAATACAGGTCGGCAATTACAATTGGTTGGACGTGATCGTGTAATAGTACAATATTTTATTTTTAGACTTATCAACACGAAATTGGATAAATTGTTAAGAAAAAGAAAAAATGTAATGCCTGTAAAACCTACGTCGTTCCCTTTGTCATCCGGAAGAAGTGAAAGCATTTGAAGATGTAAGCGATGAAGCATATGAAGCTGCAGTGAGTATTAATAAGATACATAAGAAATGAAAAATAGGAAACGAAAATAGATTTATGGTGCTACAATCTCATTCCTATAACGTGAATTAAAAATTGCGCTACTGTTCTCATAAAATACGATTAGAAAGAAAAGTATTTAATTGTAACATGTTTAAAACATAATAAATTGCGTACAAAATTTTTTACCATCTTTGAGGTGGGTAAATTGTAGTCATGTAAATCAGAATCGGTATTAAATTTTATTTCAATTTAATTATATTTTATTTTCGAGAACTGTGTTTGAAACTGAATGTAACGGCACGCAGTTCAATATGAATTGAAACATGTAAAATATTATTTCAGCGTCAAGATTTTGCTACGATTGTTTCAACCCATCTTTATTTAAATTATACATTATTTTTTGTTATACTATAGAAAAAGTATTCAGTTCTAACTCTCTGTTATTAAAAATATAATAAATTGCATATTATTTATAAGCGACTTCAGATACATTGATATTAATTAGAAAGGCATCTTTTAATCCATTCTCGTTTGCTAGAATAAAGCCAATATGAATAAATAAAAAAATGCAGTAACATTTATATTTTTCTTTTGTGTCGAATTCAGGTTGATTATTTTATATTTCTCGGCGGAAGAAATGTACACGAAGCAGTTATCTTTTGCCTAAAAGAATCAATATCAGATCTGACAATGTGCCACTACTCGACATGGGGAGAGCGTGGGAATCGCTCCTTGTACGATACCAAAATCATTAAAGCCATTTACGGTGAGTTAATGTTTATTAAATATTTTTAAAAGTTTCTCGCAAACTCGCCAAGAGTTCCCTGTGCTGTGTAGGTATACTATTGCAAAAAAATTAAATAGCTTTTTTTTTTTTGAAATCATATAATTAGCCATAACAGATTTGCTGTTTTATATGTTGTAATTTTGAATTCAAATTCGGAATTAGCAATCTTGAAAACCCGAGAATACAAATTTCTGACTTCGTTGACGAAAGCTTTCCACGTAAATGGTTCATAAAAATTGTTATACATAATCCAGACAGCGTGTCTCAGCTGTCTAAAATCGCTTAAATCTGTGATTGCTTATAATATTGGTAACTCGCCATATACTTCTCCTCAACGATTTCAAAATCAAACAACACGCAAACAACAATGTATATGTCGCAGGCAAATAGCAATTTTAGGCAAATAGCATTTACCAGGTTAGGTTAGGTTAGAATAAATTACATAATTTTTGTGTTTTTAAAGCAGGCATTTTGTGTTTTTAATTCTCTACTTTAAATACACAACATGCCTGCTTGAAAAACACAAAAATTGTATAATTATTGGGTTTTTAAAGCAGGCATTTTGTGTTTTAATTCTAAGCTATTTGACCAGGCAAATGCTATTTGCCTAGTCAGATACTATTTTCCTAAAATTGCTATTTGCCTACGACATATATACATATTGCCAGCAGTTTAACAGCAAAACACAGCAGTATTAAAATTACCTTGTCTTATCGGCAATATGGCAGCATTGTATGAACTCTGTAGTTATTATGATATAACGATAACAGTACGAATTTTATTGATTTAAAAATTGCCAATAAATCATCGGTAAATTGCTACTAAAAATTGAAATATTGCAAAGACAATTTATCAACAAATGTGAACTCAGTTGCTGCAATTCTACTAGTATATGCATCTGATGCAAGCAATAATATGCCAACAACAATACAAACATGTTGCTATCTAGGAAAATATTATCAATTTCCAATTAGAATAGACATTGTAAAAATCGTAATAAATTTGATAATTATTTAGAGCTTTTTCTACATAAGAAATTGTTTATTGAAATATGTTTGCTTTTTATTTCAGATGCCGTTGCTACAAATTTGCAACCACCTCCTAATCGCGACGAATTCTTCAGAGAAGTTTCTGAAGGTGTTCGTTTTGATAAACAACGTATTCGGAATGAAAATATTGGAAGGGCGGCTATTCGGGTTGGTATACGTAAACGAAATCGCAGAGCAGCCGACAACAATTTATACGGCGATCAACACGAATGCGAAGAAAATGAAAATGAACAAACGGATGCTAGTGAAAATTAAACTGGTATTATTCTTAAGAAGAAAATAAAATCAAAACTATTAAAATGTTAAAAAAATGTTTTTGTTTATTTGAAAAGTTTATTTTCTGTTTGTATGTGTATTTTCTGAGTATTTTCTGTTTATTACGTAAAATTAAAATAAATAGTGATTTAATATTACATTTCCTTTAAATATATAATCGATGTTATTAGTGTTTTTATCTAAATTTGGAATCCATCCTTATAAAAAAGTACCATAATTTCCCACAATTATAGTCCTGTATTACAATTATGGTTCAAACTCCCGTACTAAAACATCGATATTTGATATTAACTAAACTTTTTGTAATAACTTTTATATGTACAATGTTGTATAAAATGATTTGTGAAACATTCTTAGCTAACACAAGACCCAAAAAGTTGACCCAGTTATAATAAATAGTCAATTTTTTTCATAATTTTTTTTACAATTTAATGATAATTTACATCTATAAATTGAGTATATATTATTGGGTTAACTTTTTTATCTTGTGTTAACTGAGAATGTTTCAAAAATCATTTTATACAGCGTTGTACATATAAAAGTTATTACAAAAACTTTAGTTAATACAAATATCGATGTTAATACAAAAATCAGATTATACGGAATGCGTACTTTATATTATTAGCATATTTGATTAATCATGCCATCATTTTGTTGATCATTTTGTTGATTACAGCATCAAAATGCTGTAAAAATATGTTAACACAATGACATAAAAAATAACGTTAAAATGCTATAATTGCAAAGTAATCAAATTGCCGACAAGAAAACTTCACCTGTAGATATCATGTATGATGATGACTTGTTGACATTTTGATATCAAACACCTCGATTGAATGTGGTACACGCATGATAACAATTTGCTGCAAGTTTGCTGAATTTAAATGAAGACTTTAATGATGTTAGAACAATAGACAGTTTGTGGAAACACCTTGGTTCTAGTTTGATGAAATTGAATGCAGAATAAGTGACAACAAAATGTCATCTGATTATGGTCATTTGGCTATCAGGGTACCGTTCTTTCACAATAAATGTCCAATTTTTGATAAAAAACGGCGGAAACTTATTTATACTCCTAATATAACTTTCTAACAAAATACTATGTCTTTTTAAACTAAACCGTTTTTTAAAAAACTATTTTTAAGCTAGCCATATTACCACTACTTTTATCTTCCACCGATTATGCAATGCGTCACATTTTTATAAATCGCGTCCTAAGTACTAAACATTTTATTACTTTAAACGTAGAATCAATTAAACACGACGAATATAATCGTTCAACTTTCAATACAAAGTATTGATTGTAATCAAAGTTATTCAATAAAATAAAAATGGGGGCCATATTACTCTCTTCTCCTCTACATGTCGTAACAGAGCGATAATAAAGTAACTTTGAAGACACGGTTGTTTTCTTATTAACTTACAAAGAACGGTGACACTATATGTTGAGCAATTTTCAAACAAAATGAGAACAATTCTTCGCGAAAGTTATATATATAACGTCGTCTACTATTTAATCTATGTGTTTACTTTACTTTTATGATAAAGTTAGTACTTGGGAATATGTGATTATTTAATACGATAAGTGCCATGCCGATTTTACGTGCCGTTTTGTTGACGCCACAGTTAGCCGTCAAGCGTCCCCTTTTCGGGCCGTCGATAGGCAAGGCAGACAAAGGTCTGCCGCCGGTCCTACCAGCGAGACCTGAACGGAAAGTCTAGCGCCAGTACCTAAGGACCGCGTGGCAATTAACGTGTTAATAAAAATAAAATGTTATGGTTACATAAAATAATAATTAAATTAATAACGGAAAATTTTTATATACTGTATCAGAGATTTGGCCAAAAATAACACATGTATTCTATATATCTCAGAATTTTTTCAAATTGGTCTAAACCTCCGTCTGTTTGTAATCTAGGCAAAATCAAAAAACGTAAACTTTTCGAGAAAAATATTCAATCCACCAATGAGGACCAATCCCAGTAAACATTTCGCAGCAGTAATGTCTTTAAGACATCTAAAAGACATCTTAAAGACATCTCAGAAAAGATGTCTTGAAAAAGACATCTTCAAGACATCTAAAAGATGTCTTAAACAAAACGTCTTGAAGACTTCTTTAAATAATGTCTAAAAGATATCTTCAAGACATCTCGTAAAAGACATCTTTCATATATCTCTAAAAGATGTCTTAAAGATATCTTTAAAAGATCTCGTAAAAGACATCTTCCACTTGCACGCGCATGGTAACGGCCAATCAGACTTAGACACACTTTACCTCGTCGCAACATTCCGCAGTAGCTTCGCCCCGCATCGTAATGCTCTCTGTCCCTATATTTCTATGTCCATGGCGAGAACTATAACCTAACGTTGGTCCGTGGCCGTCATTGACGTCGTTGTTGACTCTGGTTAAATCTGCTGTGAAATCCGTTGGTCCGTTTGGGGCAACAAACGTATGTGGACGCGTTTATTGTTTATCCGTTACGAGTACCAAAAATTAACTAAGTGAACTGTGCTAATATAATCAAGTTTAAGAGCAACTTAATTATATTAACCTTATCAAAGATTAGTAAATTGGTTTATCATGAAATGTAATAATGCTTAAGCTCATTACAAAATGTCAATATTAATAAAAATAAGGCCAATATATTAACGAGTCTAATTTCTGATTGAGGAACATATACAGAATTCCGTTGCATTGGATTTTGTTGCTGTGCTTTTATTTGTATTCCTATTACTGTTGTTTGACATTGGGCAAAGGTCGAACTTCAAACGAAACAAATATGTGGTTTTGGTGTAATATTCTAAAGCTTCTTTTATATCTTTTCCGTTTTATATGCATGATACGCAGAAGTTTTTTTTTAAGAATTTTTTTCGGAAATTTCAAGCGGTCACCCATCCAAGTCGCGACTCCGGTAAACGTTGCTTGACCTCCATGATCGCTGCGAACTGATCTCTACCGATGATCCGTGAATACTTTGCGTTAATACATGTATATCGCTGATAGATCAGATAAATATATGTTATTAAAAAAGTAAAACACATATAATTAAAACATATTAGTTATATAAACATATATAAAAATATAGTTTTTTTACTGATTTTTACAAATAAGCATCTGAACTTTTCTGTTATTTTCATTTATATAAGAATACAATTAGAAAAAAAAACAAAAAGTACAATAATTAAATTAATATAAAAAAATTCTTATTGTTTTATTTTAAATCATTATTCTAAATAATTCTGTAAAATAAATTAAAATTTAAACTTTTTTAAAAAAATTTTAAAATAAATAATAATTGAAATATAAATAGTTTAAATGTTGAATACACATTAAATACATAATAAATAAATATTAAATAAACATTTGAAAAATTGAAAGAATTCCTTTAAACAAATATTTTATAAAAAATATACTAAAAAATATTTAATAAGAATATTTAATACATTATTAAAAATTAAAACAAAATTTTTTGAAAATTTATTTCTCAAATGTATAATACAATATAATTATTGACTCAAAGGCCGATATTTATAGTCGACTCTTATTTCAAAACTGTCTTAACACAATATATTATTGCTGCTATAGAGTAGATAATAAATTTAAACTTTTCAGTGATGTAACAACGTTAATGCAGGTTAGGAAAATATATCAAAGTTAAAAATGTCGCATATGCTACGTTGCTGTGGTGTTTTTGAATGTGTAAAAATTAATGTTTCAAAGAAAACATTGAAGAAACGTAGCGAAATGAATGTTTCACAAACATTATACATGTAATGTTGAGGTAATGTTTTTAAAGTTGCAAAAAAACGGTTTATATAAAACGTTACTGTTACGTCACAAAACGTTTATTTTGTAATGTTCAAAAAGATAACATTTAAAGTAAAAATGCAATGTTTACGACACGTTCCACGAACTAACCTAAGTCAAACGTTTAATTTACTTTTAAATGTTACAGGATTTGTTAATTATCTGTACATATAAAACGTTACAAATTCACTAAATTAGGATCAAAACGTAACGTTTCCTGAAGGTTTCATGTTTAGCGGGATGTGATTCAGTGTACACGACTTAAAGCAATAAATCGATAAAACGGTGTCACTGATTTATCGATTTGTTACGCAAGACGATCAAAAATGACTTTACAACCTTGAGCTCTTGTGAATGCAGTTTTCAGAGCTCTTATTATCCGCACCGGATTATTATCATCTAACAAACAAACACGATGTTTATTAATGATTGCATACATTTTACCATAAAAAATAATCTTGAATAAAGTATTGAACGAAAACAGAAAGAGAACAAAAATAAGATAAATTTGCTCCGTCTTTCAACGTAAGTACGTATATAAAAAATGCATAAAAAACGCAGCCGCATTGAAGCCGCACGTTTGCACGGTGTGTTATTGCGAGCGTTATTATTGTGCAGTGACATTTGTCAACAACTTTCAGAAGCACAGGCGCAAATTTGAATATTATCAAGTAAGTATTTTTAATTCAAAGTAACTTTAAAAATTACTGAAAACGATTATAGCGTTCTGATTATAGCGTTCGTAATTCTATCAATATAATTAATACTCTATTGTGGCCAAAATCCGCCACCAACATACGCGCGCGCGCGAGCACGCAGGCAAGCCGCAGGCGCCAGCGTGGGCGTGAGCGCCGGGGCTAGTTCAGGCGCCGCTGATAGGCGGCCGCTTTCTCGAGAGTCAAATGCATCCACCGAGCGCATATAATACGCGACCGCAACCCGTCAAGCACGCATCCTCCGATCGAGGCTGAGCTCCCTTTGGGCCCTTCGATCTCGAGAATCGTCACTTGAGGTGCGCTCCGTTAAGGGTCCTCTCTCTTGGTGTACCCAGAGGTGCGCTCCTTTACGGGCTCTCTCTCTTGGTGTAACACGAGGTGCGCTCCCTTCAGGGCCCTCAGTTTTTTGGTCGAAGAGCTTCGTGGCACGCCAAACTGCCTCGTCGACGTCTTCGACGGTACCATCCCGGTCCTTACCCGCATCCGGACTGTCCGGGCTGCATTTGTCCCGACGGTGGTCAGGGTACTTCCATAACCGACCAAGGAGTAGCGTTCCTTCCCTGGAAGCTAGTGGGAGTAGAGCTACCACGTCAAGACGATCCTCGACGCCGGTGCACCGTGACGAGGAATCAAGGGACACAAACGTCTCTACCCGCTTCGACTACGTCCAGCGGTATCCAGACGTCCCCTACGCCTGCCACGAGCACTCCGCCGAGGCCCAGTCGATCCAATAGGCTTCTTAGCTTTTACCCTTTACTTGGCTTCTTTAACTGCGCGTAACAAAAATCACTCCATCGAAATGGGTAAATTAATAAGAATTTTAAGATAATGAAACTATAAAATAGAATATATTGCTAATGAAAGTCATAAATTTATAACAAGATATTTTAGTTTGGCGCACGAAAAATTTTGCATTTTTTGGAAGTTTTTGAAAAATAAACTATTGTACACATATATTTCTCCGTGCTTTTACATACATTGTTTGTACTTATTGAGTAAATACCTAAAATTTTAATATAATCAATATTTATTAGTTTTTGCGTTACAAATATTTAAAAATAAATACATTTTTCAACTTGACTGATAAGATTTCTCAGAAACTACTAAAGTTATCGGGGGCGACTTTTGTATTTATGTAAAATATTGTAAAACACATATTGCTCATTTGCTAGAATAACGATATAATTTTAAAAAATATTTTTTAAGTTGTGCAAGAAATAACGAATCTTTAGAATTCTTACTACAGGTAGAATTATGTAAATGAGCTTATAAAATTAGAGCTTATAAAAAAGATACATGTAAAAAGAAAATTTTGTATTAAAAGTGTCATAAGTCAAAAATGGTTGTTTTTAATGGTTTATTTTTATCATGGATGAGAATTTAGTACAGTAAATAAAGAAATAATAATACTTTTATTCTACTATAACTAAATACTCCAAAAACGTATAAAGAAATAATATTTTCATGATTTTAATAATTTAATATTTTTATGATTTATAGTTTATTTTTTGATGGAAACCTTGTCTTTTTAGTTATGACATTGCTCTAATTCAAATGAACAATATTTGTTTGCTGCCCAAAAGGTTATTACAATTCTATAAATTCACTTTTTTTTATATAAGTTAAATTTAATCAATTAAAAAAGCAATATTTATTCTTTATAACCATGTTATTTTAATAATTTGCAATATTTTTTATTAATTTTAATTCGGGCAATAAACAAATATATATTATATACGCAAAAATTAAACGTACTTGAGTAGTTTTTGAAAAATTGTGTCAGTCAATTTGAAAAATGTGTTTGTTTTTGTGTAATACAAAAACTAATAAACATTTAGCGATATTAAAATTTTAAAATTTTTTATAAGTTTAGTATTAATTTATTTGAATAAAGAGAATTAATCCTAAAGTGCTTTTTATAATTAACACTATGCTGGATGAGAATTCTGTGGCTAATCACGAATACAAATCACGTGTATTCATTTAAAGAGATATATTTTTGAGAGTAATTTTATACAGATAATATAAACAGTCATAAACGTGAATATCTTCAGAAGGAGAGCGGGGCAACTGAGTAACATTCTGCGTTGTCAAGTGGGGAAAAAATAAAAACGTAATTCATAGTTCTTCCTCCTGTCACACATCCTTCAGTCATCTATAGCAATCTATCTGTATCCCTAGGAACAAAAAAAAACTAAAGACATAGAACATAAATGATAAAAACAATATCCCACAATCCGACCCCTTGATTTTATCAATCCATTGTATTTATGATCTTCTTTATATGTTTTGACAGAGTCGGAGCTCCTAGCGGCTTTGTCAAACAATCTGCTGTCATATTCTCGCTGGATACGTGCTTGACTATAATATTTTCCTTTCTAACAGCCTCTTGGATGTAGTAGCATCTTCGGTTCATCAATTTTGATTTAGTTTTAAAACTCCCTCCGTATGCCAATCTAACAGCGTTCAAATTGTCACAATTTAATTCTTTTTTTACTTCTTCTGTATATCCCATCTCATATAGTAATCTGGAGGTCCATATTATTTCCTTTAATCCCTCCAGCATAGCTTTTAGGTCGCTTTCCGTCGATGACAATGCAACAATTGATTGTTTCTTACTTCTCCAATGTATCAAGTTTCCGTTCCTGTATAATAGCAATCCAGTAAAAGATTTTGCGTCTTCTGTTCTGTCCCACGATGCATCAGATTCACATCTTATCTTTGTTGTTGAGTTCTCCCTTTTAAATTCCAAGCAGTAATTAATAGTACCTTTCAGGTATCGAAGAATTCTCTTTAATGCTGCCATGTGCATTACTCTTGGTTTGTTGTTGAATTGTGATAAACAGCTCAACGCAAATGATATATCTGGTCTAGTATGAACACTCAAGTACATTAGTTTTCCCATCAGCTCCTGATACGCTTGAACATCAGCTTTCTCACTTCCTTCACAATCTTCCATTTTCGTGTTTATGTCTATTGATGTCTTCACAACATTACACTCTTTCATTCCATAGAATTCAAGTAATTTTTCAATGTATTTCTTTTGATGTACAGATACTTTTCCTTCTTCTTGATCTACTTGCATTCCTAGTACAACTTTTGCTTCTCCAAGGTCTTTAATGTCTATATATTTTCTAATCTTGTCAATATAGCTCTTCTCAAAAATATTATCACTTGACACTGTCGACATATCGTCTACATGTATTCCACAGTAAAAGAATTTATTTCTCTCTCTGGCACAAAATAAACAAGGGTCTTCCTTAGATTGGCTTAATCCACATTTAATTAGAGCATTGGTGAGAAATTCATTCCAGCATCTACCAGCTTGTTTGAGCCCATATATACTCCTTTTTAATCTGCACACTTGTTTCTTATTTACTTGTAGTCCATCTGGTAACTCCATAAGTATTTCCTCTTCTAATCTTTCATGTAGAAATGCTGTCTTCAGGTCGTAGATTTTCATCTTCCTTTTTTTGTGCACTTATACTAAATAACAGTCTTGTGGTCTCAATTCTTACTACTGGAGCAAATGTTTCACCATAATCTACTCCTGGTCGTTGCCCACATCCTTGTGCAACTAATTGTGCTTTATATCGACATTGTCCTGTATTTGGATCTTCTTTTATATTAAACACCCACTTGCATTTAATAACTCTTTTATTCTTCGGTCGTGGTATAATGTCCCATACTCCATGTTTCTTCATTGATGTCAATTCATCGTTAATAGCTTCTCTCCAATATTTCCAATCTATTGACTTTTCTGCTTCTTGAACGTTTCTTGGAATATCTTTATCTATAATTATCATTACAGATTGCTGTTCTTTAATTCTTGTAGATCTTCTGACATTTTCCTGTTCTTTTCTTCTTTCCTCTTCTTCTCGTCTTAAATTTTTTCGCATTTCCATCATAGCTTTCGTTGTTCCTTTTGGTCTTCCTTTGATCTTCATTGTTGTTGGCTGCATTTGGATTTCCACACTTTCATTTTCTCCTATGCGTTCTTCAGTTTTCTCATTTGTACAATCTTCATTTTCCTCTTCTATTTCATCTCTATCATTAAGTTCTCCCATATCTGCATCTTCATATTCATTGCTTTCTGATTCTACTCTTGCTTCTCCTTCATTTTCTTGAATTTCTTCTTGATTTTCTCCCATATTACTATTATCTTCTGATTCCAGTCCTACAATAGTCAATTTATTATCTATTATATGTTCTTCTTCTTTCTCTCTTTTAAATAATTCAGATCTATTTTTACTTTCATCGAATTTAACATCACAGTCTGTTTTTATTCTCCCTGTTTCAGGAATGTAAACTCTATAAGTATTATTTGCTGCATATCCTACAAATATTCCTTTAATAATCTTTGAATCAAATTTTCTTCTTCCCTGTTCTTTATTCATAATATATGTCATGCAGCCGAATCTTCTCATATATTTGACATTTGGCTTTCTTCCATTCCACATCTTATATGGAGTCTTTCCATGCACAGTCGATTTGCTCCTGTTCTTGATATGTACCGCCGCACATGTTGCTTCAGTCCAAAAATTCATTGGCATCTTCGAATCCGCCATCATTGTTATGGTCATTTCTATTACGGATTTGTTTGCTCTTTCCACCACTCCATTACATTGAGGGGTCCTAGCAGGACTAAATTCATGTTTTATTCCCTTCTCATTCAACCATTCTTCCAACTTTTTTCCTGTAAATTCTCCTCCATTATCCGATCTGATTGCTTTCAATCTTAATCCAGACTGGTTCTTCTTCAGAAGGATTAATCTTTTTAATTTTTTACTGCTTCTAATTTTTTCGGATCTGGCTTAACTCCATCCTTACTAATCACGTGTCCAAGGTATGTTACTTCTGTTTTCAAAAATTTGCATTTATCAGGCTGTAATTTAAGATTAGCCTCGCGCAATCGATCTATTAATAAATTGAATTTTCTTTCGTGTTCTTTTAATGAGAGGTAGCGTAGATGACAATATCATCCATGTAAACATAAAGTTCCTTTCCTTGTAATCCTGTTAGTACTAAATCCATTAACCGTTGAAATGTAGCTGGAGCGTCTTTTAATCCGAATGGCATCCGATCAAATTCATAATGCCCAAAAGGCGATGTAAAAGCTGTTTTATGGCTGTCAGCAGGATCCATTTTTATCTGATGGAATCCTGAAAATAAATCGCATATAGTAAAATAGAGAGAACCTCCTAGTTGATCTATGATATCAACTATATTAGGTAGTGGATACGCATCACCAATGGTTTTTTCGTTTAAAGCATGAAAATCTAGTACCATTCTCCATCGTTTATTTCCTTTTGAATCTTCCTTCTTAGGTACGATCCATATAGGCGTATTATATGGTGATTGAGAAGGTTTTACAATGCCTCTTTCTAATAATTCTTCAACTTGTCTGTTTATTTCCTCTTTGTGTAATTGCGGAAATCTATATTGTCTCGTATTAATTGGTCGATCATCGGTCGTTGGTATTTGATGTTGCAATACCTGTGTTGCTGTTAATTTTCCTCCGGGAATATGAAATTGATCTTGATTATTGGTTATAAGATTTATTACATTATTTTTTTCTCGCGTATTCAAATGTTCTAACCGCAATAATTCTGTAATTTTTTCGAGCCTATTTTCTTTTGGCTCTTCAGATATTTTTAAGCATTTATACGATATATCATCGTGCGTCCTTTGTTTCTCTTTTTCCCTTTTAAAATTTTCGATTATCTCTTGAGATTGAGCTTGAATTGTCGCAGTTACTTCTGAAGACGGTTTATTTTTCTTGGGATTATAAAGATTATTAGTATTGGAATTATAATATTCAACTCTTTGTGCGAGTTCTTCAATAGTTACATGAGAGGGAGTGTTTTGTATACAATTAATTTTATAAAAGGCTCCAATTCTTGGAAATCTTATTTTTTCTAGAGGGGTTAAAGGGCCTTCCCTCGCTCTTATTATAAATGATTGTGCCGCGTCGCATAACGAGGCTTGCTTACTTGCCTCCTCACGATCGTCAGGCATGTAATTTATTAGAGGAACTGGATTATCATTTTCAACAATTTCACAAATGGAAGGAGAGGTTTGAAAATTACCTTCTCCAGGGATTTCTGGATCACTGGACAATCCAAGAGAGGTTTGGTAACTTTCCCCTTCATGGATTTTTGGATCTCTGGATAATTCAGGAGAGATTTGGAAACTTCTCTCTCCAAGAACTTTGGATCACTGGACAATTCAAGAGAGGTTTGGTAACTTCCCTCTTCATAGATTTTTGGATCTCTGGATAATTCAGGAGAGATTTGAAAACTTTTCTCTCCAAGGATTTTTGGATCACTGGACAATCCAAGAGAGGTTTGGTAACTTCACTCTTCATGGATTTTTGGATCTCTGGATAATTCAGGAGGAATCGGAAAACTTCTCTCTCCAAGGATTTTTGGATCACTGGGCAATCTAAGAGAGGTTTGGTAACTTCCCCCTTCAAGGATTTTTGGACCTCTGGGCAATTCAGAAGAGATTATGAAGTTATTTCTTCCAAGGTTCTGGATATCCGGAATTTCAAAACTCGGACTAAAAGTTTTATTCAATTCTTTATTTCTACTTAGAATTTTATTTTCATTTTTAATTTCATTTTCAATTCTATTTTCCTTATTAATTTTCTCGTTCCTCTCTTTAAATTCATTATCGTATTCATTTATAATCCCATTATTTGAAATCGTATGTTTGCAATTTTTATTATTTTCATTCTCGTCTTCATTATTAATGATCTCAGGGTCATGATCGTTGAACATTTCATCAAGAGATTTAAGGTGTAAGGTTGATACTTGGACTTCTACCTCTTCATCCAACGTACTTATGATTTTAAAATAGGCCTTTCCAGAGATATTTTCTACTATTGTTTCCTTTGAATAGATCCCGTGAGCTATTTTTAGCTTGGGTACAAATCCAATTTTAATTTCAGGATTTTCTATCCTGATGTAAAACAATGATTCTGATCGAGGTGCTGCTAGAATAGTCTCCGGCAAAAAGAAAGGCACATTAATTCCTGATATATTTAGATATCCCTTAGCATAATCAATTTTTGAGAATGTTTGCTCGAAAAAATCATTACCTTATATTCCCGATTGAGAAATTGAAAATTCACTTGGCACGATATGGAAAATCACTTCCTTTTTGAAGAGAGTTATCGTGATTTCTGCTAACGTATATACTGGATATTTATTTATGCCATTCAATTTTAATATATTATTGTAATTGACAGTTTTGCCAGCGGGTACAACATTTTCTTTAATTATATTTGGTCCAGAGCCTGTATCTAACATGAGCTTTATATAAAGAGTTGATTCATCAAGTTTTACCTGAATAGTGGGCACGCGACTTTGTTTGTCCAGATTTACGGTTACGGGTCGGGCCTCTAACGAGTTTTTGTCTACTGAGTTTTTTGTGACGTAGATGGGTGTGAAGTCCGCTCGGACCCCTGTTGCACAGCCGACTTTGAGGGGCCATTAAAGTTTCCCTGATTACCTGCTTTTCTGCGATTATTACTCGCAATGCGTAACTCGCAATTTTCGAGAAGATGCCCCGTTTCCTTACAATAACGACAGGTTAATGAATCGTTGCCAATCGCGTTTTTCTTTAAATTAGATCGACAATTTTTTGCAATGTGGCCAAAATTGTTGCAGATTTGGCAAACTATTTTTGATGAATTTTTATTTTGTTTTTTCCAACAATTGTTTGCTGTGTGACCCGTTTTTTCATACCACTGACAAACTACTGAGGGCCTATTTTGATTATTAAATGTGTTAGCTCGACAAGATTTCGCATTATGACCGGTTTTTGAACACAATTGACAATTTTCCTGTATTACTTTAACGGATTGGCGAGCTTGAGGGTCGCGCAATCTACATTTATCGGCACCATGCCCGCGTTTTTTACAAATTTGACAAATTAAAATTTCGGTGCCTAAATCTAAATTGCTTGATGCTTGCTGAAACGAATGTGTTAATTTTCTACACTTGGAAGCCGAATGTCCTATTTTATAACAAATTTGACAGGTCTCTGGTGATTGAAAGATATTTTTTACTTGACTTGTCGTACCGCCTTGTCGTAAATCAGTTATCGAGCGTAACTCTCTCTCTATACGTAACGCGTCGGCTACGGTTTCTTGAACGTTCAAATTTCTCGCTATTCTTTGCTCGATTTCTGGTTTTAAGCCTCTAATAAAACATCTGCTCATATCCTTTTCCAAAGAAGTTTTTACGTTTTGATCTAAGGAATTATTTCCCCAAGTTTTATATGCTTCTAATATTTGTTTTCCTAACATCTTTACTCGATTTGCGTATGTAACTACGTTTTCCTCATTTTTCTGATAAATGCTACCTAGCTCCCCTTGTAGTTGATATACCGTTTTGGATAGACCATAAACTTGTTTTAAAAATGCTGTTAATCCGGCAACACTGTCGAAATTTTGATCTTGAATTGTGCGGCGCGCTTCGCCCACAATTCTGGTTCTGATTCTTCGAGCAAACTGAGGTTCGGCTTCACTAGGAAGCATGGATTTTGCTTCCTCGCACCCTTCGATAAAATAAGATAAAGGGATATTTTGGCCGTCAAAGAAAGGGACGGCTTCAACCGCGTATTTTAGAGTAGCAAAAATATTTTGATTAGACATGGTTTCACTTATATTATGCTTATTTTCGAATATCGTATCGCCGTCGGAACCGTCTCCGGAATCGCTAGAGCCAGACGAGGGCGGTTTTATGCCTGAAGTTCCGGGTACTTCCCCCGGAAATTCAATTTTCTTAGGACGGCGTAGAAGGGATCCAGCAGGAGTGGATGTATATACTGCGGTTGTTTGTTTGAATTTGCCTTGGTTTTCTAATGCGTCGTTATATAATTTATCAATTTGCTCTTTATCGGAACCCAATCTCGTATCTGGCATACCTCCTTTCAAAAAGATCACACTTTATAACCCCGGACGAGCCCCCAAAATTTTATGGTTCTGTTACATCCAGCCTTAAAGAAAGGAAGGCAGGGAAGAATGCAACAAAAACTCTTTTATTCTCGTGACCGCACTAGTGGGACGTGCGGCACGAGCCGAACGCACTTTTGAAGATTCCGAAATTATGCGTCAACGTGTAATGACACGCTTTAACGCCTTTTCAAAATCGTGCGATCGTTGGTCCTAATTTGAGTCAGAGAATTCAATCTCTATAACTCGGGTTCGGACCGAGTGTAATCTTTTCGAGTCGGGAGGTTAGTGTGTGGGTACGAGATGGGTTTGATGAAATAAAACTTTACATTGGAGCTTCTTTTTAACTAGAATTTAACATATATTCTGATACTTGAAATTTACATACATAAAGGTTCAAAAAGAATTAGCAAATGAATACATTATCGGTTATTGTTATTTAATTGAAAAAAGAAAACAATATAACAAGGTAATCATTGTTAATTAAGACAGCAGTACGTAATCGGTTGGTTTAATTAAAATACAAAACGATTAGGTAATGATTATTCTAAAGATTAAAATTTAAATACATTGTTTAATGAAGTTAACATTATTTTTGAGGGTTGAAAACATTAAGAATTATAAGATAGAACATGATTAATTATCAAGAGTTACAAATAATTAAGAATTAATGTTAGTGTCTATTATCTATTTTAATTGAAAAAGCTAAACGGTGCATTTTGAATAATTAATCTAGAGAATATATATATATTGTCACGCACTTTTCGGACGCCGGAGAGCAACGGCGAAGTACGCGATCAAACAAGGTAGCGGAGACGCTACACGAAGCGCGCGCGAGAGCGACGAGAATACCGACAGCTAGATTCCAACCAGATCGCGAAATTGGGCGCCAGACGCGATTACGCCGGTCGCGTCGCCGGATTCACTTTTCCACGCTAAACGCCAATTCGTATCACGCGATAACTCGTCACACAAAAGCGGAATCGTCGCTCGCACGCGGCCAGCTAGCTCCTCTAACCGGTAGAGAGGCGGGGTAGCGGAGACAGGGACGAAGCGGCTCTCTTACTGGAGGAGACGGGTAGGCGAGAAATCAAGCAAAATCAGGCCGATATAACAGAGAGAGAACGCATGTATTGTAGTGAATAATAGCGACGGTAGACAATCAAATGAGAGAACAAAAGCGGTTAGCGTAGTAAAGAAAAACAACGAGCTAAGGAGTAGACAACAGAAATTAGTAAGCCGGACGCGGGAATTATTTCGACTCCGACCATAATTACGCTACACGCGCCGATCACGACGACCGGTCCTGCGTGAAGCGCGGCAGCCAATCACGCGCGCTCTGACCGGCGCGGCAAGAACGCGAACGCGGAGCCTCCGCCAAAGCGAGCCCCGTAATTCCAAGACGAAAGCGCGTACAATAAGATTCGTGCCGGCGACAACGTAGTCGCCGGAACCGCGCTACAAAATTAATATAACACGCACGCTGTCACAACGCACCGATAACCCGAACGGCCGTGCGATCACGGCCGAGACACGACTCGCGCACGTGCGCGAGGGCTTTGCGGCTTCCCGTTAAGCCGGTCGCTCGCGAACTTCTACGGCGGGACAGCTAAGACACACGCGGCAGCCGACAACTGGATGCCTCGACGAGGTCTCGCGCTTGAGGTGGAGAGCCAGCCAAACACCAAGAAGCAAGGTGCGTTCAATCGCCACGCGGCGGACGCACTCGCACACGAACCTAATGGCTCCACCTCAGAACGCGAGCCGGTCGACACCGACAGCTCGTGGCTTTACACGAAGGTTAGAGGGTCACCTCGACGCCGACTCTGGTCCTCCTCCGGGTCCCTCGGGTCCTTTGGGGGATCCTCCACTGGACGCTCTCACCAGGCCGGACACTCTCGCCGATCTTCCCGATAGCCACCGCCGATAGCTGGGACCGATATCCCACACTCGCTCGCTCTCTAACGCAACGTACCGCAGGGATCGCCGGGTCGCACGCAAAAGCCAAGAGGATTGCGCTCGATGCGCGATCGATGAGCGCTACCCCTTCCACAGGGTGCGCGATATCCTTGCGCCTAGCGGCGCGGCCTATCAGCGGCCGCCCTTATCTAGCCGTGACGTCACGGCAGCGCAGTGTCGGGTCTCCGCAGGTGTCGTGCGGTCCCCGTCGGCATCCGATATCCTCGCCGCTCTCGTCGTCCTCGTGGACGACAGCAGCAGAAATTTCCCGCGACGATTCTTCGCCGCTACCCTTCTCGACGGACAGCCGGCATTCGACGGCCCTTGTCCTGGCCCTTCGTCCGCCCTGGCCTGTCCCTCGGCTGCGCCAATTGCGAGCCTCTTTTGCGTGGCGCATATCTGTCACCACGTCGAGGCTCGTCCTTCTCTCCGCCGTTGGTTTTCCGTGCGCCGGCCCTGGACGATCGCCTTCTCCTTATCCTGCTGCTGCCCATCCTCCTCGCTGCTGCTGGCCCTTAGGCGACGTTTGTCGAGGTGCCCGCGGATACATGAAATGAGCCGCGAATAAATAAATGAAATCAATACGCGCCGCAGTCCCGCCGAAGATTTCGCTCTCTCGCTGAGTGCCCGACCCGGTCTTACGCGCCTCTTTGCGCTATGCTCAGGCGGAGGACGAAGTGGCGAGGTAGATAAAACTGCCACATCACAATATATATATATATATATATATATATATATATATATATATATATATATTGAATTAACATAGGTATTACAAATGATTATTTTTTGAAAACTTAAGCTATACGCATTATTATATACACAGGAGGAGATGGAATTAATTAATTTCGGTTATGGTAATCGTAATTATGCGTTGAGTTTCATATTTTAACTATTGAATCAAATCAAAACCTAAGATTTAAGAATGGAAGTAGAACATTTACATTTACATAGAGATTTAAGAAATATTTAGAGGGAAAGTCGGGAATTGTCTATAATGAGAATTGCTGTATTAATTCGAAAATAATAATATTGGGAACAAGGAGCTGAGACATGAACGGCTGTGATTGCTCATTAGCGATTGATTCCTGGCGAGTTGAATGGAAAATTGAAGTAAAACCGAAAAAGAGAAAAGAGAAAAACTTACTTATTAGTTAGACGAGAAGAGAAAGGGAAGAACTATGGAAATCTGCGGGTTGAAAGATGCTTGACGCAGCGCAGGCTGTCCGCTCTGGGGATGCTTCAACGGTGGGCTGCTCTGAGTTTTAATGTATGTGATTCTTGAGCACAGATTCTAAGTTCAAAACGATTTTGAAAATAACGCGCACAGCTTCGATACTTGTAACGCGTGGATGTGAGTGCGGACTTGAAACTTTTTGAATGAATCAATGAATAAAAGAATCAATGAATGAATCTCAAGACGTTCGAAGCTACGTATTTTATAGGGCTTAGGAAAAGGGCGTGAGATTAGTTTGGTGGGTGAGATGAGGATTTGATTGGGTGAAGCTTTTTGAGCTTTTTCCCTTTCCTTGGAGATTCCTTGTTGTTGAAATTTTGAGCTTATTCGTTGGATAGTTCACCAACGTTCACTACCAATCATATTCTCGTATGATTTTTTGTTGGCTAATTTTCCATCTTCTCCCGATTTTTCTTAACTCTAAGAGAGGCGAGCAGTTGCATCACCCAATCGCTTAAGGGATTCGTTATCTTCGGTTCCTCTTCTTGGAACGTTCGGTCTTGATTTTTTATATCGCCGCGTCCGTTTATTTGGGACTCGCTTTCCATATGAATTATCTTTCCGTTCGTGATGAAACATAGGTTCGAACAAACAAAGCCGGATTGTAAATTTCGATTTTATAGTTTTATAATTTCCATCCGGCGTCGCGACTCAATCTTATCTCTGATTGTTGCCAGACTTTAATAACGTTTAAATTTTTTCTCTTTCGAGTCCAGGCTTTGTTCGTCCATATGAATTATTAAATAAGCATCGTTGCTTGTAATTTTGTCGTCGCATTTCTCTTTTTTTGCTTCTATTTATTGCTCCGGATGTAATATGTGACCATTATATATATATTCCGAGAACAATGTTTGATTTTTTTCTTATAATAGCCGGGTGATTGTGTTATTTATAAAAGAGAAATCGTGGAGTTCCGGATATAAGTGTTGTAAATTTTACAGACAATCCCTTAGCTTGTTTAGCATAATTTATATAATGGATGCAAAAAGGGAAATCGTGAAATCCTCCGGATGTAACATTAATATTACCTGTTATAATCTCATCTCTAGATATTCCCAGTGAGAAATGATGACAAAATCGACGTCAATTCGACATCGATTCGACATCAAAATCATCAAAATGATATTATTTCGATGTCGATTTGATAGGTCATTTCTCGCTGGAAATTAGTATTAATTAGTATTAATTCGACATCAAATCGACTTGTCGATGACTGGTCGAAATTTAAACCCATTTTTAAGTCGAATCGACTACACATTTCGACCGTCGATCGACCAGTGTTATCGACGTCGAATCGACGTCGATTCGACTAATCATTTCTGGCTGGGTTTGACGATATAAATATGGACTGCTAGTACCCCCCCCCCTTTCCTATGTTTTGTGTAAGAAAGATCTGCAACGCTTCCATCTCCTAAGTGGCAGAAATGTGAAACAAAAAAGCAAGACAGCAATAGTAGAAGATCAGAAAGGAAAGAGACGGAATACAATTGTTACATCCGGAGGATTTCACGATTTCCCTTTTCGCATCCATATA
This sequence comes from Solenopsis invicta, assembly GCF_016802725.1. Lineage (NCBI taxonomy): Eukaryota > Metazoa > Arthropoda > Insecta > Hymenoptera > Formicidae > Solenopsis > Solenopsis invicta. The sequence goes on along the minus strand of NC_052674.1, from coordinate 14,233,122 downwards.
AATTATGCTAAGGGATTGTCTGTAAAATTTACAATACTTATACCCGGAACTCCACGATTTCTCTTTTACAAATAACACTATCACCCGGCTATTATAAGAAAAAAAATCAAAAATTGTTCTCGGAATGTTCTCGGCCTTATATATATACCGGGTGTCCCAGACAACCCGTCCCACCCGATTTTTTCGTAAACGCGACATTTTAAAGAAAAATGTTTCAGACAAAAGTTGTAGGGTTTTAAAAGATCTATTTACTGATTTTATCAGTTTGACCTTGGATGGCGTCGCCAAGGTCAGATCAAAATAACATTAACTTTTTTAAATAGGACATCTCATTTTTGGTTCCAGAATCTAATAGCTGGTGTCAAGACCTTTCCAAAACACTATAAGAAAGTTTATTTTTGTTGAGTACTTTCCGAGTTGTGAGGCTTGAAAGTTACGGTGTACTGTAACCTTCAAGCGTCATAACTCGGAAAGTCCTTAACCAAAATAAACTTATTTATAGTGTTTTGGAAAGCTCTCGAAATCGACTACAAGAAAATGCAATGAAAAATATAAGCAGAGGACACCGACTTCGCCCATGGTATCACGTCGAATAATGCTTTCTCTCTCGACCCAGCGTCGAGCGAGGAGGATGCACTATCGTAAAGCCCCCCACCACTTTCCGCCCGCACCCCGATCGTCGCCGCGCAGCCTAGACACACGTACGAGCGCGGCTCCGCAGCCGAGCGCTAGCGTCGAGAGACACCATTTCTGCCGGTGCGTGTACCTATAGTCCTACGCGTAGAGTTTTGAAGATACATAATTACCGAGATCTCTAACATTCGGTACAGCTCTATGATGCCGTTTATTCTTGATTTATTAATATTAATCTTCATTTAATGTTGATTATTGTAGCAATAAAGTAATTTTCACGAAAAAGCACCCTTACATACCACTCCTAAAAGTCATTGCTTAGAATTCATAATATTACGCAACCGTCACCAATTCACGTTTTCTAATAAGCAACCCGGTCGTAAGCGTAATTTGTAGTTATGCCTTACCCGAACGAAGAAGCTGCGTTAATGATGTCAGTTTTGGGTAGAGCTGGAAGTTTTCGAGCAGCTGAAATAATGTGGCGAAGTGAATATCCCGATCATACACCACATTCGCGCAAAGTTTTCAGTCGGGTGACACTCTTTTGGACACAGCACGATTGGACACCAACCAATCATCTTGACTTATCTAACCAAACCAACGGAAAAACTCTAGGCATCGGCCGCTGTGAGTGGTGATGTCCAATCGTGCGGTGTCCAATCGTGCGCACCCCTTTTCAGTCGCTTACAACGTCGAATAATTGTAAAAGGTATTGTTCAGCCGGATCATAATAAGGGAAGGCAAATTCATCGATCAGTTCGTTCAGTAAGAGCACCTGATGTAATTGCATCTGCCTTTGTAACCCCGAATGATTCTTTAAAGCGACGAGCAAGAGATAGTGGAATAAGTCGAAGCACGATCAGTCGAATTTTTCGTGAAAATTCATTCCATCCATATCGAATGTCACTTCACCAGGCCATGACATTGAACGATCATAGACAAAAACTGATATTCTGTAATTGGATTACTCAACAATTACCTAATTTCCATAGAAGTATTTTATTTTCTGATGAGTGCACCTTTAAAAGTGACGGCGAAATAAACACACATAATTTTCGTTATTGGGCACAAGAGAATCCACATTGGTATCGAGAAATGGATCATCAACGTATCTGGAAAGTCAATGTTTGGTGCGGAATTGTTGATACGCATATCGTGGGACCATTTTTCTTTCAAGAGAATTTAAACCGTTTTTTATACGCCGATTTACTCGAAAACGAACTTCCACGTTTACTTGAAGATATTCCACTCCAATTACGTCTAAATATGTGGTTTCAACAGGATGGATGTCCCGCCCACACGTCTGTCATTGCTCGTCATCAACTGAACCGCATATTTCGCGGCCGATGGATAGGTAAACATGGTCCACATAATTGGCCACCACGATCACCGGACCTTACAATTTTAGATTATTATTTGTGGGGACGAATAAAAGACCTTGTATACCGCGAACGACCTACGACTGCAGAAGATATGAAAAACAGAATTCGACAAGTCATTCAGTCTCTAGATACTGACGAAATTCGTCGGGCGACGGATGATTTCCAAAGTAGGGTAACAGCCTGTATAAATGCACGTGGTGGACATTTTGAACATCGAGACTGAACAACATGCGTATGCACAAAGGTGACGGCAAGGGGAACCACCTTATGAAAGCACCCCGACAAAGGTGACGGCGAGGGGAACCACCTTAAAAAAGCACCCCGACAAAGGTGACGGCAAGGGGAACCACCTTATGAAAGCATCCCGACAAAAGTGACGGCAAGGGGAACCACCTTATGAAAGCACCCCGACAAAGGTGACGGCGAGGGGAACCACCTTAAAAAAGCACCCCGATAAGGTGTAAGTACGATCTTGTTACCTACACGTGGTACACCTTAGATAACGCTAATACCTACAGGCGGCACCGATTATTTCGTTTTTACATTTTAAAAATGTTACTTTGACTTATACCTTTATGCCCAAGATCGATCTCAAGGTCGAATTCAAGATCATCATCAGGTTGATCCCTCGAAATCATGCAAATTTTGTCTGAGCCATTTTTTTGTACAAGCACATCCCTACGTTTTAAAAGGGTGGGACGGGTGGTCTGAAACAGGTATATTTTTCATTGCATTTTCTTGTAGTCGATTTCGAGAGCTTTCCAAAACACTATAAATAAGTTTATTTTGGTTAAGGACTTTCCGAGTTATGACGCTTGAAGGTTACAGTACACCGTAACTTTCAAGCCTCACAACTCGGAAAGTACTCAACAAAAATAAACTTTCTTATAGTGTTTTGGAAAGGTCTTGACACCAGCTATTAGATTCTGGAACCAAAAATGAGGTGTCCTATTTAAAAAAGTTAATGTTATTTTGATCTGACCTTGGCGACGCCATCCAAGGTCAAACTGATAAAATCAGTAAATAGATCTTTTAAAACCCTACAACTTTTGTCTGAAACATTTTTCTTTAAAATGTCGCGTTTACGAAAAAATCGGGTGGGACGGGTGGTCTGGGACACCCGGTATATATATATATATATATATATATATATATATATAATGGCCATATATTACATCCGGAGCAATAAATAGAAGCAAAAAAAAGAAGAAATTGTGCGACGACAAAATTACAAGCAACGATGCTTATTTAATAATTCATATAGACGAACAAAGCCTGGACTCGAAAAAGAAAAAAATCTAAACGCTATTAAAGTCTGGCAACAAACAGAGATAAGATTGAGTCGCGACGCTGGACGGAAACTATAAAACTATAAAATCAAAATTTACAACCCGGCTTTGTTTGTTCGAACCTATGTTTCATCACGAACGGAAAGATGATTCATATGGAAAGAGAGTCCTAAATAAACGGACGCGGCGATATAAAAAATCGGGACCGAACGTTCCAAGAAGAGGAACCGTAAGATAATGGATCCCTTAAACGATTGCAACTGCTTGCCCCTCTTAGAGTTAAGAAAAATCGGGAGAAGATGGAAAATTAGCCAACGAGAGATCATCCGAGAAGATGATTGGTAGTGAGCGTTGGCGAGCTACCCAACGAATAAGCAAAATTTCGACAACAAGGAATCTCCAAGGAAAGGGAAAAGGCTCAAAAGGCTTTACCCAATCAAATCCTCATCTCACCCACTAAACTAATCTCACGCCCTTTTCCTAAGCCCTATAAAATACGCAGCTTCGAACGCCTCGAACATTCAAAATCCAAGTCCGCACTCACATCCATGCGTTGCAAGTATCGAAGCTGTGCGCGTTATTTTCAAAATCGTTTTGAACTTAAAATCTGTGTTCAAGAATCACATACATTGAAACTCCGAGCAGCCCACCGTTGAAGCATCCCCAGAGCGGACAGCCTGCGCTGCGTCAAGCACCTTTCAACCCGCAGATTTCCATAGTTCTTCCCTTTCTCTTCTCGTCTAACTAATAAGTAAGTTTTTTTTTTCTATTTTTCGGTTTTACTTCAAATTTTCCATTCAATTCGCCAGGAATCAATCGCTAATGAGCAATCACAGCCGTTCATGTCCCAGCTCCTTGTTCCCAATATTATTATGTTTATTTCGGATTAATACAGCAATTCTCATTTTAGACAAATCCCGACTTTCCCTCTAAATATTTCTTAAATCTCTATGTAAATGTAAATGTTCTACTTCTATTCTTAAATCCTAGGTTTTGATTTGTTTTAATAGTTAAAATATGAATCTCAATGCATAATTACTATTCCCGTAACCGAAATTAATTAATTCCATCTCCTCCTGTGTACATAATAATGCGTATAGCTTAAGTTTTCAAAAAAAAAAATATCATTTGTAATAGCTATGTTAATTCAACATATATATATATATATATATATATATATATATATATATATATTCTCTAGATCAATTATTCAATATGCACCGTTTAGTTTTTTTTTCTTTTCAATTAAAATAGATAATTTACACTAACATTAATTCTTAATTATTTGTATTCTTGATAAATTAATCATGTACTATCCTGTAATTCTTAATGTTTCCAAACTTCAAAAAATAATGTTAACTTCATAGATTTTCCTATCGATATTAAACAATGTATTTAAATTTTAATCTTCTGAATAATCATTACCTAATCGTTTTATATTTTAAATAAACAAACTGATAACGTACTCCTGTTTGAGTTGATAATGATCACCTTGTTACACTGGTTTCTTTTTTCTATTAAGTAACAATAACCGATTATGTATTTATTTGCTAATTCTTTTGAACCTTTATATATGTAAAACTCAAGTATCAGAATATATGTTAAATTTTAGTTAAAAAGAAGCTCCAATGTAAAATTTTATTTCATCAACCCATCTCGTACTCACACTCTAACCTCCCGACTCGAAAAGATTGCACTCGTTCCGATCCCGAGTTGTAGAGATTAAGTTCTCTGAATCTGATTAGGACCAACGATCGAACGATTCTGAAAGGGCGTTAAAGCGTGTCATTACACGTTGATGCATAATTTCGGAATCATCAAAAGTGCGTTCGGCTCGTGCCGCACATCCTACTAGTACGGTCACGAGAATAAAAGAGTTTTGTTGCATCCTTCCCTGCCTTCCTTTCCTTAAGGCTGGATGTAACAGAACCATAAAATTTAGCGGGCTCGTCCGGGATTTTAAGGTGTGATCTTTTTGAAAGGAGGTATGCCAGATACGAGATCGGGTTCCGATAAAAAGCAAATTGATAAATTATATAACGACGCATTAGAAAATCAGGGTAAATTCAAACAAACAACCGCAGTATATATATCCACTCCTGCTGGATCCCTTCTACGCCGTCCTAAGAAAATTGAATTTCCGGGGGAAGGACCCGGAACTTCAGGCATAAAACCGCCCTCGTCTGGCTCTAGCGATTCCGGAGACGGTTCCGACGGCGATACGATATTCAAAAATAAGCATAATATAAGTGAAACCATGTCTAATCAAAATATTTTTGCTATTCTAAAATACGCGGTTGAAGCCGTCCCTTTCTTTGACGGCCAAAATATCCCTTTATCTTATTTTATCGAAGGATGCGAGGAAGCAAAATCCATGCTTTCTAGTGAAGCCGAACCTCAGTTTGCTCTAATAATCAGAACTAGAATTGTAGGCGAAGCGCACCGCACAATTCAAGATCAAAATTTCGACAGTGTTGCCGGATTAACAGCATTTTTAAAACAAGTTTGTAGTCTATCCAAAACGGTATATCAATTACAAGGGTAGCTAGGTAGCATTTATCAGAAAAATGAGGAAGACGTAGTTACATACGCAAATCGAGTAAAGGTGTTAGGAAAACAAATATTAGAAGCATATAAAACTTGGGGAAATAATTCCGTAGATCAAAACGTAAAGACTTCTTTGGAAAAGGAGATGAGTAGATGTTTTATTAGAGGCTTAAAACCGGAAATCGAGCAAAGAATAGCGAGAAATTTGAACATTCATGAAACCGTAGCCGACGCGTTACGTATAGAGAGAGAGTTACGCTCGATAACTGATTTACGACAAGGCGGTACGACAAGTCAAGTAAAAAATATCTTTCAATCACCAGAGACCTGTCAAATTTGTTATAAAATAGGACATTCGGCCTCCAAGTGTAGGAAATTAACACATTCATTTCAGCAAACATCAAACAATTTAGATTTAGCACCGAAATTTTAATTTGCCAAATTTGTAAAAAACGCGGGCATGGTGCCGATAAATGTCGATTGCGCGACCCTCAAGCTCGCCAATCTGTTAAAGTAATACAGGAAATTTGTCAATTGTGTTCGAAAACCGGTCATAATGCGAAATCTTGTCAAGCTAATACATTTAATAATCAAAATAGGCCCTCAGTAGTTTGTCAGTGGTGTGAAAGAACAGGTCACACAGCAAGCAATTGTTGGAAGAAACAAAATGAAAATTCATCGAAAATAGTTTGCCAAATCTGCAACAATTTTGGCCACATTGCAAAAAATTGTCGATCTAGTTTAAACAAAACGCGACTGGCAACGATTCATTAATCTGCCGTTATTGTAAAGAAACGGGGCATCTTCTCGAAAATTGCGAGTTACGCATTGCGAGTAATAATCGCAGAAAAGCATATAATCAGGGAAACTTCAATGGCCCCTCAAAGTCGGGTGTGCAACAGGGGTCCGAGCGGACTTCACACCCATCCACGTCACAAAAAACTCAGTAGAGAAAAAATCGTTAGAAGCCCGACCCATAACCGTAAATCTGGACAAACAAAGTCCCGTGCCCACTATTGAGGTAAAATTTGACGAATCAACCCCTAACATAAAGCTCATGTTAGATACAGGCTCTGGACCAAATATAATTAAAGAAAATGTTGTACCCGCTGGCAAAACTGTCAATTATAATAATATAATAAAATTGAATGGCATAAATAAATATCCAGTATATACGTTAGGAGAAATCACGTTAACTCTCTTCAAAAAGGAAGTGATTTTCCATATCGTGCCAAGTGAATTTCCAATCTTTCAATCGCGAATATTAGGTAATGATTTTTTCGAGCAAACATCCTCAAAAATTGATTATGCTAAGGGATATCTAAATATATCAGGAATTAAAGTGCCTTTCTTTTCGCCGGAGACTATTCTAGCAGTACCTCGATCAGAAACATTGTTTTATGTCAGGATAGGAAATCCTGAAATTAAAATTGGATTTATACCCAAGCTAAAAATAGCTCACCGCATCTATTCAAAGGAAACAATAGTGGAAAATATCTCCGGAAAGGCATATTTTAAAATCATAAGTACGTTGGATAAAGAAGTAGAAGTCCAAGTACCAACTTTACGCTTTAAATCTCTTGATGAAATGTTCAACGATCATGACCCTGAGATCATTAATAATAAAGACGAGAATGAAAATAATAAAAATTGCGAACATACGATTTCAAATAATAGGATTATAAATGAATACGATAATGAATTTAAAGAGAAGAACGAGAAAATTAATAAGGAAAATAAAATTGAAAATGAAATTAAAAATGAAAATAAAATTCTAAAAAGAAATAAAGAATTGAATAAAACTTTTAGTCCGGATTTTGAAATTCCGGATTTCCAGAACCTTGGAGGAAATAACTTCATAATCTCTCCTGAATTGCCCAGAGGTCCAAAAATCCTTAAAGGGAGAAGTTACCAAACCTCTCTTGGATTGTAATCTAGAAATTCCTGGAGAAGGTAATTTTCAAACCTCTCCTTCTATTTGTGAATTTGTTGAAAATGATAATCCAGTTCCTCTAATAAATTATATGCCTGACGATCGTGAGGAGGCAAGTAAGCAAGCCTCGTTATGCGACGCGGCATAATCATCTATAATAAAAGGAGGGAAGGCCCTTTATCCCCCCTAAAAAAAATAAGATTTCCAAGAATTGGAACATTTTATAAAATTAATTGTATACAAAACACTCCCTCTCAAGTAACTATTGAAGAACTCGCACAAAGAGTCGAATATTATAATTCCAATACTAATAATCTTTATAATCCCAAGAAAAATAAACCGTCTTCAGAAGTAATTGCGACAATTCAAGCTCAATCTCAAGAGATAATCGAAAATTTTAAAAAAGAGAAAGAGAAACAAAGGACGCACAATGACGTATCGTATAAATGCTTAAAAATATCTGATGAGTCGAAAGAAAATAGGTTCGAAAAAATTACAGAATTATTACGGTTAGAACATTTGAATACACGAGAAAAAAATAATGTAATGAATCTTATAACCAATAATCAAGATCGATTTTATATTCCCGGAGAAAAATTAACAGCAACACAGGTATTGCAACATCAAATATCAACGACCGATGATCGACCAATTAATACGAGACAATATAGATTTCCGCAATTACACAAAGAAGAAATAAACAGACAAGTTGAAGAATTATTAGAAGGAGGCATTGTAAAACCTTCTCAATCACCATATAATACGCCTATATGGATCGTACCTAAGAAGGAAAATTCAAAAGGAAATAAACGATGGAGAATGGTACTAGATTTTCGTGCTTTAAACAAAAAAACCATTGGTGATGAGTATCCACTACCTAACATAGTTGATATCATAGATCAGCTAGAAGGTTCTCTCTATTTTACTATATGCGATTTATCTTCAGGATTCCATCAGATAAAAATTGATCCTGCTGACAGCCATAAAACAGCTTTTACAACGCCTTTTGGGCATTATGAATTTGATCGGATGACATTTGGATTAAAAAACGCTCCTGCTACGTTTCAACGATCACGGCTAATGGATTTAGTATTAACAGGATTACAAGAAAAGGAACTTTTCGTATACATGGACGATATTGTCATCTACGCTACCTCATTAGAGGAACACGAAAGAAAATTCAATTTATTAATGGATTGATTGCGCGAGGCTAACCTTAAATTACAGCCTGATAAATGCGAATTCTTGAAAACAGAGGTAACATACCTTGGACACGTGATTAGTAAGGATGGAGTCAAGCCAGATCCTAAAAAATTAGAGGCAGTAAAAAATTTTCCTAGCCCTAAAATGCCGAGAAATATCAAACAATTTTTGGGATTAGCCGGATATTATAGAAGATTTATACCTAATTTTTCTAAATTAGCCAAACCATTAACAAATCTATTAAAAAATGATGTACGATTTGAATGGAAATCGGATCAGGAAGAATCATTTAAAACGCTTAAACAAAAATTATGCGAAGAACCAGTCCTACAATATCCTGATTTTTCAAAACCTTTTGTTTTAACTACCGACGCTTCCGGAATAGCAATAAGAGTCATATTATCTCAAGGAGAAATAAATAAAGATTTACCGATAGCATACGTTTCAAGAACTCTAACCGACAACGAATTAAAATACGATACATATGAAAAGGAAGCTTTAGCAATAATTTATTGCGTTAAACATTTCCGACCGTATTTATATGGACGAAAATTTACCTTAGTTACGGATCATAAACCTCTGGTTTGGTTTAAGAATGCGCAAGACGCTAACATGAGAATACTCTGCTGAAGATTGAAACTAGCAGAATATGATTATGACGTTATTTACAAGGCAGGTAAAACCAACGTAAATACTGATGCCTTATCTAGAAATCCCGTAAATCTCGAAGAAGCAAATTGCAATGTGGTTAAACACAATAAATCTCTTAGTCCTAATGATCCAAGAGATGCAGAATTAATTTCAAAAATGTTAGAAGAATCAGATGAAAAAAAAGCGGACGAAAATTTCGAGCTTTATCTTTCAGACAACGAAGAAATAGACGAGTGCGTGCCGAGCGATGATTTAGCCGACGAGCACCACGATTTGACAGCGTCTGTACATAAGAAAACAAGTGAAGCACTAAAAACTCAGGTCGAAACAGCTCTTATACATGACCCTCCTGACCATAATGGAATACAGACACGGAGTCAAACAAAGAATAAGAATACTCAATTACCAGAAGAATTAAGAGATTATGAAGAGGAAATTAGAGAAATAGAAGATAAAAATGATCCACCAGACAAATCAATCGAGAAAAAGGAAGACGAGGAAATAAGTAGCGAAGATGAAAAATCGGATAATGAAAATCAAGATCGAGTCACAAATAAAACTCACACAAAACCTACAGTGATTAATATACAAACATTTAAAGGAAATGTAATTGAAACACGAAATCTATTATTCTTACGCAAAGATAACGTTGCCTATTTTACTGACGAAAATTTACCTTAGTTACGGACACAAACGGAAAACCATTAGATAAAGGTTCACAAAAATTATTCGAGCGGAATGAATTACCAGATTTAAGCTCTCTTACATTAAGCCAAGCAAAAGCAATAAAATATAAACAATATTATCACGTAGCCTTACCTATCAGTGAAGGACAGGGAGAAGGCCCGACTTTAGACAAAATAACAGTAGTAATAAAAGAATTGAGAAAAACTGTCGAGAATTTAAAATTAGAAACAATCAGCATTGCAAAATCAGACTATGTTAATAATGTACCATGGAGCAGCATCAAATCCGTACTACAAATAATCTTTGTTAATTCAAAAACTAAACTGATTATATGCAATGGAACAATAAAATACCCGCCTAAAGATCTCCGTTCTATTATTATAGGCGAAGTGGATTGTTCGCCTACCGGAGGACACCGAGGAGTTACAAAAACGTATCATAGAATAAAGCATAAACACTGCTGGGAAAATTTAAAATCTGATGTTCAACAATACATACAACAGTATCTGCAGTGTCAATTGAAAAAACTAGTACGCGTGAAAACTAAACAGCCAATGGTAATCACCGACACCCCTTCTTTTGACAAGGTGGCGATAGATATCGTTGGACCGTTGCCGAAAACGGAAAGAGGAAACGAGTATATTCTAACATTACAAGATCAATTAACAAAATTTAGCATGGGAATACCTCTGCCAGATCAAACGTCCGAAACAATAGCTGAAGCTTTTGTAGACAGATTTATTTGTATACTCGGAGCGCCTAAAGCCATATTAACAGATCAAGGCAGAAATTTTATTCGCGATTTAATGAAAAAGATAGCTAAAATATTTAAAATTCGCAAATTTCGTACGACAGCTTTTCATCCACAATGAAACGGATCGTTAGAAAGAACACATCACGCGCTAGGAGAATATTTGAAGCAGTACGCTACTGATCAAAGGCAATGGGATAAATGGACCGGCCTTGCAATGTTTAATTATAATACAAGCGTACATGAAGCAACCAAACATACTCCATACGAGTTAGTTTTTGGAAAAATAGCGAAAATTCCTTCTAATGAAATCTTAGCTCCAGAAGATAAATTAGCTAATTATTACCTGATAGAACTCGTCACACAGCTTCACGCTATACAGACAACCGCCCGTACAAATGTAATTGAAGCAAAAACTAAGTCAAAGAAATATTACGACAAAAAACTTAACCCTCAAACATTTAAGCCTGGTGATCAGGTATTTCTACTATAGGGGCCTAAACCCGGTAAATTTGGCAATCAATACACAGGTCCTCATGAAATTCTAGAAATATTAAATAGAAATAACGTAAAAATCAGAATTAAGAAAAATAGTCGAATTGTACATCCAAATCGGTTACGCATTTCTCATATTAATATTACGAAAAATTAAAACAACAAAGAGGGTCCCTCAGCCCCAATGGATATATATGTAAGATTATACATTTTTATGACAAGTGAATTAGAAAATGAAGCCTCGAATTGTATACATAACCATTGTATATATAAATTAACTTATTCATTATACTGTTTTTATGTTGTTTAGTATATTGTGTTAACTTGTTATTTGTTATTAAAGTTTAAATTGTTTAATTTTCCATAGATGACAAGCAGAACCAAATAAATATAAATTGCACTAGCTTGTGTAACGATATTAACAGTCATAATAACGATGAGGACAACAGTAATAACAAATAATATATTGGAACAAATGTTGTGGATGAATCATAGAACACTCCATTAATAAAGAAAAAAGATAAAAATATTAGGAAATTGAAAAAAGCTTTACAACAAAAAATACGAGAATGTAATATTTTGAAGAAAAAATTGCGAAAAAGAAATATAAATTTTGAGAAAGTGTTTAACGCAGATCAACAACTGTTTATGACAAATTATAATCACAGAGGATCTTTATGGTCTGCACAAATAATAAATAAAGCCTTGAAACTGTACGTAGCCTGCGGACAAAAAAGCTATGAGAAGGTGCAACGGCAGAACTTGCCATATCCAAGTATCCGTACTCTACAATATCGCATACAAAGTTTAAAATTTGGGTCAGGTATTTCAGAAGACATATTGCAGCTGTTAAAGATGAAAGTTAGTATTGTTTTTAATTAAGTTTTTCATATTTTTGTATATATATACACAAACATACATATTATATATATATATATATATATATATATATTTTTATTTATTTATTTATTTATTTTTATATAAGTACATTTTAACAGAAATTACTTTCATCAAATCAGCTGAATATAAATAAAAGTATTATATATATGCATATTTTAATGTAAAATGCTTATGATGTATTTTGTTATGTTATTTTAGATAGAGACATTTAAATCAGAAGAAAAACATGCAATACTACTTACAGATGAAATGTCCATAAAACCTGGTCTGCAATATGATAGAAGTACCAATACAATTATTGGCCGACCAACAATAAAACTGTCAGGAGGAATGGATTTTTCTAATCAGCTAGCTACACATATTACGATATTTATGTTGTGCGGCATTACTACTAAGTGGAAACAAACCATTGGGTATGAATATACAGCCAATTCATTTTGCCCGCAAGAAATGACGAGAAAGATTTTAACAATTATTGAAAAGGCACACAATATTGGATTAATTATTAAGGTAGTGATATGGGAGTTCGGATATGGGAGTGCAAAATAGGAGTTGGTGGAGACTTTTTAATATTACAGCTGGTAAATGTAGTCAGATAAAAAATAACATTCAACATCTATGTAACAATGAAGATAAACTATTTATTACACCAGATCCAGTTCATATTTTTAAAAATACTGCATGCGCATTAACTGCAGGTAACACCTTTTATTTAGATGAAACAATAGTGAAAAAGTATAACTTACCGCATAACGAAGTCTCTATCAAACCTATTCGCGAGGTATATATGCTAGACCAAAAAGATACTTTAAAACTGTGTCCACACTTAAAAGAAAAATCAATAAAACCTTCTCACTTCGATAAAATAAACATTGCCTTAAGTGTAGGATTATTAAACAACAACGTTGCTGCAGCCATATTATATCACATAGATAGAAAAAATATTGATTACGTGCATAAAACTACAGCGTGGTTTATAAGCACAATACACAAATGGTTTAAGCTTATGACTAGTCGTTATGAAAAACTTGCGCTATCCCATTTTCAGGAAAATATATACACAGAAAATATCACTTTTTTAAAAGAATTTAATGAAATTGTTTATCGAATAACAGTGGTTGGAAATGGAAAGTGGAAACCATTCCAAAGCCGTTTGGTACATTGTACACAAACTGCTCTCGATATACAACATGAATATCTAAACAAACAAAATTTTAAATATTTATTAATAGGCAGGTTTACTCAGGATGCGGTAGAAAATTTATTCTCGACAATACAAGGGCGAACATCTGTACCAGACGCACGAGAATTTAAACAATCATTGCGTCTTGTTTCTCTGTCACAATTTCAGGCAAACATTAATCGTGGTAATTATTCTACTGTTGATACCGATCATCTTGTACAATATTGTACAGAAATAAAACTATTGGAAAATAAAAATAAGTCTAGAGACATACAATGTCTCGAGAGCATTGAGAATGAAATATGGGATGATTGGGATGAAGAACTACACAGTCCACTAATGCAAAATGAACCTTTAAATAATGAAACGCAAACTGCATTGTATTATTTGACGGGTGCATTATTACATAAAATTTAAAAAAATTACAAACATTGTACTACATGTTTTAATGTGGGTGACACTCTTTTGAACACAGCACGATTGGACACCAACCAATCATCTTGACTTATCTAACCAAACCAACGGAAAAACTCTAGGCATCGGCCGCTGTGAGTGGTGGTGTCCAATCGTGCACACCCCTTTTAATGCACTTGTAAATACTGATACAAATTCGAATGATGTCAATAATAATAATTTAAGTCTTTTCACCAAATTAAGAGAATATAAGAAAAATGTATTATATTTTCCTACTATGGATGTGTATAATATCATATATAAATGTGAAATATTATTTTGGCAATATGAGACTGATTTATTATCTAATAAGTTAAAACCTATAGAATTAGTCAATAAATGTTTACAAATGTATTCGACGGATTTTATTCCTGCATGTCATAATATTATATATAAACTACTAAAATTATTTCACGTATACATTTTGTTTTAAAAACAAACTATGATAACATTATCAAAGCTATTCCTTCTTCTAATCGTAATGTCGCAATGAAGAAATCGGTGATAAATTATAAATGTTACGGAAAAAATAAGACTATATGTGATAAAAACAAATAAAATATATTTTATATTTAATTTTTATTTGTTTTTCCTTCTTTGTAATATTAATTCATATAAAAGTGTCATTTGAAATTGCCACGTTATGGAGCCAAAATGGCGGACAATTGCGTTACTTTATAGATCTAGTGACTTTATTTTTACAGCCTAAAAGAGCCAATCAACAATCCATATTTATATAGGGAGTTTACGATAACCTAAGTTGAGTTAGTTTCCACTAGGGCCAAAAAATATTAGGCGTGACTTTCTCTAGTACCTTTATGATTCATGACAACTCAACGCTGTGTCGTATTGCCTGAGTTAAGTTAGACCTCGTGCTCAATCGGTGGACTGCGTAGAATAGTCGAAATATAAAACAGTACGATTATAAAGCACGAATTAATTTTAGAAATAGAAACATTATGTATGCAAAATTAAATAAATGTTTTGAATATATTTCCAATTTAAAAGAAAGTTTATATAAAAAGATGCTCATTAATTTTTGTAGAAAGCTAGATTTTTAAGTTCTTGTATTTCAATTAAATGTTTAATAGGATTATACGTTGCAAAAACCAAATTCTTTGTTATAATATATTTGCCCTTACAAATTAAGTCAAGATCATTTAAAACTTTTGTTTAGTATTATAAGACAGCAATTTAGATGCAATAATAACCCTATAGTTTAAAGCAATTTTAAAGTACAATAAAAAAAATTTTGCTTCATATGGAATTGAAAGAAGATTCATCTGGAAACTGTATTTCATTATCAAATATAAATATATTATATTTTACTTTTTTGTTAAATTTAATTACGACAATAAATAAAACCGTCAATAATGGAAAATAAACATTAGTAACTGATACATTAAATTGTGATAATAAGAACTTACAAATATATGACATTATTTTGTATTGTAATAAAAATAACTCGCAGTTAATTACGAGATGCTCCCGCAGAATTATATCATACATATCAGGCATTGCAGTACGTTTTATAACAAAAAAAAAATTGTGAACAATGTATCGACGCTTTGACAGAACTCCAGCTAAATTTTTACAACCATAATTTGTTTTCCATAAAAAATAAAAGAAGCTTATTATTTCCTTCAAAAGATGCAATATTTATGTGTGAGGTTTATGAGAAACTTATACAAATAGCTATTATAAAATTTCTACATAGTACACCCAAGGACTTTGATTCTGTCCATGGGGAAATTTTCCAAACTGAGAAGTCAACACTTTCTACATACTCGCAGTTTATGATGAAACGACTAGGGCTGCGATCCACTTGACGCTACAAATGCTTCGAAGCGTTTGATTAACCAATCGGAACAATGAATTTTACAAATTGACCAATCGAAAAATACTTAGAAGCATTTGTAGCGTCAAGTGGACCATAGCCTAGAGCTTATTGGTCGTTACGTTAATCATGAACTGTAGGTATGTAGAAAAATAACGACGGGTGACACTCTTTTGGACACAGCACGATTGGACACCAACCAATCATCTTGACTTATCTAACCAAACCAACGGAAAAACTCTAGGCATCGGCCGCTGTGAGTGGTGGTGTCCAATCGTGCGGTGTCCAATCGTGCGCACCCCGATAACGACTTCTCAGTTTGGAAAATTTCCCTATGGACAGAATCAAAGTCCTTGGGTGTACAATGCGTTGCATTGATGCCTGGGGTACCGATTTTAAGGACCACGTTTCTTAGTTATTTTTACGTTCATGTCCAAATGCTGCCGTCAACAATCACCGCAGCATTCAGTCATGAACATAAAAATAATCAAGAAAGAAACGTGATCCCTAAAATCGGTACCCCAGGCATCAATGCAACGCACTGTACATCGGCTGAGCACTAGGTCTAACTTAACTCAGACAATACGATACAGCGTTGAGTTGTGATAAATGGGGTGCGCACGATTGGACACCGCACGATTAGACACCACCACTCACAGCGGCCTATGCCTAGAGTTTTTCCGTTGGTTTGGTTAGATAAGTCAAGATGATTGGTTGGTGTCCAATCGTGCTGTGTCCAAAAGAGTGTCACCCGTGATAAATCATAAAGGTACTAGAGAGAGTTACGCCCAACATTTTTCGGCCCTAGTGGAACCCAACTCAACTTGCCGTTTGTTTTCTGTTCCTGAACTCTCTAAATAAGTGTACACTTAAAATGAAATAGATAGATGTTTCAAAAGGCTTGTTTTCTATTCCTGCACTAGACTGCACTGGAACGTTCCTTCTTGCTTTCGCTAACTCTGAAACATCTATCTATTTCATTTTAAGTGTACACTTATTTAGAGAGTTCAGGAATAGAAAACAAACGGAAAGTTAGCGAAAGCAAGAAGGAACATTCCAGTGCAGTCTAGTGCAGGAATAGAAAACAAGCCTTTGGATTATCGTAAACACCCATGTTATCCTTCCATCATAGTTTCACCCCCGTGTGCAAGTTTCTCTGTTTCTACTAGAGTCCTATATAAAGAGAGAAGCTACATTGATGTCCAAAGCTCTGATTGGTAATCTGATTGATACTTGATTGGCTAAGCGAGCAGCCATATTGTGACCACAGCTCTTTGCAGAATGATACGAATGGTGTTTGATGACGTTAAAGCGGTCCCAAAATGGCGGTGGAGGACTCAATTGGATACTGAAGGTTGTAGTGGGGGTTTAATATCGCTTCTCTCTTTATATAGGACTCTAGTTTCTACTCCACTTCCAGTGAAAACGGCACGAAACCTACTGCACTGCGCGCTATACGATTTCTTCATCCTGATTGGTCATTCAAAGTTAAGCCTGCCGCAGACGATACGTTTTTTCTTACTGGATTTCTAACTGGATTTTCTTACTTGCTACCGTACGGGCAATGGTACTGGCAGTGCTACTGGCCGTGGCTTCACACGGTGTGAGTTTTCGTATGGGCTGAGCAACTGAAATTTGTTTCATAGAAGCGGCACGCTTAAATATGGATGAGATAGATGAGATGGATGAAATTATTGCAACAGTTGTACATTGTCGTAAAATTGCTATTGCATTATTTTTAATTATTGAAAAATTGCGACAACAAAATAAATATCGCCGACGTTTATGGAGTCGACAGTCAATACATTCTTTAATGCCTTACTTTTACTGTGCTTATTATGGTAATTTGGTGTGTTTATCGCATATAAACATGGTTCGTATTAGTAGGCCTCTATTAAACATAAAATACTTTTTTTGGACTATTTTGAAGTCTTTTCATTTTTGCACGACGTCATGTTTGCGAAGTGAATTCACGTTTGAATTTTGACAACACTTCGACAGTATAACTTGGGCTGTGTTCCGATATAACTGCCAGTACTAGCAGTAGTGAAAAATCCATTCCGTTATTGGTACGCAGCGCACTGCGACAGCATCTAGTAACATCAATGACGTCATGAATGGTAGCCATATTGCCACTGTGACTACTGCAGCTTCCAAGGTGAGGTAGCTACAGTGCAATATGGCTACTATGCTGTTCCGAAATACGATGTTATAGCAGTGCTGGCAGTAATGCAGTAATATTGGAACAGTTGTGACAGTGTACTGTCATGACGTCACGTTTACTGGCAGTGCAGTAAGGCTGTGTTCCGATATTAACTGCCAGTACTGAAAATGTATAGTATATGTGACGTGAACTATAAATTTTCAGTACTGCCAGTAAAAACGGAACACAGCCTAAATGTGACGTCATGACAGTACACTGTCACAACTGTTCCAATATTACTGCATTACTGTCAGCACTGCTATAGCATCGTATTTCGGAACAGCATTGCAGTAGCCATATTGCACTGTAGCTACCTCACCTTGGAAGCTGCAGTAGTCACAGTGGCAATATGGCTACCATTCATGACGTCATTGATGTTACTAGATGCTGTCGCAGTGTGCTGCGTACCAATAACGGAACGGATTTTTCACCACTGCCAGTACTGGCAGTTATATCGGAACACAGCTTTGGTATAACCCAGTATAACCTATACAGACTGCGTCCTGATTGGCTTTCACAATAAACCAGTACAGAATCACGTAAGAAAAATAGGACATGATCTATTACGAAAATCCAGTACGCGAGCCAGTGGGTGTTTACGATAACTAATCGGATCTCGGATTGGATTGAACAATGGTACTCAACGTAAGTATAGAAAATTTCCCTAGGCTAATCGGATTGACGATTGCTGTCTCAAATCATGGTGGAAGGGATAGCATGGTGTGCTCAATTTGCAGCCTTCTTTCTCTAAAATCTGCGCTCTCTGTCGTTTTTCTGCCTCTTATTCCAGAGGGCTGCCAACTGTGAAAAGTTGAAGTATTTCACTTTCTAAAGTCTGTACACCTGATATAACTGTCTTTGTCGGACGTTTTCTATTTTCACTCTGTCTCTTTTCTTGTAGATAGTTACCGCTGTAAATAAATGTTATTAAATACAACACGACACGAAAGACTAACTGCGCTCATTGTAAAAAATTAATAAAAATTAAACAGTTTGTGTAAAATATAAAGATTAATAGTATTTAATAATAAAATAATATTTGAAATAACACTACAAATATAAATATCGTAATAAATTTTACGATAATTTTAATAATAAAAAATAAAGTTCTTAAAAATTTTAAAAACAACCATTGATATACAAGAATTTTTTCCAAAACAAGAAATAAATAGAATTATTAAGTCCACAAATTGTTACAGAATATCAATTTTTTGTAAATAAGAAATTATTGAAAATTGAAGATATTGTTTCATTAAGAATAAAAAGAAAAAAATAGTTGAGATAGTTAAATTAAATAAAATAAAATAATATTCATTGATTTTATGCTTGAGGTATATGTTGCTGTTTTCGAATGAACTGACTAAGACAATCTCTACCGACAAAATGTGTAGAAATAAGTCATTATTTTTTATGCAGGTTTCATGATAAATATAATAATTTATTATACACAATTCTTATATTATACAGTTTTTAGATACACATAATTATTTATTATTTTATACATTTCAAAGTTAAAAAGCTAAGAGCTAAAAGTTCTATTTGATTTTTTTCATTTTTTTCTTGTTTTTGGTGGCGTTCGACACATTGCATATGTTTCCTCCAGCCTTCAATTACTGTAATAATGAAACAAAACATTATTGTTTATTGTATATACCAAGAATTTCGTGGCACATTAAGATAGCAAATTACTATCATCAGTAATCGTTCAATGTTGTTCTTACCTTCTAAATCGACCCTGGTGATTCTACATCTATCATACATTCCTGTATATTCGATGGATCATCAGGGCTGACGAGTAACTCGGAAGACTGCATGTACATTTTCGTGACGGGAAGCGGAAAATCTTCGGCTATGACTTTGAAGTCCATATTACTTTCATTGTCACTAAAATAGAAAACATAAATGTTACTTTGATAATGTTATGCAAAAAAAGGAATGTATTTTTCAGTAATTAATACATCAATTATTATTTATTCATGTTTACCTATTTTCCGTTTTTGGTAACAATAATGTTGGAACTGCACTCGGCAAAAGCGACCGTCTTCGAATGTCCATAGGAGGTCAAATCTTCTTACTTCTCACAAACAAATCTTCTGTGAAGTGTGCTAAGCGTATATTTGCTGAAAATTCAAATGACAGAATAATAGTTAAGTTAACTAACAATTAATAAGTTAACAATTGTCCTAGTTTACATCAAGCACTTGATGTGTGCTATGTAACTTCCTATTAAATTATTTTAATTTCGACAATATGTATAAATGTATACATGATATGTACATTTAAATTATCTTGAAACATATTGCATCAGTTTAATGTACTATTCTTTAAAATTATTGCAAAAGTTAAGATAATTAAATAGAAAGTTGTTGGTTAGTATGTATATCAAGTAATTGGTGTTAGGTTAGGTTGCTCTATTAAGATACGAATATTTACAATATTTTCTATTGGAACAGTATTGGAATGTTGTGTGTGTGCCTGTGTGTGTGTAATACAAATTGTAATGGAAATAATGTCATTACAAAAAATTGGCTAATAATATTTAATAAGACTTACCATTCTTAATATTTTTCGGCATAAAACTCTCTCCGATTCTCTGAATTCAGCCTTCACGCATTACTGCATTTTCCGGAAATCGGAAAAAGCTTACTTGCGCCGGCAAGCACGTTTCGTTGCAATTTTTACACGATTTCACTACACAACGTACCATTTTCACTTTATTTTACAATAAAGTTTAAAAAATAACCTAAAAATACGTGTTGTTACTATGGACGCTATGACGCTATGAAGCAAAGGCGCTGAAATTGGAGCAATGACGCTGGCGGCGCTGGTATGACAGAAAAAGACGCAATGCACGCATTCGTACATGTGACAAAGATGCGACCATCTAGGTTCAGCAACTTTCCGACATTAAATATTTCATTTTTTCACAGTTGGCAGCCTTCAGGAATAAGAGACACTTTGCCGTGAAAAGGGGCGTGGTTTAGCCAAATTGAGCACACCATGTTATACTTCCACCATGGTCTCAAATGTAATCCGATTGATGACGAAAGCGTGGAGACCGAGAAGCATGCTTGAAAAGTAAGTCTTTTTATTTTTTTAAATAATAACACAAAAAATCAAAGATTAAGTTACAAAGAATGATTTGAATTTAGATTTATTGTAATTTTTTTTGTCTAAACACTGGATTTCGTTTAAATTTCTGTTTGTAAAAATTAATTAATCTATTCTAAAGTTTGTGGTTATATCGGAAACAAATCAAAATTAATAAAACAATTATTAATTATTAGGTACATATTAAAGCATATAATATTTCAAGCATATCATATAGAATTCCTGTTTATTATAAACTTAGTAAACATAACTTTGAAATTATTCAACTACATTATATACATTAATCAATATTAATTTATATGTTAAAAATCAATAATGTTTCTAAAAATGTTCTTTTTATTCTTTTCCAGATCGTAAATAAACTTCAATTCCATGAATAAATAAAAATTACTGGAAAATGGATTTATATGAAGAGGGGATTATTGAACAATATCAATTTGTGCTAACTTAAAATTTGTAAAATCTACTTTTCTTTATTAGTTGTTTATTAGAGAGTAATAATATAAAATGTAATATACGCATCATATATGCATACAATTATTTTAATTTTATTTATGTATATTCCGTTCTTATAGTGTTTAGACAAAAAAAAATTACAATAAATCTAAATTCAAATCATTCTTTTTAACTTTATCTTTGATTCTTTGTGTTATTATTTAAAAAAATAACCATAAACATATCTGAATCTTGTTTCAATTCTTGAAAGAGGTGGTCAAAATCTCCTTGATAAAATCTTAATGTATTAATTGGACGACACCACCATCTTCTCTTATGTTTTTTTAATAGACGATGTCGACGACGTCTGTATAATATATAATTCAAACATGACAAAGCACATAACTCTTCAGCTTCCATATTTCAATTTTTAGATTTTTCAGAGGATATGTCGAGTAACACGGATTGCACAATATAATATTACAAATCCACGGAATATATATATGTCAATTTGATAATATTTATTCTACAGTGACGATTGAACGTTTTCTTTACGACGCTGCATATGTGTACACATATAAAGATACATTTGAGTAGCACTTTTCTTATTAGATATGTGATTGGTTCATTTCTTTATGCATATGTTTATGCAGTTATGCAAACTTCGTCTGAATTGACCCTTATTATGGTTATAATTGTGCATATGCTTATGGGCTTATGCAAGTTTGTGTGGATATAGCTTTACTTTTCAAGGATGCTTCTCGGTCTCCACGCTTTCGTCATCAATCGGATTACATTTGAGACAGCAATCGTCAATCCGATTAGCCTAGGGAAATTTTCTATACCTACGTTGAGTACCATTGTTCAATCCAATCCGAGATCCGATTAGTTATCGTAAACACCCAGTAGCGTAGCCCGTAAGCTACCTATTTCCAGTACGGGAGCACGTAAGACTGCCAGTATAGGAGCACGTAAGCAATCCCGTAAGAAAAAACGTATTGTCTGCGGCAGGCTTTACTCTACCCGACGAGTAGAATTTTGGAACACACCCCAGAAGGTTTGATTGACTGATGTTGGCACTCCTGGCGTGAGGCGTCTCGTTCGTTCCGTCGTCTGCATCGTGCGGGTGTCAATGTCAGTGACAGCTCCGTGTTCTGTCGATGTTATTGATACTTGACGTGA
Organism: Solenopsis invicta; assembly: GCF_016802725.1. NCBI lineage: Eukaryota > Metazoa > Arthropoda > Insecta > Hymenoptera > Formicidae > Solenopsis > Solenopsis invicta. The sequence goes on along the minus strand of NC_052674.1, from coordinate 14,210,247 downwards.
TCACACTCGGCATTTCTTCCCTTACATCTTGTACCGCGGACGACATATAGCGTGTCCGTCGGTAAGAGCACGCGCGCAATGCCGCGATGCCTCTTACGGCGCCGTGAGCGGCCGACCGTGCCCGAAGCGGGTGACGGATTCGCTCATCGCGATCGAACGTCCTCGTCGACGCTGTACTCGTGCGGCCTCAGCCGCCCGCTCGCGCTCGGCCGCCTCTCGGATCTCTTCGTCGGGCGCTTTCCTCGCGCACCCTCTCGGTCGCGTTTCTTACTCCCCGTTGTCATCGATGTAACTGTCACGATCGAACGGTTAGATCGATCGTCGTTCTTGCCATCATCGTCGTTGTTGCCATCGTTGTCTCCGTAGTTGTCGTGAGTTATCTGCGCTGTCATAGCTGTCATCGATGCCGTCATCATTGACGCCGTCAACAGTTTTCCGCGACAGTGTCCTGATTTGACTTGATGGCAGTTCCGATGACTCAATTTGATTCGACGACTAGAGTATCTCCAATGTTTTCCACAGCGCTTTCACGACTCGTTGTGTGTTTCTCTGAGAGAAATGACGGAAGATTGTCCCGCAGCGGCGAAATCGAGCTTGTCATTACCGTGCGCTTCCTGAAAAACGTGCCTCGCACTGCTCGCTGACGGTAGACAGACGGTTGCTCCGCGAGTCACGACCTCGGATTTTCTAGGGATTTTCCGGCGATTTTCCGCTGGACTCGCTGACAACACGCCCGATGTGCGAGGATTAGTCTTTGATTAATTTTCCGTCGTCGGAAAATCGCTCCCTCCGATCACCGATGTTTCCAAGGATGCGGACTCGCTCGTCGCCGAATCTTTTTGAAACAAAGGTGAGCCTCCGTGGATGAGTTGTTTGTGTTGTGATTTCATTTGTGTAGTGAGTGATCATTCAAAAAATTACATGCATTTCCGGCTACAAAATGCGACGTAAATCGTGTGAGAAGCACTTGCTGACAAAAGAATAATATATCGGTAAATACTAAATATATATATTGTGAATTTTGTATAAACACTAAATTTTATATCTCCAGTATAATATTTTCCATAGACTAGTTAATTTTATCAGCTCATTGATTTTACTTGTATCAACCTGTCATAGCTATAATTTTTTGCTCCTTTTTAACGTGACATTGATTTTACTTTCTTGCGTTAGCTTATTGTAGCTACAACTTTTTATTGCTTTTCTGAAGGATGTCATATTGATCTTTGAAACAATTATTTAGTTTTGAAGTTCTGTGGACTGTGAAAATGATTAATAAATAATTTTTTGTTGAATCTTTTGCTTTTTAGTTTTATTTTTGCTGTTATGTGTACATTTCACAATATATACACACACATACAAGAATGTTAATGTTAAAATCATGTATTATATTGTCGCTATTTTTACAAAAAGATATTATGTGATAAATATCTTTTTTTAAACATTTTTTTTATTTTTATTAAGATTGTAAAATTTTTAGTTTAGATTATTCTGTTTGCAAATTTTTTTGTGAAATAATTATTTAGTTTTGTTTTATGAATTGAAAAATTTATTCAAGATTAGAAGAAAGTTACTAATACTGGCATACCACTATTTGGGTAATATTTCTTAAACAAATGCTAAAAATACAATTTTATTGAACAACATTAATATAAACTGGAAAGTCTCTTTTCTCAGATAGTATAGTTTTTATAATATTGTTTTTATTTTATAATAATTTATATTTTTAACATAACTTAAAAAGAATATCCAAGAAATTGGGCCCCAAAACTGGTACAGTGAGCAGTAACGGCAGAATTTAGACATAAGGAAAAAATTAACTATAAAATAGATTGATAAAAAAATAAGTAATAAAATATATTTTTATGTATTCAACAACAAAGTTTATAAAATTAAAAAATTAGAATTAAATCTTTTTTATACATTTTTTTCAATTTTATTAATATATAAGATAGAGCTAAGATTGAGCTAAGTGAGACCCATTTTTAAATTTACTACTTAAAAATCAGCTTTATGTTTAGAATATATGCTTGAAAAATATGTCATAGGAAATAAAGATGACCTGAGGAATTAAAACCAACAACAATACATTTATTTAGTGTAACACAAATTTATGACAAAGTGAATAAATAAGCTAGTGTTATAAAAAAAAACTGCTGCACAGTTTTATATAGTATATATTATGGTTTATTACAACATATAATATTATTAAACTATAAAAAAAATACAAATGTATATTATATGTACATTGATTTTTTGGAATAAATATAGTTTTTTATAATTAATGTACATATTAAATAAGGCTCATTTATACATTTTTATTATAGCTACTGTCATTTGTTTGTTATATATGTAACTTACAACAGAAAATAAAATTTTTAATGATGCTAACTTGTAAGAAGTTAAAATTGCATTCAAATGGTCAAGAATTTCCAAAAATTGAAAAATGAATTACAGATCAAATTAATTGTGATATTTTATAGTAGAATAGACCCTAAGGAGTGTCTCTGTGAAGTTAGCATCTCATTTTTCTGCACCGCAAGTTTTTATGCAAGTTCTATTTGCACCCTCAATAGTTCTAGAGTTCCTGATGGTTTATAACAATAGTTCTGCCGAAATAACATTAAAAATGATAATTTGAAAATATGAGGTGCCAACTTGGCGTAGCATCTCAAGTTTCAAAGCAATTGATTTTGACTATGGAATTCTATAGTTCTCGAAGAGTTCTAGAGTTCTCAATAAGTATAAACAATAATTCTGGTAATTAAAATAATTAAATATTTTTAAAAAATTATTTAATTATTTTGTCCGCACCTCAAGTGTCGAAAAAATTATTTTTGACTATGGGACTCTATAGTTCTTGAAGAGTTCTAAAGTTCTCAATAGATTACATTAATAGTTCCGACCTATATATATATATATATATATATATATTAAAGCAATTTTTAATACAGTACGTGCCGACCTATATATATATATATATATATATATATTAAAACAATTTTTAAACCAGCACGCTGGCACCGCACTACGAGAATTAAGTACCATCTTGTTAAGAGTTTTGGACGAGTTCTTGGCATTTTGCGACAGTTCTGCAATAGTTCTAAAGCTTTCTATAGATATTTTATCAAGAGTTCTAAACTTTAACTATTTTTTTATAATTTTTAAGTTTGCACGCTAGCATCGCGCTACACGAGTAAAGTATCATCTTGTTGCAAGTTCTGAACGAGTTCTTGGCATTTTTCGATAGTTCCGCAATAATTCTAAAACTTCCTATAGATTTCGTCAAGAGTTTTCGTCTCTAACCATTTTTTATTAATTTTTAAGTTCGTAAACTCTTGATGAAACCTATAGAAAGCTTTAGAACTATTTTGGAACTATCGAAAAGTGGCAAGAACTCGTCCAGAACTCGCAACAAGATGGTACTTTACTTTTGTAGCGCGATGCTGGCGTGCAAACTTAAAAATTATAAAAAAATAATTAAAGGTTAGAACTTTTGACGAAACCTACAGAAAGCTTTAAAACTATTGCAGAACTGTCGCAAAATGCCAAGAACTCGTCCAGAACTCGCAACAAGATGGTATTTTACTCTTGTAGTGCGGTGCCAGCGTGCTGGTTTAAAAATTGTTTAAATATATATGTAGGTCGGAACTATTAATGTAATCTATTGAGAACTTCAGAACTCTTCGAAAACTATAGAGTTTCATAGTCAAAAACAATTTTTTCGACATTTGAGGTGCGGACTAAAAAATTAAATAATTTTTTTAAAATATTTAATGACCAAAACTATTGTTTATATTTATTGAAAACTTTAGAACGCTTTGAGAACTATAGAATTCTATAGTCAAAATCAATTTTTTTGAAACTTGAGATGCTACGCCTAGTTGGCTCCTCATATTTTCAAATTATCATTTTTAATATTATTTCGGCAGAACTATTGTTATAAACTATCAGAAACTCTAGAACTATTGAGGGTGCAAATAGAACTTGCATAAAAACTTGCGGTTCAGAAAAATAAGGTGCTAACTTCACAGAGACTTTTTATGTTCCAACTGCACTATTGAAAAAATATGAAGGGAGAAAATATAAACGAATAGTTTTAAGAAGCTACAAATATGTAAAATTATCTAATATTGTCAATAATATATTCACTTGTTCAAACTATGCCATTTATAAGAGAAAATTGTGCAAATTTTATTTTTGCTGTTCAAGAATTTGTTTTTAGCAAATTTTATAGAAGAAAATTGAATGTAAAAAGATTATAAACTACGGTTTTTTATCTTTTTAATTATTTAAACAGATTATATTTTTATCAATATTAATATAGTTCAAGTTTAGTTTTTGAGAAATAAAGACTTAAGTACCTCTTTAAGAGTTATATGCCAGTATTGACAACTCTCTTTTATGTAAAAACACATAAGAAATATTTGAGCACTAAGATTTTGCTACATCAGCGTTTTCTTGATTTTAATTGTGTTACATCACAGTCTTATCTAAATTATTGTTTTAATTTCGTTTTGTTTAATATCTGGTTTTGCAATTTTATTTTTATTGTTGCATTTCACAACATACACATAGAGGATCTAATATTAAAATCATACATTACATTGTTGCCTCTTTTTAAAAAAATACCGAGAAAAATACCTATACATGAAAATATATTACGTCACAAATATGTTCTTTCAAATATTTTTTCAGGATTGTGAAACTTTTATAAGTTGATTTTATATTATATGCAATATTTGTAAACATTCATATTATAAACAGAAAATAGTTACCCTGTTACACACTAGTATTTATATTACATAAGAGATGTAGGGTATAAAGGATGTAATGAAGTTTTTTACATTGATCAAAATAAAATATTTGCTTTAATACTACTAGGTAATGTATTGATATTTAAACTAAATACTTGGGAAAAAATGGTAGAAACTTAATGTAAAATTAAATAAATAATAAATAGAGAGAAATAGACAAAATATCGATGATCTACTTGCAAACGTAAGTTTTAAATTTTCTAAATTGAATTTTTGGTATGGTTGTATTTAGTAGACTGTTTTTTTAGATTTTTTAATGATTTTATAAAGTGATCGTGAAGTGTTCCAGCGGCGATTAAAAATGTAATTTAATGTATTATAATGTTATTTAAAAACAGTTTTTTGTTTTTCTCAGAGAGAGAGAGAGAGAGAGAGAGAGAGAGTGAGTGAGTGAGTGAGTGAGTGAGTTACTGATTTTGTAAGTATACCATCGATATTACTTTAAAAAAATATTGAAAGAATAAAATAACCTAAAGAACACTTAGTCAATATTACTTAATATTAACAACGATCAGTCATTTGAAAATTTAATGTAACACTTTGCAGAAGAATCGAAATTTTCTCCCCAAGAAACGTGAAGAGATTTAACTGAATCGAGTGAAAGCAATTTCGCTGGAGAAAAACAAAAAAACAGCACAAAGAGCAACAGCAAATTCGGCATGATCCGTGGCGGAAGTAGAATCTACTTAAAAACATTAGCCGGGGTGGTGGAGGCATGGAAGCCGAAACTGGCCAACCATCTCTTCAGAAGCTCTTCAGGAGCACCTTGCCATCACCAGGAATACCTGGATTAGACGTCATAAGAGCCTTACATCAAGTACAATATTTTTTTTTGTTTCATTTTCTTATCTAAATATTTAATTCCTTAGAAGCCGCATTGTCTTATTATTATTAAACATTTTTTTGACTAATTTTACTCCAAAATATGTCTTGTAAGCAAAAAATCTATCGATATTTTATATTTTTCAAATATTTTTTCAACGTTAATTTTTTATGGTGGTAAAAAGCACTTTATTTTAGTAATTAATACTACACACACTTTCATTTTCAATTTTTAAGTGTTATTGAACTATACAGAAAGAATTTTCTTTTAGAATTTACTTTAAAAATCATGATAGTTATGGGACATAGTAATCGAATTTCAGGTTTGTTCGCGTTGAAATCTTCAAAAAAATTTTGCACTTGAAAATAAATACATATATATTTAAGCATAGAGGAGAGAAAGAGAGAGAGAATAAAGATAGATTGCAAAAAGTGAGAGTAATGCGCACAGACTGTGATTTTCATGAAATTTAGTAAACTTTTTCAAGTATCACGTTATTCCATAACTACCAAAATTTTGGGGATAAATTCTAAAAGAAAATTTTTTCCAATAAATCTAAATTTATTGATATGTTTTGTACCTGCGCGTGGAAAGTGAACGTTGCAAATTGCAACACTGGCCGCTAAAGGGTTAAATTAGTCCTTTGATTTTTTAATGCTAATAATAAGTTTTATTATTTTATATATGAATATAGAGTTAAAAAGGATTAATTCTTTTTTGACAGAGATTATTGGTAATTTTTTAATTGATAATATAAACTAATTAAAATAAACTATAGTAGAGATCAAAAGTGTCTGCTATAATTTATTGTAATTTATATTTAAAAACTGTTAATTATTATTAAAATTATTTAATTTTTGTTAAAACATTTTGGTCATTTTTTAGACTTTAAAGTCGTAATTGTTTTATATTGCGCATTTTAAATCTTGTCACTTATTTCCAAGCGCAGTACACACTATTGCTTAAACGCTTCAGCTTGAGATTTTCTTGAATTTCACGAAAAGTTAAGTATAAAAAAAGATCTACAAATTTTTGGGAAATTTTGTGCAAGTTACACGACAGTTACACTATCAAAATTGGTTTTTTTCTTTTGCCATAATTCTTTCGATGATTTGAAGTAATCATTGCATCAATTTTTTTGCTAAATATTTAAAAAACCATTTAAAACTTAAAAAGTCTTTAAAATAATTTTTTGTTAATTTTTGTCCGATCAGTAGCGCGTTTACCTATGAGCTTTTGGGGCTGAACTCTAAGGATGCCGAAGCGTGAGAGACGCTTTATATAAAAAAAAAATATGTTTTATTTTTTAATTAATTGTCCTTTAAGTAAATATATTTTAGTAGTTTAATAGACATTAAAAATGTCATTTAATTATTTACTGTTTATTGAAAGGAGACGGGGAGGAACTAGATTGGGGCATTCTCAAAAAATCTCAAGCCTTTGGATGTAAATTAGTTTAATTTTTATAATCGCGGCTCAATGATGTTTTATCAAGCTACAGCACTTTAAAATAAGAAAAGTATTGATAAAATATAAATTTTCCATTTTATATAATTTAAGAACTAAGCATTGCAGAAACAAAACTGAAAGACAGATTTAAAACTCTACCTTTCCTTTTTAAAATTAAAAATTTCTTTATGATTTTTTTATCAAGATAATTAACTTTTCATGAGATGCGAGAAAATTTCAAACTGCTGAAATTTTTGAGCGGTAATTTGTCTCTAAATTAAGAAAGTGTATGTGCTGTAAATTATGTATTCACCAAAATCACTAAAGCATATAAGATTGAAATTTTATAATCGTTTTTATTACTCCATACCTCTCGCCGAAATAAAGTTTGTTTTTGTGATACAGACAGTCGTGTCACTGCGCTCGGCTTTGGACTCGTCACGCGAGGAGCTCCGCCGATTGCAGGAGACCGTCGGGAATTTTTCCAACGAGAGTTACACTGATGCAATAGGCCGTTTAGCCCTCGAGAATCACGTGCTCAGGCGAAGAATTCTGAGTAGGAGCTGCGAATTCTCGTGCGATGCGACGACTAGCCCTCCACTTCAATCAAAACACGTTCGACTCGTTGTAGAAGCCCACGTGGAGTAAGTACAAATTAATTTAATTACTAACGTAGGAAATTGATCCTTTGATAGTAAAGATTCAATTGAATTAGATTTATCAAATTTTTCCATCTTTTTAGCCAATCGACAGATCCTGAGAAAATCACTATGGATGTATCCAAAAAGATCGCGACTGATGTTCAGAACACGTTTAACGAGTCACCTTCTGAACGTAACAACGGTAATAGTAGCAACAATAATAATTCTGATCCGTCTGCCAGCCGATTCGACAACCTCCAAGATTCATTAAAATCTTCCAAAGTTACCACAGTTACCACAGAAGACACAGTTAATACCAAAATTTCCGAAGCAGCGTCCACGATGCTGAATGTTTCCCAAAATGAGAACCACAAATTCTCGACTTTGACAACGAAAGTGAAAAACGAGGAAGCGTCTCAAGTAGAAATGTCAGGTAGGATAATTTTTTAGTCATTTAATGATTTACAAATATAATTATAATATAAGAAAAGAAAGTGAGATTGATGATTGTGACAATAATGACACTTGTAATAACGTGTGATTAAAAAACTTTCTTACAAGAGTTATAGAATAAAGTATATAATATAGAAAAATAGAGTATTTTTTAATATTATATAAAACTTTTGTTTAAAGAAATAGATGTATAATATGTTTTTATTTTAAAAATATGTACATTTATTTTAAAAAATAAGACATGCAAAATTATAATACATTAAAAAGTGTTATTAAATTTTGAACAATTTTTTTTAACTATTTTTTAAAGTGATAATTATGATAACTTAAATATAGTTTATTTGAGTTGAAATTTTAAAGTAATATTTTCATTAACATTCAACATCGCGCTGATTTTTTATTTTTTTAAATAACAAAATAACAAAATTTTTGAACAAAACGTAATTTTCAAAATTCAAATGTGTGCAATTATGTGAAAAATAAAATTAAAAAAAATTTTCCCCGTGATTTGAAAATAACAAGTGTAAAGAAAAAAAAAATTGCTTTTTAATTTCAGATAATTTATCGAGGTTGAATCGTGATTATCATGCAGGTACTCGTATTTATTTAAAACGCTATTATTTATTTATTTTTATGTTCTAATTTTGCATCTGTTTTTAATGAAGATACATATTTTTAAAACAAAGAAACATTATTTATTTTTTTACATAAAAGTTTTATAAAAGTTTGAAGAATATTTTATTTTTCGATTTGCGAAAGTTCTCTTAAAAATGAGATATTAAAAATGATAATAAACATGATTTACAAAGAAAGATCTTCAACTCAGAGATTTTAAAAATTATGAAATATTAGTAATACATAAAGTATATTCTGATATAGATATAATAAACTTTTTTTTTACTGGCCGAATTTATCTTGAAGGGATAAAATCAACCCTGGTGAAAAATCTAGAAAATTGGTTCATTTTTCATTTTTGTTTTATTCATTATAAAAGAAGATAGAACAAAATTTCGACCGAAAAAATTTATTTCTTTTAATAAGATTTATTAATTAGAAAACTTAACAAGATTTAATTGTCTAATGATAAAACAAAAATGAAAAATGGATCAATTTTCAGGAATTGATTTTAATTTAAGAGTGAATTCGGGCAGTAAAAAAAATAGTTTATTAGATATTAAGATATCTCTCTTTATGTGTTGCCGAAGTTTTATAATTTTTTGAATTTTTGAGTTGGAGATTTTCTTTTGTTAAATTTCTTAAAAAAATAAAAATATATTTTATTAAAATATTTTTAAACGTGCTCTTTTTATGTTGTTCTAGGCGATGCAACAAATATGGATCATTTAGACATTCCTGAGAAGGATCCTGAAGACTTGAGTTTAAAATCTATTTCTGAGGGCGATAATTCCGTATTCAGCGATCACGCTGACCAATCTCAAGTGCCTCGGCAGAGTCAATCGGGTGATTCGCCGAGACCGAACGAACATTCGGAGAACGAGTCAGAAGAATTGGACGACATTGAATTAATATTCACGACAGACGAAACATGCCGTGATCTCGGCCTGCAAGAGGACTTAGTGTCTATCACTGAGACAGAGACCTGGCAACACACAAGCACCGGTGGTCAGCCTATTTTACTCAAGTACACAAAGTCAGCGGAAGGTGAATCGTTGGTTTGCAACGGTGAAAAAACCAGTTCTGTCGAGGAGGCTGTTTCCTCGCAGAGTTCTAGTATCGATCGTGAGGAGAGCGTTGACAGGTTCGATGAGAGCTCCAGTACAAGGCTTAACAAGATGTGGTCTCAGTGCTCCGTCCTGGTTGAGACTGATATTAGCAAGTGCGGCGTATTAGAAGATGCTGAAAGTACAGCGGGATCATCTTTGCGACATGTTACGAGAAGAAATACTCTGGCTGCACCGCCGACAGCTTACAGGTTTACAATATCAGATAATTTGTTTGCTTTGAGAAACGATTTTCCAAAAGGGTTGCGACGAATGATAAATAAGACGTCATGTTACACGATATTCTTGCTTTTTGTTATATCATTTTGATTTTTTTCAGAACTTTTTTTGGACAAAATATATAAACGATAAACTCTTGAAACTTAATACATTTAGTTTAATATTTAAATATGCAAATTTTTTCAAAAATTAGAAAAAACATTTTTTGGCAATTATTTATAAATCTGTATGAGCGTCAAAAAATCCTGACTCATTGTCATAATCAAATTCAAGATTATTTGAAGCAAAAAATTCTTTATCAATACAAAAATAGTTCTTACAACTAAGATAAAAAATTAATTTTTACAGAAATAAGTTTCGAAAAAAATCACTTTTTTTGTTGTTTATTGGGATTTTTTTCTTATTAGAAAATCAAGAAGTTGAAATTTTTATTTGATTATAGGTAGATCGGAAAGAGAAAAACGTAAATGTTTTTTAAAAAATGTTACGTTAATCGGATTAAAACTATATCTTATTTACTAAGAGAAAACTTTTCAGATCGGACGAAAACTTGTCCGTTTTACGCAAGTTCCGCATAGAAAAGTTGAAAAACTCTCGTGTTCACTGCTCGCACAGGCTTATGCAAACTCGTAAGTGCCAGCGAGTTTAAGTGGCATCAGAACATATCATTGTGATTATTGATTTACAAAATAATACTGTCGAAAGGTTTAGTTCAATATTTTTGAGACAAATATGTAATTTAAATATATTACGATTTCGATTTAATATCATATTGAAATGTAGAGATTATTTCACCAATTTTCTAAGTTTGAGCCCGAATGAGTCGTATTTACGTACATAGTACTATGTAGCGTGCTATGCTTTCACTATGTTACTTATATGCGTAATCGAAGAGTTTTCTTGCAATGAATAGGGTACAAATAATTTATATCGTGGCAACAATTAAAAAAAAATGTTTCGAGAAAAACGCATAAAAAATTTTGCAAGCAATTTATACGTTATACAAATCTTTTAATCTTTAATTTGTACTTATTTATTTTTTCCCTCTTTCTCTTCTTCCCTTCCTTTTCTCTTCCTTTCTCCTTACCCCCCTCCCTCCCTCTCTCCCTCCCTCCCTTCCTTCCTTCCTCTCTTCCTCCCTCCCTCCCTCCCTCCCTATCCCACTTCATCCTCTAAGATTCAAATTTCAAATTATTAAAAAAATTTTTTTTTTAATCGATTTTTTTAAACCCAAAAGCGAGAATATTCTTTTAACAAATATTGTATCTAAGAAATTAAATTGCATTATGATACATTGATTATATTCTTTAGCTTAAAGTCGATTTTTTGCTTGAATGATTGAATGATCAATTAATCGATTTTCATTAGCAATTTATAATTTTATAGATTCGTTTTATTATTTTTTATTACAATTTTGTCATTATGTATTATTATCATTTTAGACCTATCATTCATCGAGAAGCTCTGGCTAGCAATCGGAGAAAGAGCTCTGCTCCATTGCGGCCAGTGATGGACCGTAGTAGTGGTGCCCGAAGAGAATCTGGTGCTCAGACTGATATCTCCGCGCTTCCGGCACAATGGCGATCAGAGAGCTATCTCGCGCACAAAGTCGCGCATACTTTTACTACGCTACCGAGCAAGTTCGCGCTACCAACGGGAGTACCTGGCCGACTAAGACTGTCGGATAAAACTCGAGAAGCTAGAAGAGTGATGTTGAGCGATATCAGCTTCACAAGTATGGTACCAGAATTATCAAGGAGCGCGGATCACTTGTGCCATGAACCACATGCGCAGGTGAAGTTAAAACATAAAGCCACTGAAAAAATTAGAAACAAAAAGTATTACTGATAATTCAAAGTAATTTGTCAATGCGAGCTTACGCAGTTATTGGTGCAAATACAATAAGATAATTATATGAGCTTACAATAAGATAATTATATTTTTCGTGTTTAACAATAACTAATATAACTTGAATATATTATAGTGAGAATATATTATAGAATGTATTATAGTGTTTAGATGTTTTTCGATCTATGATGTGGATCCTCCTCAGTGACACGACAAACAGGTGCAAATTTTATGGCTATGAGCTCTCCTCCTAAGTTACTTATTTACGTCCGATAATTGTATTAGTCCAAAGTTAAGTTACCTCATTGAGGAGGATCCACATAAAGATCAAAACATCTTGATACCATAATATTGTAATAACTTGGCATGTTACCATCGATTTGCTATGTGAAAATATTCAAGTTATATTATTTATTGTTAAACACGGAAAATCTCATATAATAATCTTATTGTATTCGTACCAATAACTACGTAGGCAGGCATTGGCAAATTACGTTAACTTGTTTTAATTTTAGAGCAAATAAATTTATATTATTACTAATAATGTTAACAGATCATGTATGTTATTCTTTATATTACATATTAAAAAACATTTTGTAAAAAACATTTTATATAAAAATCGGTTTTTGTTAATATTTTTGTATTATATTTTTTACAATATCCAAATTTTAATTTAATGTAATGTGTGTTATTTTGTGTTAAATTGATTTTATTATTTGTTAATATTAAAAAAAAACAATTTATGAGTAAATAAACAGAAAAATAATATTAAAACGTAAATTCTTTGAAATATATGAATAAAATGTGTGTCAACGTATTATAAATGTTAATTTTACTTAAGAAATATGCTACTATTTGTTTTTAAATTGTGTTCAAAGTTGTGGTTTACTTAATACTACAAATGCTTCGAAGCATTTGATTGAATAATCTAAATAAAGAATTTTACAAATTAACCAATCCAAGAATGCTTCGAAACTTTTTGTTTTAATTTTTTACGTAATATTTGCATTATTTTTTCACATATTTATTTTGTGTTACATTAATACTAAAATTTAAGGCCATTTGAAACATGCAATATATATGTTTAATACAAATTTTCTAACTGTATAGATTGTGTAAAATACATGATAAATATTTTCTCAATACCTTACAGTTTATTCTTTGGGAATAATTTAATATAAAGTTTAGTGATAGTAAAACAGGATTAATAAGAGTGAAATCTTTGTGCAAAACTTTTGAATCATTAAATTAACAGCTGCATAAAAAAACCACCAGATTTTCTAAAGAACCTGTGAAACTCAGTATCAATGGTTTTTTTCTTCAGACATGTCTTAGTTCGCGCGGCTGCGGTCTTCGTACACCAGAAGTTCACAGACGCGAATCTCTGGGCTCTCCTGCAGGATATTGGCCCCGTTGCAATCCCTCAACGGGTCTGCCGAGTCCTTGCGACTGTCGGCTGTCAACTGATTTATATTCTTCGCGATATCGCGGCTCTTTGACATCAATACCGTCGCCCGGTCTCGAAGGTGTCGGCGGTCCTCCACGGAGACATTCCTGGAGAGCGACGGCAGCGTCTTTTGACACATGGAAAGTCCCGGTTGCAACTTCCACACCACGTCCGACGTGGTCCTCGATGCCGTCTTCACCAACACACGTGCATCCTCCCTCAACCTCTTCCAAAACTTTAAAAAACATACCAAAGAGGACACGATCCAAGGTGACATTTCAAGGTATGCTATCTAACATGTAGGTATAAATGTAGATATAATGTGTACTATTTTATTTTTGGCAATGAAATATTTGGCAATCACGGGATTTTATAAATGTTTTAGACAAAAATTGTAGGGCCTGAACAGAGACAAATAATAATAAAATCAATTTTTGGAAAAAATTAATTTTACTATTATTTATTCCTCTTCAGACCATAAAACTTTCGAAATAATGTCCGAAATACTTTTTCGTATTTTCTTTAATCGTTAAATACTTATTTATAATTTTTTATCACGGAAACAACACTCGATATATGTAGCATATTCAATATAGCAACTTTGATTACTTATGTTGATAACTTGTAACTTTCATAAAAGTGAACATATTGTAACAAATTTTTTTTAATTGAAATGTTAGACATTAAGAAACATATTAATAAAATGCAAATTCATGTGTTTTTGTTAATAAAATAATTATAAGCAAAAGTAAACAGAAATTCGAAAGACCTTTTTGTTTAGAAATTTTTATTTTTTATATATTACGTTAAAAAAATTTGTAAATAAATATTTTAGAAAGTAGAAAGTTTGAACTTTAAGAAAAAAATCAGCAATATTGTGTTTAAAAAAATATGAATAATTACTTGAGAATTTATAAATAGAAAATTTGTAATTCACAGAGTATTCCTTTTTATAAAAAAATATACACGCTCTAATTTTTTTCCGTTTTTAATAATGAATGATTTAGATACTGATAAATGAATTGTAGTAATATATACCTCGCATAATAAAAATGTTTAAATAATTTTCTACAATTTTTTTTATTTATAAGTTAATATAATTATTTATAAAATTATTAAAACAAATGCATAATATAATAAATTAGTGAATTTATATGAAATAAACAAAAGTAGTTAAACAATAATTTTATTTTATTCCATTTATATATGTTTAGTTTTCACAATGAATAACTATTTTTTATTAATGAAGTAAATACTCATATAACAAGTACTATGTATATAAAAAACACTTGCAATAAGAAGAAAAGCATTTATCAAGAGGCGCGGTCGCGTCTCGGCGTCAAGTCAAGCGCAGCGAGCAAACCGCCTCGGTTGTGTTATTTATCAAATGTGTAAGAAGAAGCTTTAGCTATAAAATAACGGGTTTGATTTTTGCAGTATATGTATATACATACACGTGGTACGGCGAATTCAGACCGTTGAACCGTGCCAATTCAGACAACGACGCGTCACTTTTTTCGCTGCGCGCTGTTATCTATGAAATAGGCGCGATGGCGCGGCGTCACCGCACATTGGCTTAGATATTTTATTTTATAACTCGAATATCGCAAAATGGTATAGAACTTTTTTGTCCCTTTTCACCTCTATGTTCTCAAAGCCGTAGGTTTCCTTCTTCCCGGACACCCTGTATCTATATATATATATATATATATATATATGTATGTATGTATATATATATATATATATGTATGTATGTATTTCTTTGGTGTTACTGTTACAATTTTTGTCGCAAGATTGCGTTAGCAATCAATCCATATGCCCATGTGATGCATCATGGCCACACCTGTGAATACCCCAATATGACAGGTTTCCTAACTTGAATAGTAGCCAACAATATCTCCCCATACAGCACAAAACTTGCAACAATATTGTTACAACGTTGCAACAATATTTCTGCAGCCTTCTGTGCTGTATGGGTCGGTTTGCGGGACAAATGAAACTTTTTCTGCCGAATTCGTTCGTTTCGTGCAAAAATGCGTTGAATGAGCCTATAATAAATACGTGCAGTTAAAAATATTTATTTTGCATTAACTAGAATCAATATTATACTTTTACGAGTGCTATGCATCAAATTTTTGAAGTGTTATAACACATGATTGACAAAGTGCACATAAATATGGTAACAAAACAAAGCTAATTAGACCGAATGCACGTAAATAAAGATAAAAAAAAATAAAGATTTCATACATTTTTTTGAAAAAATATATTTAGGCTGGATTAAATTTAAGATATTTATTTTTAAGTAAATACAGCAGTTATTTCAAAAAGCAATATATTTTTTTTATAATTAACGCAATTTAAAGATTTCATACATTTTTTGGAAAAATACATTTAGGTTGGATTAAATTTAAAATATTTATTTTTAAGCAAATACCACTTGGAAGAAGAAGATTTTTCAATGATAATACAGAGATAGTACCATTTGGGTTTATAGAAATTAAAAAGGGTATCACATGGGTTAGAACAGGAAATTTTTTCAATGAGAGTATAAAGATAGAATACTTGGGTTTTGTAGAAAAAGATAAAGATTTAAGGGGTAGACACACACTCACACACGCGTGCGCGCGCGCGCGCGCGCACACACACACACACACACACACACACACACACACTGGCGTCTTTTTTTGAAAAGTTTATTTATGTTAATTTATTGATTTTGCAAAACAATCATTTATTTATTGTATTTGAAAATGTATGAAAGTTAACAGTACCCAGTAAACACCACGTTACATGTAACGTAAATGTTAATTGTAATTTCGTATTCAACAATGTAACTGTTATATAACACACTCGTTATATAACAGTTACATTGTTGAGTGGGAAATTACAACTAACATTTACGTTATATGTAACGTTGTGTTTGATGGGTACAATCATTTCGAACATAAAATAAATATATTCATTGAAAAAACCGCATATACAAGGTGATGATTTTTAATGATTGTACTCACTTTTTACCATAGGAGCACACATTTGTAATTTTTAATATAAAAATATGTTAGAAGTACATATCCGTCGGTAAATCATGCTCCTATGGTAAAAAGTGGCTAAAACCATTAAGAATCACCCTGTAGTTTATTCAATTTTCTTTTTTTTTGTATAGTAGAGTCTCCTTAAATTTGTCCCCTCTAATCTTTGCATTCCTTTACACGTACTTTCACTAATATCATACCCCTTTCTTAACAGAATACCCTCACCACAGCACGAGTTTACCAATCACCTTTGCTCGCGCAAGTACACGGTGTTGGTGGACTCGTACTGTGGTGAGAGTATTCTATAACTTTGGCATTCCTCTTTTATCGCCCCATCAGCCAAAATTAAGGAGATTCTACTGTATATTGATTCAGATAACAAATTCAAAAGTAAAAAAAATGATCGTAACTTTCAGAGTGTCCAATGACGCGCGGTAGTCTACCTAACTTACGTTCAGATTCGGTTGGCGGTGAGAATAGTGGAGACTCTACCGAATCGTTGATTGACGAAGCCGAGGACTATTTGCGGCGAAGCATCGATTCTATGTTAACGATATCGAGCGCTAGTACAGATTATTGGAGCAAACAGACAGCAAGACGAAGAAGGGCACGAAGACATTCAGAGCCGGACTTAATTCGCGATTGGCATCCCCCTCAAGATGCGAAGCCATATTTGCCAAAGGTATTTACATTCGTAATTTATTTTTATGCTTTAAGGAACATATATTAAGTATAAAGGTTAATTCGGTATCATTTTTATGTAAATTTACCGTTTATTTATAAGAAAATCACATACCTTTCAATCATCGAAATATTTGTCATTACTTTCGATAACATCTCTATCAAGTTAGCACCCCTACCACAGAAAATATGAACAAGATATGTATCAAAATTAAGTGCTCGATAACTTTATTCCAATGACTTTTATGATGGCAACTGACAAATTTCTTCTCGAAAAAGATAACGGTTTTAATGCAATAAAGTCGTTGATATTTTTTCACACCACTTCTAATGTTTTAAAAAACTTACGTATCAGTGAAAGATATTGAAGTGATCGAAACAAGTGTACTTCTATGGGGCTAGGTTCGGTGAATAAATCGCATGAAGAAAAACTTCCTAGCTTATTGAATAAATGACGTTTTTCCCATATTGCACTGAAATCTTTCAGAGATGTCTCAGAAATATTTCACCGCAAAAAATGAAGGTTTCCAAAGATCTCTGTAACGTTTCAGAGATCTCTATAGGATAGCAAAATGCAATTCTTGTACTTGAAACCTTGCAGAAATATTGCTGAAAAATTACTGAAAATATCTGAAATCTTTCTGAAATATTTTTATACCAAAAAGTTACTGAAAATCTGAAAATATTATTGATCGTAAGCCTCTGAATATAATAAAGGAGGAAAAGTGGTCAATTTTTGCCCTCAACGGAAAAGTAAAATTGGTATTTTTTTTTATATAGTTTTTGAGCTACAAAATCACGTCAAGCAATTACTTTTTTATAAACATGATAAGAACATATGTAAAAATGCGAAAGTAAAGAGTAAATAAGCATGTAGTGTGTTTATAAAATAAGTCATAAAAATAAAATAAGTAATATTTTTATTATGGAAAGTTTCACCCCTTGAAACCCATTAAATGGATGACATTTTGTTGTAATCGAAGTTAAAATAGATAAGAAGATAAGGAAGCAGATAGATGAGCGATTTACTTCCAAAAAGTCGCTTAGAAAATGCAGTAATCAACGTTTTAGTGGCTGAAAAAATGATTTAATTCGATTCCTTATATTAGTCTACGAAAAAATATCTATATAAACTTTATTTTTTTATATGGTTGTTTAATAATTATAAACAATTTTTTGTTTAATAAACCTAAACATTGACAAAAAATTCCGAAAAAATTATATAAGTTTAATTGGATCAAAATGAACATTTTTGTTTCTTGAACTTTTTTTAAATTTATAGATTTTCAGATAAAAAAATGTTTAAAACTTGAAAAATGACTATTTTTTTTATTATTTTTCTCACAAAATAATTATCCAATCAGTATGAGTAAAAAGTAGTCGGCCAATCTTAAATTATAACAATTTTATTTTATTTTAATGTGTACTGTTATTGACATTGGAAACTCTATATTACAATGAAACTCTTTTTGATGGCGCGTCTGCGGCGCGTGAGCAATAACAATATAGATCAAAATAAAATAAAATTGTTTTAGTTATTTTCGTTATAGTTTAAGATTAGTCTAATATTTTCATTTTTTTTTTTTTTTTTTTTTATTCACATTGATCGAATGATTTAAAGTACTTCAGAAATGTTATTTAAATTAATTAGAGGAAGGATAGAGGTTATCGAAATACGTGTGCGGTGAAGAGAGAAATTATACCATATTTCGTATAATTTGCATTGAATTATAAGAGCAACTGTTAAAATTACTTCGTTAAAATTATACTCTATTTAGACATTGTAGTATGGTTATTGATTTTAATGTTCACTATGTTTTCATAAAAGCTGAATTTCAGTTTTGCAGACAACGATTATTAGAGGTGTATATTTTCTACGTAATTTTGAGAAATATATTAGATATTAATTTTTTAGTCTAGCTTGAAAACCTTGAATGTGACTTCCAAATTATGTAATTCAATTTAAAGTGTGCCGTAACATGTGTATGAATTCGGTAAAGTAATATAAAGTTATATCATGTAGTAATAGAGGTTGTGAACTAGTCTTGAGCCATTTGCACTACGAGTATAAGATTGTTTTTTACAATCTCATAATGGACATTGCATAATGCTTACTAACATCAAATTATTTTACAAAGTTATTCTTTAAGCCAAAGAAATTATCTTCTCTATCTCTTTTCGTTTTTTTACAATAAATTCGTAAAGTTATGCCTCATTGATTTGTGTGATGCCGTTTCCTTAATTATTCAATTCTCAATATTTTAAATTTATAATTACACGAATTTTTCTGGTATCCTCTAGATACCAAGAGATCTCAAACTGGATCATCTCGTGAAGGTCATATCGCCGGAGGGTAGAGTTCTCCAAGGTCGCGTGAGATACGTAGGTCCTGTTCCAGGCCGAGAAGACGCACATGTGGGAGTGGAACTACCATATGTCAATGGTTCGTCCGACGGTACTTTTCATGGTAGAAGATTTTTCGATTGGTAAGTTTATAAAACTATGTCTAAAATGTAGAATATTTTGCAAATTTATGATATTAATAAAAATTGAATATTATACTTTTTTATTTGAATTATATTACAAAATAAGAAGAAAAAAAGACTGAATTATTGAATATAAAAAAATTTTTTAAGTCAAATTAATTATTTTCTCTTTTTTTAATTTTCGAAATTAAATTACTGTAATGTCCCTTCTCTCTCTAATATTTTCGGACATTATATCACCGTAAAATTTGAAGTGTTTGATATACAATTAATTAAATTAGAATTTAATAAATTTCGTGGACAAGCAAATGACTCTCTAAATTTGAATCAGTGAAATCTTACTGATTTACAGTGCTATACTTATAACTGTGATTATTCGAATCAGTAATTATTCGTCTTTCAGTGATTCCGCTTAAAAGGAGAGAATACTCTCATCAATCGGAATCACTTCATTATCACTGAAAAGCAGTGCATATATCACTGATTGATATAATTATAAATATATTTCTGATCAGGCTGTTTATTGTCTTTTAGTGAATAATTCCGATTTAGAGAGTAGAATGGAAGAATAAGAAAATTCTTTATATGAATATATTAGGAACATTTACTAATTTCAACTGTAATTAATGTTTTTTAGTATTTCAATGTCAACATATATTAAAGTTTAAAATTAAATAATAATTCTAATCAAAATAGCAACATTTATTATTTAAAATTACCGTTTAATTTTTCACATAAAAATTTTTCTTTCTTCCAATAATTGATTCGTCTTCGATCACTTTCTTGATTATATTGCTTTGCATCTAATGAATCTTGATTTTTTATTTTTAATAAATTTCATTTATTTTAATAAAAAATAAATGTCATTAACAGCGAGCCGGATCGAGCGATCTTTGTCCCGTTCAAGAAAGTGGTGCTCGCTTGGTGTACCACTTGACCCGAACCATCGACCGCTATGGTCACTCCTCGTATTTTACTTTCCCAATACACCATGTAAGAATTCGATGACGTGTAAGTCGTACTTGTGAACTGTCATCTTTGAAAGCAAACCAGTCTCTGATTAACGAGATCAACGGGATGACTAATCTATGACGATTCTATCATTTTTATATTCCCATACGGAATATTATCGTCCAACTACATATTAAAATTGTCAAAATTGAAAAGAAAAGACTTACGGACATCAATATAATAACAGATTCACCGACATATATATTAAAATTTGTTATAAAATTGCACCCATAACATTGGGTGATTCTTCATACGCAACAGCGAGCATTATATGAGCTACATACTGATGTATGCATATTAAATGTATATACAAGTATCCCTCTACTTACAACAGAGTTACGAGGTTTAATTGATCATAAATCGAATAGCATTTATATTTTATATTAGCTATGTCCCGCCACGCGTTCATGTAGCTCAGTCTGATTAGATGGAAAAGTAAGAAAAGAGAAAGCGCGGTATACAATTTTTATATAAAAACACGCGTGTATTCGAATGCAACGTTGTGTCAAAATTTCAAAGCATTCGTTAAAGAACTTTTAGAGATTTAAGATTTTGAGCAAACATTTACATTTTTATTTATATAGATAAATAAAATATTATCTATGCAAAAATAATTATTTTATTATAAAAAATGTAGACTTGTATTTAGGAAGTGGCAAAACAAAATTTCTTTTAAAGATTATAATTCTTAATATGTTTTCTATTATAAAATTAATTTTTAGTTAAACATAGATTAACTTCAATGAATAATTAAAAAACAATACTATTTTTTCTTGAAAATATAACTTTTTAATATAATATTTAGTATTATAAAATTAATTTGGATTTGGTTAACGAATGTTTGTTTAATCAACTTTGTTATAATCTATTAGTTAATTTTTAGTCAATAGCATTTGGTCGATTATAAGTCTGAAAATTCATAAGTCAAGGTAGTCGTAAGTAGAGAAATACCTGTGCATATATGCATACATTGGTATATCCAACAATATACCGATCAACTCCGTTTGTGTGATATCTTTAATGAGTGAATTATCACCACTAGTTGCAAAAAGTGATGAATTGCACAGTGCCACATTAATCAGTTTTACTCGTGAACTGAACTTCGGACACTTTTTTATAAATTATGTCACATAAAAATTTGTTTCGAGACTTATATTAAATCAAAAGTTACTAAAATCATCAATTGTTTACATATTTTATAACATTAACATTTTATCAAATGTCTAAAACTTTACAAGGTTCATAATTAAAAAATTGTTTCTTTCGAAATCTTGTTTTAATAAATTCTTTATTTATATTAAATTTAATTTATTGGGTATAATATTTTTTTTTAATATTTTCAATATTTTTCATCGCTTAACTGAAAAAATTCCTTTTAAAATTTGCCATTATTTACATAAGTCTGTAGTCCACTTAGCCCATGTCTTAATGCAGCACTGTGAATTCCGCTATCAACGTCTTATTTAATTTTTTAAGAAATGGTGAAAAAATAAAGCTCAGAGATACCAGATATCTTTGAGAAACTTAAATACATCATTGTATCAGTGGATGTTCCGAAAATTTCTAGCAACGTAAGAAATAATTTAGAAATGATGAAATTAAAATTATAATTTTGTATAATTGAAAAATATAAACAAAAACAGATTTAGCCGTCACACAATTAATTTCCAGCAGAAATAATCAAAATTAATTGATAGTTTCTATAAATAACGAAGAGGCTAACGTGCAGTAAACACTGGTGTTTTACTATTGCAGCGTACCACGCACATGTGCTCGTACTTCACGCGAGTAATCTCAACAACGATAATATTCGCTTGCCGCGATATTATAATGTTGGGTTGAAAGAGAGAGAATAAAATTATTTTTGGCTACTGCGATCAATTAATTTTTATTGATATATATGTATATATATTTAGAAAATTTTCGCGTCTCATTCAATTTTCATGAATTTTTCTCTTTATATCAAGATGGAAAATAAGTTTTTTTATATAACTTTATCTAACAGATTGTTTTTTTTGCATAATATTAGTATTATTGATGCCATTTCTCAAATGAATAAATGTGCAATTAAATCCATATAAAATAAGATTACAATATAACATTTGTTTTCGATGTGCATATTTTTAATTGAAATTAAAAAGAATAGAAAGATGAAAATGGTCAGTAAATGCAATCATAAATACTATCAAATTTGTTATCAACTTAATATCTTGTGCGTTGCTTACGAGCTTTCGATGAGCAAATGTTTTTAGTGTATGTATATGTATTTTATGTATATGTATATCTATCTGTACATTTTAAAGAGACACGCGTATATAAAGTGTGGGCACTACACTTGGCTGTATAAATACATATGTAATCATATCCTGAGGCTGTACCTATATCTTACTGATAAATCCGACATTTTCGGTTCATTCGAACGGCGATGAGGACAGGTTGATGTTCTATCGCTGGATTTTTAGATCCGTGAATACTTAGCTGAATATTAATGCAAAAACGAGATGAGATATCAGTCTCCATCACTATTTATTGTACCGTAACAAATATCAGAAAAATAAAGAAAATTTGATCATAAGATAAGCTACGTCGTTTTCCTTGTCGACTTCCTTTCTCAGAAATTTTGAATTCTTTGATATTAAAATATCTTGCTTAAATTAAAACTTCTAACACTTGTTTGTTTTATAAATAATTTGCATTATTAAACTTTTATCTTTTATCTTACAGACTTCTGATTGTTAATTTCATTCATGTAGCTTAGTCTTTTTAAAAATTTTTGGAAAAATTCTCAGAAACTTTGGGAAAAAACGGTTTTTCGTTCGATTTTTTCTTGTTGACATTTTTGGAGTTTTTTTTAAATGTTACTTTTATTGTCTTCTATGTCAATAGTTTTAAAGTTTCGAAATTTTTTCTGTATTTTTATAGCGTTTTTTCTGGAATTTTTTTGTCAGGAAATTAAGAACACAAACATTTGTACTTCAGTATCATAACTTTTTTCCAAATTTTTCGAAAAAAAAACCGAAAAACCCTAATTTTTTTATTTTATTTTTCCGGAAAATCAAGAATACTAATGCAGCCTTTATCGCTATACATACAAATTATATATAACTTCTAATTACTACATTAAAATGTTTCATAATATTCTGCGCTCTCTTCGATAAATTATCGTCTCGAAAAATTACAAACGATGAGCCGGATAGTCGGCGTACCAGCTGAAAGCTCCGTTGGAACCGGTATGTCCTCCAAAATCAACGTAATCCAGAACACGCGTGGCTGATCGCTCAGAGCGTTGTACTTCGGAATTGTCCTGATGAGCGACGTTGGATATAGCGACTGGTACGTATGCCTCCGTTTGTCTCGACACCCTTGATAATGAAGATGCGATTGGATTCACTTCGATGACATCGATTCCGTCAATACCATCGACGGGAATAGCGATGTAACGTCGACCTCCTAATACACCGTAAACGGCGTATAGCAATGTCAATGCAAGACGCTGGAGAAAAAACATCAAATTTTATTTAATACTTCATCAACCAGAAGCCTAACAATAAAAGTCTTTTATTGCTTATTTAGTTATCATCTATCAATTGGATATCTGATAATAATGAAAACGAATATTGTATTATTTTTATTATTCTGCTACAAAAAAATAAATTGAGTAAGAATATAAAATCTTTAATAGAGTTTGATAATCTCTTAAATTATCGCGAAATAGATTTTTATTTCAATATTGTAAGTCATCTAAAGCACAATATGATTGTTTTGATAATAGTAGCAAGGTTACGCTATAAATTTTAAGATTATTTTACCAGGATTATTTATATGTATATAGTTTACATTATGCTTATGTTACGAATCTTTTTCATGTAGATACAATGTAAATTATACAATAATCAATATCAAGACTGCGATATAATCCATCTAAAGACGAGCAAGTCCTAATATACAAAGTAAGGTAATATCATAGACATATTGTTCACATCAGATTTCTCACTTTTTCCGGAATGGGAAAAATCTGTTTGAGAAATGAGCTTGAAACCGAAATTAACGGTATACAATTTGAAAGAATTAGAAATTGTATGTAAAATCATATAAGAAATATTCTTTCACTTTGTAAGATCTTGCTTTGATCTTATGTTGGGCCTTTCTCATCTTTAATTGTAATATAAATTATTATAAATTTGATAATATAATATAGAGAAAAATTATTAATAATATTAATATATTTGATTTTAATATATCATTGAAAAATACTCACGAGCCAATGAAGTAGGTAGCTACGTTATTAAGTTAGACCACAATTTATATATTTTTTTGCGATGCTCTTATGACTTTATCTCATATTTTCACTCGTAACATTAATGTTAAATTATATAGTTCTCTTGTGAATGCACGTGTTTTTAAGACTAAATTTAATAGACTATAAGGTAAGAATGTTATATATTTTTTTTTGTGAACAGTGTTTGGAAAATTAGTGATATTTTCAATCAGACGAAAAGAGGCAAGAAAGGGATAGAAGAAAGTAGAGCAACTGCATGTGCTCAGTGAGATTGTGTATCGTATCTGGCTATTAACCACAGTCACTCATAGCATAATTTTTCTTTTCGGATAATTATCGACGTGGACAATCGAACTCAAGCGAACTTATGTTTTATTAACTTCACCTGTAAAAACTATAGGTCTTTTCTTTTTAGTTCCACTAAATTAGTTCAGAGTTTATTTTTCTTCTTTCAACGTAGCTATCAAATACGCAGCAATACTTTTTTACATGAATGTTTAGTTTTGCGATTCTGATCGATGGCTCACCTGAATAAACTTACGATTTTTGCTTCTTCAAATTGTCGTAGAGTATCCATTTTATATCATCAGTTATTATCTTATGCAAAAAGTCGTTCTTGAATCATAATAGCAGGGATATAGCTGTGTCGAGGTGTCTCTCTTTGTTTTCAAGACTGATTGTGAGCACATGCGGAACCCAATGGTCCGCTTTTTGAATCCCTCTTATATAGACGTTTCAAAATAGCTTGTTGGATCATTGCAAGTGCATTTTCAAGCTCTGATTGAGTATGACAAGGATTTTCTTCTAAAAATTGTTCCAATTCTTTGTCTTTAATTTTTTTCAGTTGTTCAGGGCGTTCTTTATCTTGGAGATTAAAATTATTATCCCCAAACTTTTGAAATCAGTTTTTATACTATAAAACACAGTATTTTTATTTATAAGGCTGAGCAAATCATTTCCTTAGTTTCTCGCCGGCATTTTTCTTCAATTAAAATACGAAAAAGAGGTAATGTTTTATAGATGTTGCTTTTCGAACGACATCGTTTTCATTACTTTTGAGATTATATCGGCAGTATTATCAACTATAGTATCATATTATACCTCGTTTTAAAGCTAAAGAATGATGCTTTAAAACAATCAACATACAATAGAAAAAAATTTTAACTTGCATAGGTTCTGTCGATTATAAATGAGAAGATCGAGAATTAAGTATATCTAATATTTTCTAATGTAAAATGATAATTTTGATAAATCAATTTATTTGATTTTTCTGGCAGCTAGTGTGGTAACTTGCTTTTTAGAATATTTTAGCTATAATCAATGACAAGCAATGTTAGTAGAAAATTTAAAATTAGAAACCGTTTTAATTATATATGTGTGTGTATATATATATATATATACACACACACACACACACACATATATATAAATTGTATATTTGCATATACAGCATTTGTAAAATATATTGTTGAAATTTACTATACAGGATGTTCATTTGGAAACATTCCAGCTGATTATCTCGAAAAATATGAAAGATACAAATAAAAAGTTAAAACACTTTCCATGATTTCGAAAGGGAAAGAGAACGGCACCCTCAATTTTTTAATATTTGAAGGTCAAATTTGTTTTTTTTAATGGAAATGTATATTTTTTATTACAGGATCGTATTTTACTAAAAAGAGAGAGAGAGAGAGTAACTTTTGTAGGAAACATTTTTTTGTTCAATCACTATTTTAGGAGATATGAAAGAAAATAACAAGGCATAGTTACCGCATAAAATTTCGTCATTTATTATAATGCTCAAAATGTTCTCCATTGTTTGCTAAACAATAATAAAAGCGATTCTGAAACTCTGAACGAACATTTTGGACATTTGGAAACAACGGACAACATTTTGAACATTTGATATAATAAGTGACGAAATTTTATGCATTAACTATGTTTTGCTATTTTTTTATATTTCCTAAAATAGTAATTAAAAAAAGTGTTTCCTACAAAAATCATTTGTTTTTTTACGTAGAATAAAATACTGTAATAAAAAATATACATTTCCATTTAAAAAACAAATTTGATCTTCAAATTACCTTGAAAACGCCCTCCAAATAAAAAATTGAGAGTGCCATTCTCTTTCCTCCTCGAAATCATAGAAAAATTGTTTGAACTTTTTTTGTGTCTTTTATATTTTTCAAGATAATCAGCTGGAAAGTTTTCCAATAAACATCCTGTATATTGAAAACAGAAATTCCACATAGATGAATAAAGACCCTTATACAAGTTTAAATTAAAGACCTTGTGTTTTTGTTAATTTTTACTAAGTTTTTGTTTTTGATATATGGTATTCATCAATTCAGTAAGGCAAAAGATTTTAGCAACAATTTATTCAAATGTTATTTCATAAAACCTTGTGTAGGGGCGTCTGCTAATCTTATGAAGTGTCCATTTTTAGTATCTATATGGTACTTATTAATTTAATAAGGTAAAAAATGTCACTAATAGCAAAACTTTTTAGATATGCAAATATAATACATAAATAAAATAATTTGTGCCGTTGTAAAGTTTTTTTAGACATTGGCATAAAAAACAAATAAATAAAAAATACATAATAACTCGTATTAAGTTATAACAAGTTGAGATTGTGGAAAACAGCCCTAACAAATACCAAGTTACATGTAATACAAATATTAGTTGTAATTTGCCACTCAACAATGTAATTGTTATATAACACACTTGATGTTATATAACATTATGAGTGGAAAATTATAACATTACTAATATCAAAAGACGCGGTCGCGTATCGCGCTAAGTGATTTATATTACTTTGGTGTTTGCTAAGAGACTGCTTTACGTTTTTGTAAAAATATTTTCAGTCTTTCAATCTATTAATCACATTGTCCACTTGGCCATGCAGATGCAGGTATAATGCAATGGTTGGTCATTTTGATTTAATTTGAACATTTTTGCTTTCATTATTCAAATTTTCCAAAATTAGCAGGCATCATGCATATTGACCGGCTATAATATCCGAATTAATCAAATTGCCCATACATATATTTAAACTAAGAAAAATCTTTTTATAAATTGGAGCATAATTCATCAAACACATATATTTTATTAAATTAAATATGTGCCATTTTGATCAATGGGCTGTCATTTTTCGGGTAGAACCATTATGTCATCAGTGTAACTTTTGGTATTTCTGGGCAAAAACCGAGACAAATTTTTTGCAGGTCTCTTTTAAAATCAAGTTATTTCATTAAGAGAGAAAATAATATCGGATGAGAAACCATAAATATCTTTAAGAATTTTTAATATTATTATTATGAAAACAATCGTACTGGGCTCTTTAGATGACTATTATAATATATAAATAAAAATAGAAAAAATACTTTGCTAAAGTTTAAGATTATCAGAAGACCTCGCACACTTTATAGAAATTTGGTTTCAGTCAAATACGTTGAAACTTTGGCAAATAATATCTTCTGTGATGCTGATCTAAAGTTGTCATTGCCGTAAGTTGATCCTACGAGCCCCATTTGCAAGGTACAAGCGCCCAAAGTTAAGAATGGGTATTGAATACACGAACTTCAAATATTTGAAGTTTTTGTATGTTTATCTATTTATCGTATTGTGTGTGTATATACAGAGAAAGAGAGAGAGAGGAGGGGGGGGAGTGAGTGAGAGAGCAATACATATTAAGAGTCAACGCTATTAACGGTGCGCAAATTATAACAAACTATCCTTCTAGAATTTTATTCTTTTGAGTACGAACGTTTCGATTCTGTTTGGAATCTTCCTCAGCGTTACAAATCTGTTACGTAAAGCATCCCTAGTCCGAATGAGACAAGTAACTATTCGGTTGTCAGATCCGTAGTAAAATCTTCAACTATAAATTAAAATTACAGGAAGGAACTCCTTTACAAATGGGGCAATGCCAAATGGGGCAATGCTTAGGCGTTCGTATGTACTCGGAAGAATAAAATTCTAAAAGAATAATTGGTTATAATTTGCGCATTGTTAACAGCGCTGACTCTAATTTGCCCTTATTATATTGCGTTTGTTAATTTTGAGTCTTAATTAATTTAAATTTGTTTAAATTATGTTTAATACTTTATTATGTTTAAATAAGCATGTAATGTAAACCTGGGAAAATTTGATTTAAATTCGAATAAAATCGAATCTCTGATTTATATATGTATACATGAGACAATAATAGTTTAATACAATAATAGTTTAATATTTGATAGTTTGAAATCAAAAAGATGGACAGTTAGAAAAAAACAAAAAAAATCTGTGAATGTGCAATTATTTTGTCAAAATTAAAACGAATACATTGAGTATAAAACATAGTTTTTTGTTTTAACATGATTCCTATTTGACCTTCATTATAGAATTTTTTCAAAATTATATTAATCATCTTAATAATCTAAAATAATTGTTTTTTATATTAGAGAAAAACTTACAAAAAATAATGAAGACTAAAATTTCAAACAAGTTTGTAATAAAATACGTATCAATTCTTTTCTTATTAGTATAAAAGATTATTTATTGTAACACTCATTTCTTTCAATATTGATTTTATATATATATATATATATATATATATATATATATATATATATATCAATCTGAATCAATATATATATATATATATATATATATATATATATATATATATATATATAATATCAATTGTATATAATCAATATTATATTAATATCTTTGACTATATAATTATGGACTGCCAGTTATCCCCATTTTTCCTATTCTTACAATGCTTAGCTGTGTCTTTAACATAACGCGCGCCTTGACGGTTAAATGGTAGAAAATTGAAACATGAAGACGCATTTCTTCTTTTTGCACATTTTATTTATGTATTAGAATTATTGGTTTTGAACTTTGCTAAATATAATAAAACTACGCAATGTCATATTCCATTTCTTTCTTATTTTCTATTTTACCGGCGAAATGCGACTTCGTTTTAATTTTCTGCTATTTAACCGTCGGAGGCGCGCGTTATGTTAAAGACAGCACGTGTAAAATGGCCAACTGGCAGTCCATAGTTATATAGTCAAAGATTAATATTATATAATCAAAATATTCTACCATTCAAATACAGTTTCAAATGATAAAATATTTCAATTATATAATAACAATGTAACATCAATATAATATTGACATCACATTCGAATTGACTCGGTAGAGATGAATTAAACGATTACAATAAATAAAACGATTACATAAATTTGTTATTTACCAAATTATTCATCATCCTTGTGGTGAAACTAAAAGTAAACGGGAATTCGATTCGTTCAACTAAAGAGAAGAACTTCGCCGTTGCCGTTTTATATGTTTCGCTTCACCGCAGCTTTCTAGTTCCGCTGGAAAGAACCAACAATTACTTCTAGTCATTTCTTGCATCATGTTTATCCCATCGCAAGTCAATTGTCGCGCTAAGTCGGCACAACCGCGAACAATTGAAACGCATGGCAAAGTCTCTCGAAAAAAATCATTATATTCTTCTTCCTGAATCACGCCTCACCACTTTTCATCTTTTTTCAATCGAACTTTCGATTAGTCTCTCTTTTCCCGTGCACGTTTTTCTTCCCGCAATTTGCTGCAGCTTCTCGATTACCAATTCAGCTACTTACTGACGATTTATAATAACTTAAGCAAGAAATTTTTCAAAAATACGTTTATTTTCGTATTTACATTCGTTAAATTAACAAAAATCAAGTTTTTATTAATATACATATACATATATATATATATATATATTAATCTTTAATCTGCGCACGCTTCTTCACTTTGAATATTAACTATATTAAAAAAAAATTACAACATATTTCCCTTCTTATCACCTTTAATCAACATTAGATGGCGTGAACTACTAAAAAAAAACTTACGTAATAATTATTAATATACTAAATCTTAATATTATTAAAAAAATTTCTTATTTAGATTCACATTTAATCTTTTTTTCAACTTATGTTAAAATTAATTATGTTTTAATTATCCTTAGAAAATATCTAACAAAAAATATTGTATCGTGTTACAATTTAACTATTTAATCAGTTCGCATATTTATCTTAACGCATTAATACAAATTAAAAAATATATATAAAGAAATAAAAAATCTATTTACGTATTGCCATAATTTCTCAATGTCTCAATTCTTTAAAATGTAACTTTAAACATCATTTGCTTAAAAATAAAATGTAAAATCTGAGTTCAATTGCTTCGTAAATTTTTAAAACTATTACAATAGTGTAGAAAAATATATATCCTATACTATAAAAAAAATATACTATAAGAAATATTTTACAATATTGTACAAAGTGTGCTTATAATAGAAAATTAATAGAAACTATCATTTAAAAAAACACAGAATTTAACATTCGTTTTAATTTACTTGATGTTTTGATAAATGTAAATAGTTCGTAGAATATGTCAATTATATTCCATCTAAAATCACTTTCTTATAGTGCCCTATATTAATAATTTTTTTATAGGGTATTGTTCATTTGATTCTTTATCGGCATTTCTTATTTCTTCGATTATTCAGATTTCTAAAAAAGATATATGAAATAAAGAATATATATTATCAATATTCACATCTATTATAATATAAAATATGCGTTAATGTATAAAACATGTTTGAAGGAAAATTATATTAATAAACACATCTTTGTTATCATATGGATCATTGATCTCGTGTTTTAAGAAAGTTCTTCAGTTTTTTATATAAGAATTCCATTAAATTTATGGTTGATATATTTGTATTCCTGAATTATTTTATCATTTTTTAATCGTAGTTTTCTTTGAATATAACTTCCTAAAATAGCATTAAGTTTTTTGGAAAGAAGAGTTTTACATAATTTAATCATAATGTAAGAATCATAAAAAATTATATTTATAAAAAAAATTATGAAGAACATTTTGTAATTAAAAAATAAAGTTTTACCGTATCACTTTTATACAAGATAAAATGTTTATGAATTAGACAATTCTTTTTAAATGTGACATTAATAAATTAATAAAGATGTACCTATTAATAATTATTTAAATCAATTAAAAATTGTTTTATCATATTTATTAATGTTATAAAAAAAAATTTACTTTTTATCATATCAATATTTATTAAAATATTATAAAGAAAATATTTTTAAATAACATTATCATTTTTATTGCTTTTTGTTCTAAAAATGTAAATAAAAATTATTTATTATTTTGAAAATAATAATGCCTACTACAAAGATTCTTATATTAAAAATTGCATGTGAATAAAAAATGATTTCTCTTTATTTTTTTCAGTTGAAGAACTTCCTTAAATAATTTTTATACTAAATTAACCCTCCGTCGGGCGCATGTGATCTTATAGATTCATGGTGAATATATTTATGATGAATTAAAAACTTATTTAAAAATAAGTTTACCATGAATCTATGAGACTACATGCGGCCGATGGAAGGTTAAAAAATGTAATCTCAGAATTTTTTATCTATCAGAAGTTTTGTATAAAAATATTAGAAATTTTCATTCTTTGCCACAATATATCATAATAATGATGTATTTGTATAATTTGTTAATGTCTTATAGAATTATTTTTTATATTTTGTGCTAAATAAAAAATATTATCAAGTCAACAGTTGTGCATAAAAAAATAGTAAATTAAAATTTATATATTCTATCTACAATTATTGTTCATATTTAAGCAATATAAAATTTTCTTTAAAAAATTTGATAATTTTAAATAAACACAACTTGTTTGCATAAAGATATTTATAATTTTATTTAAAAAAATATATTTATTTGTTTAATCAATAATATTCTTAGGTAATAATAATTTTCATAAGTTGAAAGAAAAATGTAACAAATAAGAAATAAAATCTTTAAACCAAGAATTTAGAATTTTTTAATGTTTTTTAAATCAATCATATTATACTATTTAATAACTATTATTAATAACTATTGAAATAAAAATATAATATATCGCTGAAATTTTAGATTGTCTTCAAAGATTTTACCTTAAACTATACATGAAACAATGATTGTTGTAATTTGATATTAATTTCTTTTGTGAATAAATGAACGTTTCGGTAAATTGACATTGTATTGTTGACATGAGAGACATGCTTCTATCAGTAATGAATTGATCTTAATTATATATATATAATTCCTTCAGATTAAAATAACAAATTGAAAACTTTTTATGATAAAAAGAAACAAGTGTTATATTCTAAAGCATAAAATATATAATTAGAAACACATTATTTTTTTTGATTAACGAAAAATAAATGTCATTTTGAAACCCAATATTACATGTACATAATACGTGTGCAGTACGGCGAGCAAATACATTCTTTTTATATGTACATACGTATAAACGTGCAGTGTGGAGTAAATGCATTCTTTTTATTGAATACATTTACTCCATCCAATACCATAGATTCATTGTGCATTTAAAAAAATATTCTTTTTAAGTTTAAAAATTAATTAATTTATAAAATTGATTATTTTTTAACATTTTTTAATAATTTGAATCTTACATGAGTATGAGAGGAACAAAGAGAAAGAGAAAAAAAAAGAAACTTGTTCCCTCAAGCATTAAATTATTATACAAAGTTTATCACAGTATTTGATATACTTAAGAACAGATAAGTATAGAAATATACAAAACAAAAAAAGAAAAAAAGAGAGAAAAGATTAAAGAGACTTACAACAATTTTTACCAATTATTTGCAAAATTTTAAACAAGTTTTTTTTCCAAAATAACATTTTTCAAAATTGTGATGATAACTCATTTAGTTTTAATCCAATTAACTAAAAATTTTTAAAAGATATTTACAACATAATTCTTTTTTGTCCAATCTGCAATCAAATAAAAATTCTAACTTTTCAATTTTTCAGTAAAAAAAGTCTCGAAGAAAGAAGCAAAACAATCAAATTATTTTTCAAAATTTTACCATTTTGCTAAAAACTAATATTTTATAATTTTGTTATAAAATAGGCGGACAAAACAGCACATTAGACATGACTTTATCGATTTCAATTACTTTACTTATTGTCAAGATAATAGTCCTGAGTAACTATAAAAAGATTTTAGTCATCGCTTGTTGTTTCATCAACAAGTTATTAACCCTACGAAGACACGAGGGATTTAAAACAAATTTTCAATTTTGATTTATTATACGATAAATGGAAAAGATTTTCTTTCCAAAAAAGTTGATAGTGAGAACATATCGGCCAAGTAATGTCGTATTTTGTCAGTTGTGTTTTGTATAGTTGCAAGTTGAGCTGCAGTTGGCAGTAATCCTCTCAGGTCTTGCCAGAAATTGCATTTTTCGCAAGTGAATGTTTTTTGCTATTTTTAGCCTTAATTTCTATACGTAATGTAAATAAAAAATTATTTTCATTATAATAAATACAGGTATTCAGAACAAAGCCATATTGAGATAACACAATGCTCTGTAGAAAAAATTTTATCTTTTTAGAAATGTGATAAAATGTAATAAAAACTTTTTAAATGAGCAATTTTATAATAACATGACTTTTTTTGAAAAAAGTAATTTTTTCTATTTTATATTACCTTTTATCCTATTTTCTATAAATCAAAATTACTAATATTTATGTTATCAAATAATTATACCTTTTTGAAGTAGGCACCATTACACTATTTTTTCTCATAAGGACTAATCTTTTTTTGATCTTATGGAAAATGTCCCTCAGTTAAATTGGCTGTAATTGAAGTATGTGTTGTTTACGATGTTCCGAACAAAAGTCTCAATGCGCATACCTCTCTAAATTCAGTACTTTTCTGTCCA
This sequence comes from Solenopsis invicta, assembly GCF_016802725.1. Lineage (NCBI taxonomy): Eukaryota > Metazoa > Arthropoda > Insecta > Hymenoptera > Formicidae > Solenopsis > Solenopsis invicta. The sequence goes on along the minus strand of NC_052674.1, from coordinate 14,175,498 downwards.
GAGACGTTTGAAGTGATTGTATCATGCTTTTTTACGAACCAAGTATTGTATAAATATATGTACCATATACATGTATGTATGTGTACGTGTATGTGTATATGTACGTATGTATATACACACAAATGTACGCACGCACACATACACACATACATACATACACATACATACATATATTTATATGTATGATACTTGGTATTATAAAAAAGTATGAAACAATCGCTTCAAACGTCTCTGAACAGAATTTAGAGAGTAGTGCCCATTGAAACTTTTGTTCGGGAACATACTTCAATTGTAGCCAATTTAACCAAGGGACATTTCCCATAAGATTTATGCGAGGTCCTTTAATATTAAATCGAAAAATCATATAAAAAGATGTACATGGTATCACTCTTCAAAATCTCAGAAAAACTGATTAACTTTAATTGTCGTAAACTTTTTAATAACGAGTGCCAGCTAAAAACTTTTACTCAGGAAGATGACCTTGACACTATATCTCAAGATCACACTGATATCGATAAGGTCATTCCTGATATGCAATTTTACCGACGGACGAGAATTACATTTATATACAAATTAAGAATTTCTTTTATTTTTTATTTGAAATAATTTATGCATCTTGAATCATAGTAACAGTGAGTCAGTATTTCTGTGATACGCCTATACATATCTGTAAAAAATTGTCTTTCCTAATGTTTGAAAAAATTTATAAAAAATATTTAAATATCGAAGAATGTACCAAGTTTTAAATATTATCTTTTATATATAAAAAAAATTCTTTGAAAAAGATATAAAAATGATATCAAAAATGAGAATACTCTCTTAATGTCTCTCCTACTCTACATATTTCATTCTGAAATTTATGTTTCTAACATAGAAATTTGATGCTTGGTACAAAGGAAGAAAAGCTTATTACCTTTTTTGTGATATTAATATAATTAATATCACATTTCTTCAAATTAAAATTGGCTTCATCATAATTGAAACGCGTTAGTCAAGATAATGTGAATCAGGTATAAATGGAAGGAATGAAAGATTATTCTTATCATGAAATAATGCGGAATTCAATGCAGAACAGACCTCTTCCTCGACTTGAGCCATTTTTAATTGTACCAAACAGTCCCCAATATTAATCACCTGTGATAACAAATATTTAAAAAATTTTTTTTAAACAAACAAATGTGTAATATCGCTTATTTGCTGCAACAGCGATATAACTCTGTACAAAGTTTTCAAATTTAAAATCATTATAATTTTGTAAACTAAAATAAGTCAGCTCGTATAAATTTGTAAATAATTCGAAATAAAGAAATGCCAATAAGACGAACAAAAATTTTATTGTTAATATAAATAGTAATTCTTTAATTTAACATTCATTCATCGACTCTAAGGAGTCTTCTTCAGTGTGCAACAAAATTATTACATTAATGACGAGCTATATACAACGGTGTTCATGATTTCAAAGTTCGAACACAAAATAATTATTTAGGACTATGAAAGTCAAATATATTCTCTTGATTGATTCGTCGTTTTTTATGCGTGAACAATTGTGTCCGGATGTTAAAGAAACAGTCGCTTCCCATCAACGATGCAATTCGTTAGATTCTCGACCATGATAGCTTTAACATTTTCAAAAAACCTTTTTTACACTTGAAACTATGTGTAGTAAAAAAAGGAATATTTCTTCATGTAAATAATTAGACTTACGATTCGTCATTGGAGTCATTGAAACATATAATTTAGTGGTAAACTTATGCAATGAACAAATAGTCGATATATTATGTGTGATCTTTACTGGTCGGCGTGACAAAGAAAACTGAAGTAATTTGAACGCTGTAAACCGATATGACCTACATTTAAGACAGATATTATGCTAAGTGTTTACAATAATAATCCCTATATTTCTAAATTTCGACAAGTCTATTAAAGACGGTAATATAACAGTTGTCTAAAAGTTCAGTATCCGTTTTTAGATTTAACCCATTTTTTTTGCTCATTGATATGTATCATTTCAGAAATCAATCTTTTATTGTAATTGGGTTCAAAATCAAGGATCTTTACATTCTCTCAATCAAAAGAGAGATTTTGTGGCAATCTGTGTTTACTAATAACGGATAATTTTATCGTATCAAGTTTTATATTGTATATATGATCTTTAATTCTCGTTTTTAATTTTTTTTTATATGGCTTACATATGAGGCGTTACAATCCTTGAAATTCAGCAATATAAACAACGTTATTGCATTCTGTTTTCTTATTCTTATCCTTATGTACTTTAACAAACTTGTCTAGTTTATTTAATCTAAAGCCCACTGTGAATTCGTTATTGCTTACAGACACAGATATTCTTTCCGATGTTTTTTTATGTATGGAAAGACTAGAAACTTTTTCTCTTCCTTTTCAATGAGAGTGTTAGACACGTTTGTGATTGAATGTTAAATTAAAAAATTACTATTTATACGAGGTATGTTCGGAAAATAAGGTTACGACAAATATTACAAATCGAAAAATGTGAATTTATTTATGAAACTTACATGGAATGTTACGTAGATATATACCTATTTTTCAACATAGTCACCATTCATTTTCTTACATTTAGTGAGCCGCGGGAACAATTTTTTTATGCCCTCGTTGCACTCGTTTCCCGCCAACTTCCTCGACCATTCGTAAACCGCGTTTTTTACCTCCAAATTGAACGAAAATCGTTTTCTACTGAGATGCTCCTTTAGACGAGTGGAAAGGAAGAAATCAGAAGATGCAAGGTCCGGACTATGGAATGGATGGTTTAAAATATCCCAACCAAAAAGGTTGGGATGTTTTAAAAAAACTTTTTTGGTTGGGATGTTTTAAACCATCCATCCCATAGTCCGGACCTTGCATCTTCTGATTTCTTTCTTTTCACTCGTCTAAAGGAGCATCTTACAATTAGTAGAAAACGATTTTCGTCTGATTTGGAGGTAGAAAACGCAGTCTACGAATGGTCGAGAAAGTTGGCGGAAAACAAATGCAACGAGGGCATAAAAAAATTGATCCCGCGGCTCACTAAATGTAAGGAACTGAATGGTGACTATGTTGAAAAATAGTTATATACCTACGTAACATTCCATGTAAGTTTCATAAATAAATTCACATTTTTCGATTTGTAATATTTGATGTAACCTTACTTTCCGAATATATCTCGTATTAACAACCAAATTTTTGCTCGTCTTATTGGCCTTTATTTATTTCGAATAATTTTGTAATATCATTTTTAAATCAAAATTTTAGTATAACTGTAAACAAATAAAAGTATTAATCAGGTTACAACTCTTTATTCATTGTCTTAAATTTTCATTAGAACTATTTTTGGAAATAAGTAAAATGACATGCTTTTAGCTATGTCGTTATTATAGCAAATAAGCAATATTTTAACAATGATTTTTTAATAGTAAGTTTTTCTTAGATTTAGAAAAACGACTAACCGGTCGAAAGCGCATCTTAGTGCTCAATAATTTTCTAAGTAAATTTTGCTTCAGTGACGAACTAGCTAAAACACTCATAAAGAATGTAGAAGGATCTTTAAAACCTGGCCGAAGTAATATTTTTCACCACAATACTTTACAATTTTTCGGATAGTGCGGATTGTAGAGATGCTTGTAGGCATTGAAATTATTAAATTAAATACTAATTTAAATTATGATATTACATTTCTTGTTCTACTTAACAGCTGCGTTTTTTAAAATCCGGTAAACATGCAGCACGCAGTCCGAGAAAACTTGTAAATGTATATAAATTCGCCCAATTACTATTGAACACTAAGATCCACTTTCAACCGATTAACTGTTTTTCTCAATTTAAATGTGTTGATACATTTCCCGATCATAATAGGTTATAGTTTTTTCTTTTAGAAAATTTGAAGATTATTTCAATACAATCTTTAAGGCTTTTGAGTAATCGTCGTAGCCATAATAAAATCGTGATAAATCATGTCATAAATCACACGTAAAAATTCTTCCATGTCATTTGTAAATAAAAAGAATTTGGATAAAACAAAATAATGGGATTGCTTCAAAACACTTGTAAAAATGGGTCTTAACTCTTTTTTTACCGTTTAACAATCAGTAAATAGTCGTAAAAAGAATACGAAGTAAAGCCTATTCAAGTAGGAAAACATACGGACAGCTATTGAAAAGAGTGAAAAATACGTGCTTTTACGTATAAAATTTAAAGATAACTTTAGTTACAACCCATTTTTACAAATTTAGTTTAATACGAGACTAGTCACACATTTTCACAATAAAACACTTAATAACCTTTGACTTCTGGACTACTAGTGCCCCTACTTTTTCATAAGATAGAAGGAGAGATCCGTGAATCCAAGATCTCAGAGCCACCGTGACCGAAAATAATCAAATTAAGAACTAGCTGCATTTCAAGTAAGAATCGATACGATTGGTACAAATAACTCCGAATAAATAATTAAAGTGATCCAAAAGTATTGCTAAATAAAAAATAGTTCGTTGTTTTGCTAAATTATGTAATAATACGAAATACAAAGCTGTAGGAGTAATTAAATGTGATACGAGAAAAATACAAATTGTTTCAAAATTAATTTAAAAAAAATTACTAAATTTAATAATCGGCAATTAATAATAAAATAAAATAAATAGTATTTGAGATGTGAGGTTCACATCTCACAAAATCTAATTTACCTATAAAATAACACATTTTTTTATTTTGTTGAAGCTGCTTCTGCAGGAGTGTATCTTGTGTTTTTAATATTACATATTTCCGCAGAACAACAAACCATTTTTATGTTTTATATTTTAGTTCGTATATAGTTTAAATAATAATAATCTCAATACGCGTTCTGATTGTACCTTTGACTATACAGTCAAAGAATTGTACCAATTCTTACTTGAAATGCAGCTACTTGGTTCTCGGTTTGGCCAATTTCCGGACATGGTGGCGCTGACATCTTAGATTTCAATAATGGCTGTCGTTAGCAGTCAAAGATAATAACGAAATAATACATGCAAGATAAAATTTCATCGTCAACATATTGCGTTTCATGTCTATTAGTTATAATTTTTTTCGCGATACTACATCACCACTATCGATGCAGAGTACTTCAAACCTCCGCTACGTCACATCTTGCATATTTATTCACGTTATTATGCATTTTTTCGAAGGCTTTTTCCATTCTAACCCTGATATTAAGCCCATTTTGAATTTTCCAAAAAGCCAGATGGCATTGAAAAATAGACCAACAAAAATTTTAAGCTCTTTTAGAGCAGTTTATCTCAAAAATTGAAATGGACAGAAGGAGGGCTTTTTGACATAGAATATCCCATATGTATAACAATTATTTTTGAGATAATAAATTAATTCTAAAACCGTCAAAATATAAAAAAGATTGTTATAAAATCTCAAAAACAAATATTTATGGCACGATATTTAGCAAAAATCTCTAAGCATTTTTATAAAGCCAAAAAATATTTAAACAGCAAAGACATCAAAAGTTCGAGATTTTAGGAAATTTAGAAATTTTCTCATCTCTTTCTTACCTCGCTATCAGATTCGTATCGTAGAGCGATGCAAGGAATCAGTGAACTTTGACGATTGCGAGATCCTTTGCAATCGACCGGATGTTCCTTGTAGCCTTTAACTTTAGCGGTAACTTTTATTTCCTTTGCTAAATATGTAAGTTCGGCGAACTTATTAATAGCTTCAGAACTCCATTCATTTTCTCTGAAAATAACGGTATATTTCATTGAAAATGATCGATAATCGTGAAATCCGTTGGGATATTGATTAGCAGATAATTCAGAAAGAAACGTACAAAGGCGATATAAAAATAAAATTTTAACTGTAAGAAAATAATTCTCAAAAATCGCCTTAAAAACGGGTCTTCCAATTAGAATATCTCCTTAATTAATCATCAAGTTTAAGATATGTATGGATGTGTGTTAAGAAATATTGTAAATTAAATTTTTTTTGCGGCAAGAAAACTAAAGTAAAATTCTATTTTGTTCATCGAGATATTGATTTACCGTGGCTTCACGTTTGCTAACGAACATTCCACAGCCTGATGCCGTAAGCTCAACATGTCTGTACGAAGTTCTAATACATCATCTATAGGAACAAGATCCATGTCTCCATAATCCACAAAAAAGACCTCGCATAATTCATCGGATTCCATGGATATTATTTCTGCACGATACCATTTGTTATCTTTAAATTTAGCTGCTACCATTTTACCTGGTGTTATCTAGAATTCACAAATGTTATAGATAATCAAATATTATTATTAATAATGACAATAAAATATTGTATGTATGTGTATAACTCTATCTCTTATTTATGTTATTTTAAATGCTATACCGTCATATTTTAAAGTTAACTGACAAGGAAGGTCCCTAACTCAAAAATTGTTAAATTATGATACTTCGATAATAAATTTGAACATAAAGGGTATTTTAATATATAATAAACTTCTTTTTGGTGCTTAAATTCATCCTAAAGGGGTAAAATTAATTCCTAAAAATCAAAGTTTTTTTGTTTTATCATTAAATAATTATGTTTTGCTTATACTATTTAATAAATCTCAATAAAGAAATAAATTTTCTTTATAAAATTTTGTTCTGTCTTCTTTTATTAATGAAATAATAAAACAAAAAAACAAAAAATCAACAAATTTACGTACGTAAATTATGTACGTATTACCAAAATTTAATAATTTTTTTTTACTATCTGAATTGAAAACCTTCCCTTGTCTGAGTTAAGTTCTTCCCGCTTACTTTGTTTAAAATATGGAACTTGCGATTTTCCTCATCATAATAATAGTTTGTCATTTCATGTATCAACTTTTGTAATTGATCGTGAGCAGGACCAAGCACTTGAATCCAAAACAGATTGGGTGTTTCCATTGCAGTTACAAACACTTCCATTAAACCATCTATTAAAACCCAAATCTAATATAATGGAGTATACAAGAATCAAAAAGAATTTTGAATTTCTACATGTACTTTCAAATGACAAATTTACAAATATTTCCAATTTATTAAATATTTTATACAAAAATTCTTTATATATATATATATATATATATATATATATCAAGGCCGTCGCGCGTATGTATACCTTGTACTAATGCAAGATTTGGAATGTTATGTACTCTCGGAGATTCAGATAATTCGGAAACTCTTTTGATCATCAATTCGATTGGAATTCTATTTTCCTCTTGAATTTTACTTTCTATTTGACTAATAGCTAATTTTACTTGCGCAGCAGTGCCTCTTACTATTATTACGTTTTTCATTTCAAAATCTATAAAAAAGAAATTATTAAAATTATTGCAACAATTGCTAATATAGACTTTAAAATTAACACAAAGAATAATCCAAAGAATGAATTGAATTGTTTCCTATAAAAACCAAAGAGACCTATTTTTAAAAAATCCAAGTTATGGTCAAATTATTCTATAGTAGTGTTACATCGTGTACAATTTTATTCCCGCAAGAATCAAATAAAAATAAATGTAAATATAAATTGATAGTAAATATTAAATTTTTGCAAAAATCAAATTTAAAATCTTAATTTTTTAAATGGTTTTTTAAAACAATCAAAATTTAATCTTTATTTTTATACTTATTAAATGTCCAGTGAAAAATTATCATATTTATACAAAAAGAAATTTAAAAACAGAGGTCTATGAAAGGTCTATGTTTTTGTTAAGAACAATTTAAAAAATTTTGTAAGTGAAAAGTGAAAAGATTATCGCTTTATACTTTAAATATTTTTTACATCTTTATCATTATTAATGTTATTAAAAAGGTACAATATTATAGTAAAATACATAATATATGTAAAATTTCTAAAAGGACCAAATGAATCTATACTCTATTTACTGAGAGAAATCGAATCGATCTGCGCACACGAACAGCATAATGGGGAGAATGCTGGCTCTACGAACAGTTCTATGTGAGCAGAGAATAAAGGAGCTTCCCAGACATCCTACAGGCCACTGCAGGCGGAACGGACGAGTTTTTGTCCGAGCATTTCGATTTCTCACAGTGAATAGAGTATAGAGATTTTTTTTTTTTAAATAGGTTCTCAAAATATTATATTAATCAAAGCTTAAAACTATTTTATTAGGGCTATTGTTTTTGACAACTTCAAACATTCAAAAATTCGAAAAAATTCAATGTGTTAAAAAAAATGTGGATTCGAATTATTCCTAAATTACAAACTGCGTCGAAAAATCCTGTACCATTTTGCGATTTTCTCAATATGACCGCTCAGTGATCATCGTGGCTAAGTGAATGAGAAAATATTTAAAGGTGTGTTTTCCACATCGATTCAATATTGCTTATAAACAACTTCGGCATGCCTAACAACCTCGATCGCTAGATGGTTGCATTTCGTCACGCGTTTAAATTTGAAGGTAGGCTGAGCAAATTCGGCTATCTATAAATTAATAACTCATTGGCTATTGCAAAAATCGCAAAATGGGCTTTTCAACTCAGTTTAGTCTGTTCTATTACTATGTGAGAATTTAATAATTAATTATTAAACACGCGTGCACGCATGAACACAAATTTGATGTATCATAAATCAATTTTAAAAAAAGTGAAACAATTTTCAATGAATAATTATTAATAAAGTTTTCAAAATAATTAGTTAATCGAATTCGATACAAGCACATACAAATCAGAAAAGATAATGATCAATGATCCAATTAAAATTTAAAAAATAAAAATTAATTTATTCTCCAAAAATAAAGAATAATTAATATAAATATGTTAATTTTTTTTTTAATGTGACTTGGTCAACTTTATTCTAGTGTGATTTGGTTCAAAAAATTGATATTTTGCATATTTTTATCGATTGGGATCATGAAAATGTATTTGCCTCACAAGGGAATGTCTCCACCTATTTTGATAAGTTTTGGATACGTTGTAGAACATTAGAGAATATTACTCATTTTTTTCTGCTAATTTCAAAATTTAGAGATTGAAATACCTCCTCGAAAATAATAGATTTTTTTCGTTTTTATCGAATATCTATGAACTATAAAGTGAAAAAAATGTTTCATACAAAAGTTTTATAGTTTTTTTACACTCTGTATACTTTTATGAAAAAAATCAAATTAAAAAAAAATCTATTATTGAAATTACTCATTATCGACTTCGTAACTGTATGAAAAACTTTAAACGCGTTTTTCGCGACACGACTACTTTTTTTAAATCAAACATGTATTTTTCTCATAAACTATTGATCCGATTGACTTGAAGCTTTGCACATATACAAGGTGATATTTAAATTCATGTGTCAACATTTTGTACATATGCACACATACAAAGTGAATCTTACATTTGAAACCGGCAAATCATCTCTTATGGTAAAATGTTGACACAAGAATTAAAATTCACAGTATACATATTAAGCTATCGTTTGACTCCCTAACTTTTTGATACCTTTAAAATTATTTTTTCTCCAAACACAAAAAGTTTGAATTTTTTAGTAAAAATTAAAATACTTTTCTTCAAGCGCTACCATTTTGTCAATTTTTCTTCATATTATTTATTAAAAGAGGAAATGTCCCATTTGACGACGTTGCACTGACCATACGCTCTCAGCATATATTTTCTCTTGAAACAATCAATCAGAATATTAAATTGACCAATTAGCAACGTGCGCAATCTATATCATCTATTAAAGAATCAAATGATAACATTCTCGTAAGTAAAATAAAATTTTGTTTTCTTCAAATGACGAGGACGGCAATAGTCATCACACTCAATAAAAATATTATTTTGCAACATGACCTGTGTGCCCTTCTGTGCTTAGTTCAATTTTCAATAAAAAACTTTGCAAAAATTTTAAATGTCACTTTTCTGTTTTAAATATAAATAAATGTGAATACAAAACCTCATATTTTATAAAATTAATTCCCAAAAATCATCTTAATCTTTAACTACACTGATGGAGTACAAACATACGAATCAGTGTACAATATTTCTCACGTGACAAAATAATTTTGTACCATGCAAGAAATAATTACGTAATTATATGCGATGAAGTACGTTTGTACCCCACCAGTGTAGTTAAAGGTTAAAAACGGATATTTATACAAGAATGTTTTCTTAAATCTTTCTCAACATAAGATCTTAAAAATGATTAAAATCATATATTTTTTATTTTAAAAGCATAATTATAACATTAAAAATTCTATTTCAGATTTTGATACAATTATTTAAATGTTTAATACTATCGTGATACTATTACTATTAAATAGTATTAAATTAATAATGCATAGTTTTGATTTTTTGAAGCTTCAAAACATTAATTTTCGAAGATTTTAGTGCTAAAGCTTCAAATCTTTGAAACTTCAAAGTTTGAATGTCGAAGCCTTCAAAGCAAATTATTAGCCTTCTATTGTATGTTCAAAGAAAAATTACGTATTTATACAATAAATGGTTGAAGATAAGATTTTTGTGTTCTGAAAATTTAACTTCTTGGATTTTTTTATAGGAAACCTTTCAATTATGTATCATACAGTTAATGATAAAACAAAAATTAAATTAACTATTAATCGTAAAACAATGTTAAAATAATACGCACTTTCTAACTGCAATCTAACAGCAGTATTTCTAACCATGAGTTTTGCACCAGAAGATTTTACTACCTCTTGTATATCGTACCCACTTCTGTCTACGAATTTGTTAAAAACTTCATGTGGCATTAATATCTCATAAGTCTCAATATCAGTATCCTCTATTATATTTTTATCAGAATCATCTGTTGATTCTGATAAAACATTGTATTCACCAAAAATTGTATTCTTATACATATCAGTGTTATTAGAAGATGATGCAAATTTTGCTGCAAATTGCGTGCTCAACTGAGCTTGAGCTTCGACTTCCTCATTAATTTTCTCTTCTATATGAATAACAGCTGATGCTATTTGATCGGCAGTTCCCTGTATTTTTATCTTACTTTCCATGTGAGCTATAAAAAATTAGTATGGTTAAAAATAAGCTAATATCTTTTTAACTAAATTAAATTGAAATTAATGGTTTATAAAATTAATTTAGTTGTGTTCAAAAAATTGAAGGAACAAAACACTAACTCATAAGAAGAAGACTAATCTTTGACCCATATGGGATTTCTTAAAATTTTTAATATGTTGTATTACATCTCTCCCACTAAAGCGTGATAAAACAACGTTTACCATTGCACATTAGCTTTCAAGAATCATTTTTAAAGTATTTAAGTAATAAGTTAAATGGATTAGACATACATAACAATTGTTATGTTACACAAATGTATATAAATAAGTGAACGACTGTTTACATTCGTGCCAATTAAACTATATAAGGTAACAAAGATTTCGATTTTTCTACTAATGATCTTCATCAGTGTTTAATAATTGGAATTTCTTACAAAGTGGGAATATATTCGCAGCGTACGATGATAAGTGAAATCTATTTGTACAATTCTTTTCGATTTACATTTAACATTTTTAAGTCAATAGTCTGGACCTTTTTTATACAGAACTCACATTCTAAATATCTATGGCCTTAATTTTTGTCTCTCATCAGCAATTCTTTAATCATAATGTATCTCATCAAGAAAAATTGTACTCAATCTGGTTGCTATTACTATTATATAAAAATTGCTTACTATTAAATAAAAAATTGCAATCATGTAGAAAATGTAAGTCAAAATAAATAAAAATTAATAATTAAATAATAATAAAAAGAAATTTTATGTTATATTACAAAATTAACTATAATAAACTGATTAAAAAATAAAATGAGAATTTAGAAATAATTATATGCAGTCAATATATAAAATCAATAAAAAAAGAACGATTAATTAGAAATAATACAATAAATAATTAAAATAATAAAAATTAAACAAGAATACTTTCTACGATCGTAGCTGGATCTTAGTGCTTGTATTTATTCATGTAATTTTATATATTTTCTTCAAATTCATCAATAAAAGTATATAAAATCTACAGATTTCTAAACTAGATCGCTAACTTAGGTAGTGGGAATATAGCAAAATTGAAGCATGAATAGGATATGCCGCCATTCATGACACGGAGAATTGCGCCAACTTCACGAAAGATATACCGAAAAATGTATGTTTCTTCTTTACGGAAGAAGATCATCATTGTTGTTATGGCAAATTGGCACAACGTATTCTTTTAACCTCGGTTTGTTAGCACCTGGTCTTGCCTCATAATCTTTTGAGATAAAATGATCACTTATACAGATTACGCTATGTTTTGCAGGCTTAAAATTATCTCCAACTGTATCAATCCATTTCTTCAATACTTCTTCTCTCTTAAATGAGAATCTAAACGTATGATATTAAAAATATTTACAACATAACATTCCTCATAAAATAATAAATAAGTACAAAATATTGAAACTTAAATAACATAATTTATCTAACATAGTTTCGTACAAAACAGAAATTTGTGATATATATATATATATATATATATATATATATATATATATACCTACGTAATAAACCTGGTCGTCGAATATTTTTAAAATATTTTACACAACAAATTTGTGGTATTTTAAAGATTAACCTTCTAATTTTTTTTTAACACGTTTTTTAATACACACAATATAACACAATGACAGAAATATACAAAACATATGAATTGGACAAACGGAAGTTCGACCATTTGTAATGCGGATAATACTTATTGGTTACTTTACTCCCCACTACCTAAGTTAGCGATCTAGTGTAGTTTAGAAATCTGTGATAAAATCACACAAATAAATACAACCACTAAGACCCAGTTACAACCGTAGAAGGCATTCTTGTCTAATTTGTGTTGTCACAGTAACGGCCAAATATCTCTCTACTTTAAAATAACAAAGTAAATAAAATCAACATGTAATTTTTACAGATGTGACACAAATATCACTATTTAAGTACATCAAAATGTAATTACATTGTTATTTTTCATTAATTAATTCAATTTCTTATATGTTCATTGACTAGTGCAGTAAATCTAGTACACATCGGATTCTAAAGCAAAGTGCATATTTTTTTAAAAAAACAAATTAGAAAGCAAGACCAAAATAAAAATTTGTCTTATTGAAAAAGCATCTTAAAAGTGTATACTTTTGTGTATATTATGCATATTTGCATAAAAAATCCGATATCTAATAAGTAATATTATAGCCATATATTCGGTATAAATGTTAATAGAAATCACAATGTCAAAAATAATGATTAATAAGATCAATAAAAGTCAACACAACTCTCAGTGCATACTGGTAAATAACAACTAATTTTATTCAAAAAAACATAAGATGCTATAACCGACCTTTTCGCCCAAATTTAAGCCATCTTTAAATTACAAACTTTAAATTACAAACCACTTATACTTTTTGCATCACATAAAACAACAGTTCTATATGTGTCAGACTCGAATAGTAGATCAAATGATTAAATGGACTAAAAAGTCCTAAATATGACAACCAAATAATTAATTTATAACTCACAGTATTACTATGAGTAAATTAATTCATAATATTCTAGTCACCAGTAATAAAAATAATAAATAATTCCAAATTTAATTGAAATTTAATTTCTTCCATCACTAAACGTGAATTGACAGAATTTTTACGTTTTTATTGATTTAATTCTGAATTCCACTTGCTTCAAGTTTAATGGATAATGTTATGAATAAGTTTTTGGTAGTCCCATGGAATATTTGTTATGACCGATTTTAGCTGGTATTGTTCTTAACAATTTAGAGAGATTGCTTAAGAAAATTAAAATTTGATGTCTGTGTTTTACAGATATGTAGATGATATTCTCACTATTTTTCCAAAAAATAAAATTGATTATGTACTATCAGTTTTTAATAATTACCATCCACGTTTAAAATTTTTGAGATAAAAGCTAATGGCACAATTACATTTTTAGACACTATGGTCATTAGGAATAGTAATAAACTAATAACAAATTAGTTTCCTTTCCAGTCAGTATGTAAATTTTGTCTCCCGGCCTCTATTTAAATACAAGACAAATACAATTATTAATTTAGTTGACAGAACAATTTTATTGTCAAATGATAGATTTCACAAAGAAAATCTTAAAATAGTAAAAAATATTTTACTATTTACAATTATTTTCCTTGATAACATAATTGCCATAATTGATAACAATTAAAAAATACAATCAATTAATAAATAAATTAAAAAATTAAGGCACCGCCGAAATATAATGAATTTTAGTTCGTCCAACGCAGATACTGATTATTTTGTCGTTAAAAGCATAATACTACCATATATTAAAGAGATTAGTAAGAATATTAGCCACAGTCTAAATAAATAGTCTTGATGCACTTTTTACAGTTCCAAAAAAATGAGATAAATTGATTAAAAAAAGATAAAAACTCTGTAATCATGAAAATGAGAACAGACGTTTAGAATGCATGAATTGTAATGCTCATTATATTTGGCAAACTAAACACTATTTAGAGACTCGTGTCAGAGAATACAAGAATTATATTAAAAACATGAAAACAAAAAAAGTGCTAAAATATTTAAGAAGAATATACATACAATCAATCTACAGAAAGATACTAAGAACTTGAACGCAATTTATAATAAAATAATAATGTGCACTTAATGTTTGTTCTTCGCATCGTCCGCGTTCGTTTAATTTGTGTGTTTAAATTGTCAGTCGTAAATCTTCATTCAATTAAGATGCATGTGATTTTGATAAGCAACTTATTTTATTATATTTCAATACCCATACCAGACTTTATTAATTTATATATGTTTTTTGACAAAAGAAAGATGTAAATCTTATGGATTTACTTCTTTTTTCTCTTGTTGTTTGATTACTCATTATAATTCTTTTCTTTATTACAGTAGATAAATTTTCTGGAAAAAAGTCATAATTCCTGATTCAAAGATTCAATGTAATATTATTTAACCGATTCACTTAAAAAGGATTCAGACCTTAGATCAAAACGTTATGAAAAAGTTTCAATAAACATTTGTCAGTTTGTCGATTAAATTTGGAATTATTTATTAATTCATATGATAGAAATAATAGAATAAGTTTGTCACTGTCCATATAAAGCAAAGAGCAACAGTCTTACAATAATGTATATAAGATGTAAAATTATAGTATTAAAAATAAAAGAGTAATCTTTCTCGAAAAGGACGTCAATTATAATAAATAAATTCTTTTAGTAGAATTCAGACGCGATAATAAAACAACTGTATCTCATAATCATTCTTTTATTTAGGAAGATAAGGTATTGAGACAAACAATTATGATAACTTCTAGAAAAAGTGAGTTTATGACATCAATTAAACTCAACCTGTTACTTTTTTTTTTAAATCGTTACGTTGAAAAAGTTAAGGTCCCTGCCAAATTCTAAAATAAATTATAACTTTGGATAGAAAGAGTTAAAGATGTTAACTGCTGACTGTTTTTTGACTGAATTTTTACTTCTCTTTCTTATTTATTGTATAATTTATTCGTTATGTATAATTTACTGTGACTTATATACAAGGTGTTACAAAATATTTGTTTATGGTCTCATGGGTTGATAGAGCAAGTCATGCTGAGAAGAAAAGTTCTTTACCACTTTACAATTTTCGTAATAGTTAACGAATTATAAATTAATAAAATAGCGGATTTAGTCCCGCCCACCGCCAAATCTAACCGCGCGATTGTGGTTGCCAAGCGCGCGGAGAGTTGTTATTTTCTAACAACGATGGCTGCGTAATAGGTTTAATAATATTTTATATGTAGGTGCACAATATTATTTGATGTTAAATAATATTCTAATTAATATAGTATAATGTAAAATTAGTTAAATTAAGATTATGCTAAATAGTATTTTCAAAATATTAATGCAAATATGTACTTTCTTAAAATAAAATAAAATTTACGTACAAAATAGTACGTAAATACATAATACGTAAAATTTCGTACCATACAAAAAAAATGAGTTTAAATGTACCATTTATTATTATAATACTTGTATAAAAAAACATCTATTACTTTAAATCTAAAAACTATTTTTGTAATATTACATGTACATATTTATATTAATATTTCGTATAATTATTTAAATATAATTATTTAAATTAAGATTATGTTAAATAGTATTTAATATAAATACTATTTAACATAATCTTAATTTAAATAATTTTACATTATAATATATTTATTAAAATATTATTTAACATTAAATAATATTACGTAGCCATCGCTGTTAGAAAACAACTCTCCGCGCGCTTGGCAACCACGATCGCGCGATTGGATTTGGCGGCGGGCAGGACTAAATCTGCTATTTTTATTAATTTATAACTCATTAACTATTACGAAAATTGCAAAGTGGTAAAAGACTTTTCTCAATATGACTTGCTCTATCAACCCACGAAAGCATGAACAAATATTTTGCGACACCCTGTATATTGTGTGACTCTCGTTCTTTGTATAGTGGGTGATAAACTTGCTCTATATTACTTCATATATAAAATAATTGTTTGGTTGTCACCTTTTGGACTGTTCAGTTAATTAATCACCCGACCTACTATTGCGACTGACACATCTAGGATTATTCCATGTGATGCAGATAACGTGAGTAAAAAGGTTCTAGCAAGATTTATAATTTGCTGAAGATTGTTCAAATTTAGGTCAAAATGTTATAGCATCTTATGTTTTTTTTTTAACAAAATTCATTGTTATCTACGCTATGCGTTAATACGCACTGAAAACTGTTAAAAAATGTTAAAAAAATTTCATCAATCTTATTAATCATTCTTTCAATATAATTATTGCATACGTACGTTTATACACTTCATCAATAGAGATTTTTACGCCGTAAGTCTTTTGAAGCTCGTGCTGAAATTCAATCCTCGTTCCTTTCACATTTTTTTTAAAAACCTTTTTAAAAATTTCGTGAGGCACAGACAAATAAAAAGTTTCAATAATAGGTACATTTTCTATTACAGTCTGTATCATACTCTGTGCTGACTGAATGTTTTTCATATCGTCGGACAGTATGTGACACACACGTTCTAAAGAATATACATTTCTATTTTCCATTTTGATACGTGTGTTAGTTATTCCTTCTATATTTTTAATCACAGTACCACCTTTACCAATAATAGAAGGTACATACTTCTCGAGTATTGTAACTTTCACACTTATCTCTTTACGTCTGGTTGTTGCTATCTGATTATGTTTCTTTTTATTGTCATTATCATCCTGTAACACGATATTACCAGTTTGTATTTAAAGAAATAAAGTTAATTGAAGTTCATAGATTTGTCATCCACTTGAATAAAACTATGTTTAAGAAATAGGATATTGACTCAAATTTTGTAAAAATATTCTGAGAATTCCTGGATTTTCCAAGAATTTTATATAAAATGCCAGATAAGATTACAGAACTTTTTAATAGAGTTTTAAATTTATTTTATTATACATGCTTTTTAATGTCCCTTTTATATAATCACAAAGTTACTTAACTTTCAAATATCAAATTTGGAAAAATACTAATAAAAATATAAATCTATCATCTATACAATCTATCTGCAATACACAGATTTAGCTAATCAAAAGCAAAGAGTTCAAAGAATTATACATAAATTTAAAACAATATATTATCTTCTAATATCACTGAATTTTTAAATAAAAACTGCAAAGACACACAAGAATGTATAAGGATGTATATGTTATTTATTATTAATTGATTGTAAACATTTTACATGAAAGTGATCAAATAAACAATTTTATCAATTTAAAGATAAAATTCTCAAAATTTCTTCGAATATCAATAAAATTCTATAAAATTCCATGAATGGATAAATAAAAACTCCCTAAAAATTTCAAATTTAGATTTTTTTCTATGGTAAACAACCTGTAATAAGTTTGCATTTAAGAAAACAAGTAAACTTAATTAAACCTTGTAAACAGTATTGTATGTAATTAAGAGAGTATAAGAAAATGCTCCGCAGTGTGAAGAATTTTATGCAAGAACAAATCTTACCTTTCCAAGCATAGAATATAACAAGATTGCTACTGACAATCCAAAAGTTGTTATAGATATGCCGAGCAAAATCGGCAATACTGTTTGTCTATTCATACTTGATATCCACCTCATTTTTCAGTGAACTTAAACCAGAATGCAATATATTCCTATCACATATTTCGTTGTACAATCTCTGCAACAAATGTAAAAACATTTAAAATTTATAGGTATTATGTATATAATACCTATAAATTATATTAATAATTTGTATTTATATACATATTTGTATTTACATACATTAATAATTTGTAATTATATACATAAATGATAAACATATTATTTGATAAAATTGTGAAAAAACTTGATCAATGTATGAGTCTTCTAAAATAATACTATAGATGTATAATATATAATTATTTTATCTTTAATACATTGATCACTATATAACTCATGAATGATATATAAATAACATTTAGAAAAATTCGCAGAAAGCCAAACATGTTTTTAAAGTTTACTTATTTTTAACTATAAAACATTTCAGACTTTTTTCAATATTTTAATGTAAAATAATATTTCATGGCAAAAAAATAGAATTATAAAAGCAAACATATTTAGTTTTCAAGAAATTTTTTATGACATTAAGGATGTATGTGTTAAATCTCAAAGTATTATTAAAAATATAAAAATTTTATTGTTTTGTTATAACATTTGTATGTTAAAAATTTAAGTGTAATTCTCTTATTAGATTAAAAGTTGTTTTTAATTTTTTATGTTTCTTATTTTTATATAAAATTACGTTTGACATTTATTTATTTACAAAGTTAATAAAAAAAGTAACAAAATGAAATTTTTTACATAGAAGAGAAGAAGTAATAGAATACAATTTTATTTATTTTTTGTTAAATAACTTGGTAAGTTAATTATTCACAATTAATTTGTGAAATAATGGGGGGTTGTGAAATACTAACAACAAATATAATAAAAAACACTTTTAATATAAAAAAATCACTTTTCTTTTAATATGAAAAAATTAGAATCAAAATTAATTCTTCAGATTTTATTCTTTAGATTTTACATATTAATAATTAAATTGCAAAACAAGATTTTGTGAACAAAATAATTATAAAATATATTTTATTTGAAAAAATATTTTAAAATAATTTCTTTAACTTAAAAAAATAACTTTTTAAGATAAAAAAGAAGATTTCTTTCCTAGTATGCAATTTAAAGTCCACTATAAGGGTGTAAAGTTGAAAAAGTGATCACGCAAATGGCAAATGAATACATTTCACATCACCTTACTCTACATGACATAATTTTATATGCATAATTACGACACATATTAAATTCAATTGCATTGAAAAACTACATTCAAAGTTTTCAAGCCTAGGCTAAAGTTAAAAAATTGATATCTAACATACTTCTCAAAATTACATACAGAGAGTATACACTTGTAAAACTTGCTGCTACTTGCAAAACTAAAATTCAGATTTTCTAAAAATGCAGAATACTAATGGCCAATAGCTATCCTACAATATTTAGATAGATTGAAAAGTAATTTTAACAGTTGTTCAACACAAATTATGAAATATTATATCTTGCAATTCTCATCTTTCCTCTATACTAATAAAACTCTAATATTTGTGCAAAAGTTCTACTTTAGAATCACTTGTTAAAAAGTTTTTTTTTTACCTAAAATTACAGCAAAATATGATTTTTTGTGCTGTATAAGTCATTATAAGTCAATTATTAATATTGTTCCATTGTTTTGATTTTTGCAGCTAGTTTCAGAACCAAAATTCTCTGTCGATGAACAAGAAAAGAATAAAAGTAATAAAAGAAAAAAGAATGAAAAAGATAATAAAAGAAAATAAGAAGTATTATGTTATGTATTCTATTAATAATTTTTCAAATTTAATAACTTTTAGCTGATATTGTACAGCTAAAACATTTTTAAATCCATATAAAATGGCAAAAAATATGTTAAGAATGTTTTGGCTCTGTAATACCAAGTAAAAGTTATTGAAATTTAAAAAATAATTAGTTTCTTAGATTTATTCTTATTTTCTCAACAAAAAAATTTTGGTTGTAAATACCTAAATTTTGACTTTGAATCAACTATAAAGAAGAAAACAATAAAAAATTTAAATTATAATAGCTGTTATTTTGCATTAATTAGTAGAAAAAACAGTTTTACAATTGTAAGATTCTTTAATATAAACTGTAGTTTTATGATGTAAATAATGTTAAACAAGTATGCCAATCCAAAAAAATTTATACATAAATATTTATTAGTTTTACTAGTGTATGTAAATATTTGATTTAATTGTAATGTTATTTCTTTATCAAATTTGCAAATAAGTACTATAAAATGAGATTTTACATAAGAATTTAGAGCAAATAAAAAATTAAATAACTTTTATGAATACTCACATAAATGTTGCAATAAATGTTCCATTTATGTTCAAATTTTACAGATACTCAAACGAAATACAATAATAATCTAAAATTTAAAAATTCCTGATAATAATACTTTGAAATATGACATATACATTTTAATAATTGTTTTTTCAATTATTTTTATTTCTTTTCAAAATATACAGAATAAGAAGTTTTGTTAAAATTAATTATCTATCTATATTTTTCATATTTCTCTTGTTACTTTTGATCAATATTTGATAAAATATATGTATCATTCATTACTCTTTTACGTAGGAAAGAATAATAACTATACAAAACTCCAAATTGACGATAAATATTTTATAAACTTTTTGCAATATTTTAAAACAAAAATTTTAACATGAAAATATCATATTGGACTATAACTAACGCTGGTCAAAGGAAAAAAAAATTTCACAGTATCTGAGACATGCGATTACTTTACGTTTTTGGTATGAAATTCAATAACATATCCTAATATTTAATAACTTTATAAAATAATTTATTTTATATAAAATGTAAGTTCTGCTCATTTTTGTTAGGAAAGGATGCGCGCAAAAAAAAAACATGGTAACCTAAAAGACGAATTTGATTAACGATTACATATACACATGTTATTATAACCTCAAAAAGTAAACTCGCAAATTCATACAGACTACACAGTGTATGTACATACGCTCTTGATAAAAGTACATTCTTTTTCTTCTTTTAGACAATTTGGCACAATTTGTCATTCGACCCTGGAGTTATCTATAGTTATCTAAACTGATCTAAACCCGGTTTTTTCTTGTTTTTTTTTGGTACCCCACCTGTACCCACCATAGACTTATATATAAATAGACCCACTGGTTTAAGAAAAAAGGCGAGGCAAGTAACCAGGGGCACACAGTCTAGATATACCAGTTCCGACACTCCACTTTTTTTGATGGGACAAATCTCCAATGCGCATGCGTTAGTTTGTATATACTACAGAGAAGATGACTGCTCTTATAACTGTATAACATAAACGAATTCAAAAAACTTTGATCACAAGAAAAGCACAAGAATAAAAAAAATAACATTAATTAAACAAAACGTGTGTACGTATTATAATGAGAAATAAATAGTGATATTAAATGTAATCAAAAATTTTTGTATTGTTATTATGAAAGTAATAAAATATTTTTTAGTACAGTGTATATATAAATTATACAATAAAAAAAAGGTGGCTATTTTTGTGCAATGACAAATTGCAAAAATATTTCTGGTCAAATTCCTGGGCTCAGTTTTTTTCTTTTCCACGTGATCCAGAAAGGTATAAAGATAAATTGTTTATTAGCATTACATTTTTATGATAAAATTCTTGAGTTTTTATAATAAAATTTAAAATTTCTTAATTTATTTATAGTTATATGTTTGTATTTTTTAGAGCTCAATTATAGTTAACTAACTAATTATAGACGTAATATTGCAATCTCAATAGACAATTTGCACAAAAATTATCGTGTTTGTGCCTATCATTTTAAAGATTCAATGTTTTCAAATAATTTAAGAAATCGTCTCCATCCGCATGGAGTTCCAACAGATAATAATTGTAATAAATTAATCCTAAATTCTGATAATAAGGTGTTATTTTCAAATAATAATAAGTAAAAATTTTATTAAGTTTATATATTTTTCATGATTTTTGTTTAAAAATAAAGATATATTTTTGTAAATATCCAGTTAATGAAATTATTACTGAAGAAGAAATGAATAAAATAGAATACGATAAACAAGATGGAGAAACACAAGGACAAGAAATGTTATACCAGATGCAAATAGAAACCGAAGAATAAGCTGAAGAAATAATAGAACGACAAATACAAATTAAATCCCAATCAGCACACAATATTTTTAAAATGTTTTTTTAATATTTATTTAATATTAATTTTTCATTGTACAATTTATTATAACAAAAATATTTATTAAATATTTATTAAATATTTATTTAACATTAATTAAATATTTAAAATAATGATTTAGAAAACATATTTATTTAAAATTTATTTAACGTTTATTTAACATTTATTTAACATTAACTAAATATTTAAAATAATAATTTGGAAAAATGTTTATTTAACGTTTATTTAACGTTTATTTAATATTTATTTCACATTAATTTTTCATTTAAAAAAACATTTTCTAAAAACATTAATTTAACATTTATTAAACATTAATTTAATATTTATTTCACATTAATTTTTTATTTAAAAAAACATTTTTTTAAAATATTAATTTAAAATTTATTAAACATTAATTTAATATTTATTTCACATTAATTTATCATTTGAAAAAACACTTTTTAAAAACATTAATTTAACATTTATTCAACATTAATTTAATATTTATTTCACATTAATTTTTCATTTGAATAAACATGTTTTAAAAACATTAATTTAACATTTATTCAACATTAATTTAATATTTATTTTACATTAATTTTTTATTTAAAAAAACCGTTTATAAAAACATTAATTTAACATTTACTTAACATTTATTTAATATTTATTTTATATTAATTTTTTATTTGAAACAACAATTTCAAAAACATTAATTTTACATTTATTGAATATTAATTTAATATTTATTATTTATTTTTTTTAATAAACATTTTTTAAATATTTATTTAATATTGTTTAAGTATTTATTTTTCATGAATTATTTAATTGAAAAAATGATTTTAGTAAGCATTTTTTAAATGTTTATTTAATATTTATTTAATGTTTATTTAATATTCATTTTTTTTACTTATTTTTCATCTCTATAAAATTATGTTTATTTATTATTTATTTAACATTTAAGCTCTTTATTTTTCAATTATTATTAAATTTAAAATTTGTTTAAAAAATGTTTTAATCACATCTATGAAAATCAGTAAAAAATTAACTTATATATATTTAAATAAATAATATACTTTAATTACATATATTTCGTCTTTTCGATAACATATTGACCTGATCTATCAGTGATGTACATGCATGAACACAAAGTGTTTACAGATCATCACGAGGGATCAGTTCGCAGCGATCATAAAAGTCAAGCAACGTTCACTGGAGTCGCAACTTGGATGGGTGACCGCGAAAATTTCCGAGAAAAAAATTCTTAAGAAAAAAATCTCAATATTAAAAAAAATTGTTTAATGTAAAAAGGGGTGTAAATCCACTAATTTTAACGTTTTTGAAAAATTTTTTTATTGCAAAAGCTTTTTGTAAATATTGTTTTGCTCATTTATGCTTCGTTAAAAAGAACGTTACTTTAACATTTAATAAACGTTTTTTTTAAATGTTTTCAAACGTTTTTATAAAAAACGTTTGAAAAACATTTTTTTTATGTTAAAATAAACATTTTTTTAATGAAGAAAAGGGCACTTAACCCATTATTTTTAATGTTTTTATAAATGTTTTTAAAAAGGTTTTTGAAATGTTTTTAAAAACATTTTTTTAATATTGTGTGCTGATTGGGATATGATATGCGAACTGAAGCAAGAGAAAAAAATTATCAGATACCAGTGGAACAACATGATAAAGCAACATAAAGAAACACAAACTGCAAAATGTACAAATAATTCACCACGGAAATTAAAACTAAAAGGTAAAATACATTCTTTACAAAAAAAAATACATAAACTAAAACAACAATTAAAAAGACAGAAAGCTAATATTTAAAAAAATGTAAAAAAAGTTTCTATAGAAGAATATTCCCAAGCAGAACAACAAGTCAAAATGACATCAAAATTAATCGTAATTGATTGAAAAGTGACTTTTAATGATCATTTTGCAGTCACTTTGACATCATTTTGACGTCGTAATGATTCCTTGTTCTGCTTGGGTTGTGATATGACTGATCAGTTGTTACCACCAACGATCGCAATGTTTGTAAAGACACAAGTGCAGTTTAGTCATAAGCTTCCAAAGGGTAGGAGATATTCAGATGAATATAAAAAATTCTGTTTGAGTTTATATACTTCGCTGGATACAAATCCTATAACCTTTTAGTGCAACAATTTTATTTGCCAAGTGCAAGAAGTATCCAACGTATGATGGAAAATTTATACATTCGTCCAAGATTAAATAATTTTATTTTTGATTTTTTAAAAATAAGGCTAATTGGTTCAAAATCTCCTCTAGATAAATTTTATATTTTATGTATGGACGAAGCCTCATTAAAACCAAATTTATATTATAATATAACTCACGATGAGGTTATAGGTTTTGAAGATCTTGGTGAAGAAAAATTAAAATCTCCTGCATGCAATGTAGCAGTTTTAATGCTTAAAGAAATGTGCAATAATTGGAAACAGCCTTTGGCATATTTTTTTCTTCATTCTACATTTCCTGCTATTAAACTAAAATCTATTATAATTAAAACTATTGAAAAATTACAAGATATTAATTATAAAATAATTGCATTTGTAACTGATATGGGTGGAAATTTCATAACAACAGCAAATGCATTGGGTGTTACTGAAAATTCATCGTTCTTCATTGTTCAGGAACAACAGATTGCTTATTTCATTGATTCACCGCACGCTATAAAAGCCATTCAAAATAATTTTTATAAAAATAAAATAAAATATAACAATTCATTTATCTTGTGGAAGTTTGTCAAACAATTTTACGATATTGATAAAAAAAAACGAATTTAGATTAGCACCAAAACTTACAGATTGCCATATTGCTCCTAATAATTTTGAAAAAATGAAGGTTCGTTATGCAACACAAGTTCTGAGTGCCACAATAGTTGCCGGTCTACAAAAATTATTAATGACTTCTTCTATATCAAATGATGCTCTTGTTACAGTTGACTTTATTTAAAAAATGAATGATCTATTTGATATATTTAATTCATCAACACTTGTTCATGCTGCAAGATACAAACAAGCTTTTGCTAGTGAGAACTATCAAATTGAATTCCTTTTACAAATAAAAGAATATTTAAATAATTTTACTGTATTTACAAGCCAAGGTACAGTGCGTTGCATTGATGCCTGGGGTACCGATTTTAAGGACCACGTTTCTTTTTTTATTTTTTTTATGTTCATGACTGAATGCTGCGGTGATCATTGACAGCAGCATTTGGTCATGAACGTAAAAATAACTAAGAAAGAAACGTGGTCCTTAAAATCGGTACCCCAGGCATCAATGCAACTCACTGTACAAACATATCTAATAGAATTAAAGTATTTAAATATTGGCGCCAAAATATTAATTCTCTTCTGAAAATGTGGGTTTATTTATGCATTAATTACTGCTCTTGAAATTAAATATTTATTTATGCGTCGTTTTAATCAAGATGCACTAAAAAATTTTTTTTGTAAAATTCGAAATATGAATGGCAATTAATGCTTATAATCCCACTCCTATATAATTTTACTACACTTTTAAGAAACTATTCTCCGTAAATTTTTGTATTCCTATAAGAGGAAATTGCGAGCGAGACAACGATGAAATGTTATCAGTAATAACAAATTTTGCAAGGCAAAATAAAATTTATATTGAAGATGAAATAAATGAAGGCGAATCTGTACATTTAAATGATGATGATTATCGTAAAATCGATATCAATGAACAAGACGCATTTCGCTACATTTGTGGTTATCTCATTCGTAAATGTTTAAAGAAATACTCATACAATGTATGTTTAAATTACACAAAAGAGTATACAGACTTAAACGAAACATCGTTCTATTGCTTTTTTAGAGCATATAATTCCAACGAGAAAAATTTATTTGGTAGCTTGTATATGCCAAATGATAACTTTATTGCATATATAAAAAATTTGGAAGACTTATTTTTAAAAAATATTGAAGAATATATTTTACAAAAATCTATTATTAAAAAATTTGTTCAACTTTTTAAACAAATTAATTTTGTTCATCCATGTCAATATTTTCCACAAGATTATATGATAAAACTTTATGCTAGAGTACGGTTATTCTATACTTTAAAGTTTACAAATAAACGTTTTAAATCACAACCTAGACATAGAAAATGTGTAATTTTATCTCATAGTTGAAAAATTGTTTTATTTCTTGTTATGCTTCAATAAAGTTTATGAATAGTTCTATTAAAATATATGTTTAATGCTTGCTTTTTGTTACATTTGCATGTATATAAATGTATACATTTTGTGTACATATTTTGTTTTATTAAAACTGTTAGGGTCTATCCAGACAAATTTGCATATTATAGCTACATAACCATATGCATAAAGAAATTAATTAATCTATTAGCACGCGCATAAGAAAATGGATCAATCAATTTCCTTACGCAAATACCCCGTCAGCCAAACGTGAACAAACAGATTATTCGGAGAGTCTGCTATCACCTTCTGTTACCAGAAAGGCAACAGATTTCACACAGACTCTGCAATATCTGCGGTGTCAGCAAACTGCTGTCAGAAATTGGACAGAAACTGTTGGCATTTAATTTCAGCAGAAATCGAGCACATAGTGTTGACAGGACTGTTGTCAGATTGGCGGCAGAAATCAAGCATAACCTGCGCAACACAATCTAACGGCAGACTGGCAGCAGAAATCGAGCACCGCGTGCTGACAAGATCTGACGTCAGATTGGCGGCAAAAAACGAGCCAGATCTACGTGACAATCTAACAGCAGACTGGCAGCACCACGCGAACACGCCGTGCTGCCAGCAGCTTATGTCAGATATGCGACAGAATTAGAGCAAGATCTACACAACACAATCTGACGGCAGATTGTTAGCACCAATCGAGCACCCCGTGCTAAGAGAACGTGACATCAGATTGACAGCACAATTCAAGCATAACCTGCGTAACATAATCTGACGGCAAACTGACATCACAAATCGAGCACCCCGTGCTGTTTTGCATATTAATTTTTAAATTGTGACGTAACTCTTCATGAATTTATTAAGGGCCTTTTCAGACAAACTTGCAAAATTGCACGCATAAATAACATATGCATAAAGAAAGTGATTGATCCATTTTCTTATGCATTTGCTTAATTATTGGACAAATCAATTTCTTTATGCATATGTTCTGTCTGTTTCTGTTTGCATTCTATACGCCGCAATTTCTATCTGCACCTGTCCGTGATTGCGTATAGAAATTCTATCCGCATGTATTTGTCCAGATTTCTATCTGCATCTGCCCGCATATATAAATAATTAAAACCCGTTCCTGGCCATAGTCTGACTAACAAAAATATTCAAAAAAATTGTAATTGGAAATAGGACTAAAGCATGAAAAAACATTACTGATGTAAAAAAACTTTTCAAAACTCAATTTTGCAACTAATTGGTATAAACAAATTACTAAAAATTGACTGTAGAGAAAAACTGATTACTCCAATCGATTCTACGGGAAAAATTATTAAAGGAACGTTGCAAAAATAAATTTTGCAATTAATTTTGTAGAGATGTCGGAATGTATTTGTGTAATATTCTCTATTTCGAAATGTGCGCTCTCTCTCTTCGTTGTATCGCGACTCAGTCGTTCGGCTTGCTCCAAAATATTATTCGCCCCGAAAGTCAGTGCGAACTTAGCCGCGACCGAGACAGGATCGCAGAAGGAAATAAAGCCACATTCAAATCTTATAGACGTTACTTCCCTTCACCACACATCGCTTACAGAAATAAAATATCAAACAGGTTATGGGCTCAGGCCCCGTGTGTGCAAGGGAAGATAAATCAAAGTAAAAGTTATTGTGAGAAACAAGTGACAGTGCCGTATATATCAAGATGCAGAGTAGTATCCAGCATATCGAAAAATTAGTCGACGGAAATTACGAAGTATGGAAAATGCAGATGAAGAACATTTTAGTATACAACGACTTGTGGGAATATGCAAGCGGAAAATTAGTAAAACCAGAGGAAGCGCAAAGTAAAGCGGCTTGGATAATAAAAGATGAGAAGGCGCTCGCACTCATTACTTTAAGTATATCAAAGGCAGAACTCGGTCATATAAGAAAAGCGATCACGTCTAAACAAGCATGGGATGAATTGGCGAGAATCCACAATTCTAGAGGTCCAGTGAGAAAAGCAGTGTTGTACAGACAACTGTATAATTTGAAAAAGGATCCGTCTGAATCAATGTCGCAGTACATAAACAATTTCCAAGAGAAGATCAATCTGTTGAAGGATGCAGAGATACAAATTCCGTCGGAGTTGCAATCAATTATGCTGCTAAGTAGTCTGCCCGAGGATTATAAAAATTTCTGCGTGGCAATAGAATCGAGGGACCAAATTCCAACGGTCGACTTGATCAAAGGAAAATTAATAGAAGAAGAGGCAAGGCGACAAGGACAAGAAATGAAAGAAAACGGAGCAACAACAGCACTGGTATCACGAAATGGTCAAACCAAGGGATCATCCACACATACAAACAAAGGCCCGGTAAGGAGCGAGCAGGACAGGAGAAAGTTCAACGGAAACTGTTTTAATTGCGGTAAATATGGACATCCAGCCTCTCGCTGCCGTCTTCCGAAGAGAGAAGGAGGTAAGGCCAAGCATGCTGAAAATGTAAAAGACAATGACGGAGAAGATTCTTTGATCGCGATCTCGGCGTTAACTTGTTTGGCGGAAAAGAATGTATGGTATTTAGATAGCGGCGCGACGTCGCATATGTGTAACAATCGCCGCGCGTTCGAAACGTTGTCCGACGGGCCGTCGAGTAACATAAGTACAGCCGGAAAAGAAAATATAGTATCGCAGGGAATAGGAACTGTGCGTATACATGTAATGTTACAAGGTAGGATAAAATCAATAAAACTGACAAATGTATTATTTGTGCCCGAATTGAGAAGCAATTTATTATCAGTCCCCGCGATAACCGAGAAAAATTACGAAGTAAAATTCACAGAGGATAAAGCGTATATCACTAGACCGGATAAGTCGTTAGTTTGTATCGCAATCAAAAGAAATTACATGTATGTAGTTAAACAAGTAGCGAGCCACGAGGTTTTCAGCGTTCAGGATAAACATGAGTTAAAATTAAAGTTATGGCATGAAAGATATGACCACTTAAATTACAATGATTTAAACGAATTAGCCCGCAAGAAGAGAGTTTATGGAATAGATATATCGCCGAAAAATTCAAGGTTACCATGCGAAATATGCGATCAAACCAAGTTACACACGTTACCCTTCGCAGAAGGCATTCGAGCGAAATCAATATTAGAACTCGTACACACAGACATTTGCGGGCCCATAGATGTAAGGTCAAATGGGGGAGCACGTTATTTTGCAACTTTTATCGATGACAAAACGCGATATATGGAAGTAGTGTTTTTGAAGTCGCGTAGTGACATCTTAACGGAATTCAAAAAATATCAATTACGTGTCGAAAAAGAAACTGGTCGAAAGATAATAAAATTACGTAGCGACAACGCAAAAGAATATATTAGTAAAGAATTCGATAATTATTTAGAAAGCCAAGGCATCAAGAGACAGTTATCAGTTGCATATACGCCGCAGCAAAACGGTGTCGCGGAACGCGCGAATAGGACGATCGTCGAAATGGCGCGCGCAATGTTAATAAATTCAAATGTACCCAAAAGCCGAAGCTGTCAACACAGCAGTGTTCCTACGGAATAAATGCCCGTCAAAAGCAAACGACGGTCAAACTCCGTATGAGTTATGGTTAAATAGGAAACCTAATGTTAAGTACTTGAGAATTTTTGGTTCTCATGCTACATTTTTGAGAAAAGGACCAGGCATTTCGAAATTTGATCCGAAGGGCGAAAGCGCCATCCTAGTAGGTTACTCCAGTGAAATAAAAGCGTATAGATTATGGATCCCTGGCACCACAAGAGTAATTAAAAGTCGAGACGTCCGTTTTATTGAAGATGTAAATAAAAACATAACAGAGCTCATAGATATAAATTTATTATCAAACACGGATCATGAAAAAGAAGTAGAAACAGTAAATAACGTAGACGATGAGGAACTAGAAACTAAAAAAGAAAAAGGTGAACCAGAAAACTCAGAAGATAGCTTAGATCCACGCGACGATACAAATGATTCGTTGAAAACGCATGAATCAACGCCTGACGATATTAAAAGAGCTCGAGGAAGGCCGAAAATAATGCGAACAGGTACTCCAGAGCGTCCCAAGAAACAGTATCACATAGCAAACGTAGCATTAACTAACTTAGAAAATGATCCGGAAACAATAGAGGACATACGGGAGAGACCAGATAAAGAGAGATGGTTAGATGCGATGAAAAGTGAATACAATTCATTGTTAGAATGTAATACATGGGATTTAGTAGATAGACCAATAGATAAAAGAGTTATTTCGTCTAAATGGGTTTTTCATATAAAAAGATTTCAAAATGAAGAAATAGATAGATACAAGGCGAGGCTAGTCGCGCGCGGATGCGAACAAAAATTTGGCACCGATTACGTAGAGGTATACGCTCCAGTTGCGCAAATACAAACAATTAGGACCCCCTTAGCATTAAGTGTAGAAATAAATTATCATGTACATCAAATAAATGTAACAACAGCATACATCCAAGGTAACTTGTTAGAGACAGTATATATGGAACAGCCCGAAATGTTTGTTGATGGTAAAAATAAAGTATGTCGTCTACGTCGTCCTATCTACGGATTAAAGCAATCTGGCCGCGCTTGGCAACATAAACTTAGTCAAAAACTTAAACAAATTGGACTAAATGAATCTAAAGTAGAGCCTTGCGTCTATACGGGAAGAATTGATAATTACGACGTAATTGTCGTCGTTTACGTGGACGATCTACTTTTGGCCACTAAATCGATAAACATTATGCGTAAACTTAAGTTAGAATTAAGCGAACATTTTAAAATGAAAGATTTGGGAGCTGCAAGCGAGATCCTCGGGATTCAGATAAAAAGAGAAGGAGACGCGGGTTCAATAAAAATTTCACAACAAAAATATATATATGAAGTAATTGAGCGTTTTGGAATGAGCCTATGTAAACCTGCGCCTACTCCTCTACCCTCGGGTATAAAGCTGTCAAAAGAAATGGAGGCAAAAAGTTTTGAGGAAAAAATGGAAATGGAAAACAAACCGTACAGAGAATTAATCGGCAGCCTCCTTTACTTGGCAAACACTACGAGGCCTGATATTTCGTTTGCAGTGAGCGCTCTAAGTAGATATAATGTAAATCCCGGACCACAACACTGGAAATGCGCGAAACATATCGTCCGTTACTTGAAACAAACGGCTGATTACAAAATAACATACCGGAAAACAGAAAAACCGTTGCGCGCATTCACGGACGCGGATTGGGCTGGTGATCAGGATGATCGCAATTCTTGTTCATCGGGGGATGTACATATATTAACCGACGGACCAATAAACTGGTTTTCTAAAAAATAAGGGTCGGTTGCGATTTCAACGATGGAAGCTGAATACATGGCTCTCTCGGAAGCCACAAAGGAAACAATACATTTACGAAGATTAATCAAAGAAATGTACGGCAATCAATACGTACACAAACCGACGGACATATTATGCGATAATCAGAGCGCGATTGTACTTAGTAAGGAAAATATGCTTCACCAAAGAAGTAAGCACATCGAAATAAGGTATCATTTTTCTAGAGATGCCCAAACTCAAGGGTTAATTAATGTAGAATTTATTCCTACAGATAAAAACGTTGCAGATATTTTAACAAAATCTTTGGTGAAGGATAAGCACTTAAACTGCATTCAGTCATTAAACTTAGCATAGTAAATTAATGCATGTGGACGCATTTCGAAAGGGGGAGTGTAGAGATGTCGGAATGTATTTGTGTAATATTCTCTATTTCGAAATGTGCGCTCTCTCTCTTCGTTGTATCGCGACTCAGTCGTTCGGCTTGCTCCATATTATTCGCCCCGAAAGTCAGTGCGAGCTTAGCCGCGACCGAGACAGGATCGCAGAAGGAAATAAAGCCACATTCAAATCTTATAGACGTTACTTCCCTTCACCACACATCGCCTTACAGAAATAAAATATCCAATAAATTTGTTTATAACAATTAAGAAAGTGTTATATATGTTTCTTGAGTCAGTTTTCCCAAAGAATCGATTGGAGTAATCAGTTTTTCTCTACAGTCAATTTTTAGTAATTTGTTTATAACAATTAGTTGCAAAATTGATTTTTGTCAGCGTGCTTTTTACGTCAATAATGTTTTTTCATGCTCCCGTACTATTTTCAATTGTTGTTTTCTTGACTATATTGGTCTGAAATGGGTTTTAATTATTTAATTATATAGTTTATATAATTAATTTTAAAAATATTTAAGACTAAATCAAAGGATTAGTGAGAATGTTTGCGCGATACTCAACACGTAACTGTAAGTTTCTTCCTGTTCAAATCAGCTTTACTTTAAATATAACTTTTTATTAATGATATTACAAGTGTACGATTAGCTCAGTGTTAACGTATTAGGTTATTGTCCCGAAATTTTAGGTTCGAATCCCGCCGGCGCTAATGCGTTTTTAAAAATTGTAAAATAATGCGTAATCGTAATTAGTAAAATAAAATATATGCAAATTAGATTAACCTATAATAAAAATAAGAATAATATCTGCAAGAAAACTAAAAAAAACTTTTTTATAATAAAAATTTTTGAAAATTTTAAATACAAAATGCTTGATTTTTGCTGCCAGCGTGACGTCAGAACTTGTCAGCACGGCGTGCTCGATTTGTGCTAGCAGTCTGCCGTCAAATTGTGTTGCGCATATCATGTTTGAACTCTGCCGCCTATCTGGCGTCACGTGCTGGCAGCACGGCGTGCTCGTCTGGTGCTGTCATTCTGCTGACATAAAATATCAACAGGTTCTGTTAACAGAACGTAAGCAGAATTTGAGATCAGTTGAGTTCAGTCTGTCAACACGTCGTGATCGAATCTGCCGCCAGCCTGCCGACACAGTCCTAACATTTTGCTGATTGGGTAGTTATGCAACTATGCAAATTTATCTGGATAGGCCTTTATATACCGGGAGGGCTCCGGAAGTATGCTGCACGCGTTCCCGGAGCTCCCCCGTAAGGACCAGGGCAGGACACCCAGAGGGGTTTTAGTGAGTAGGCCCCCGTCGACACATCGTCGGCGGGGGAGAGCCCCACATAACCGCCAGGCCTCCCCCCGGGGCCTGAGGTATGCGGTAACGCATTTCCCCTCCATTACAAAAAAAAGGCCTTTATATAAGCATGTTTTTATAAAGACTATTTTTCTCTGTAATTTCTAAATTAATACGAATAAACTAATACATAAACGTTTAAATTTGTGAAGTATTAATTCCTCAATTCTTTTCAGTTGGTAACTTGAAGATATTATGATCATGCAATGACCGAAGACGAATAGAACGTATATATTTTATTTCCAGTTTACATTCGTTTCTGGAACTATAAAATTGTATTAAATCTGACTTAATATTTTATATTTAATATTTATAATTCCATTAATTACAATTTATATAATTTTCATTATCCTTAAGGGAAAAAAGTAAATTTGTAATTGT
This sequence comes from Solenopsis invicta, assembly GCF_016802725.1. Classification (NCBI taxonomy): domain Eukaryota; kingdom Metazoa; phylum Arthropoda; class Insecta; order Hymenoptera; family Formicidae; genus Solenopsis; species Solenopsis invicta. The sequence goes on along the minus strand of NC_052674.1, from coordinate 14,141,543 downwards.
ATATATATATATATATATATACATGTTTCAATCATTGTGACAAGTGTATTTTAATCATTGTGTAATTGAACATTACATTCTATTACTTTCATTTAATTATTATTATTATTATTATTTATTATTTACATTTATTTTATTTTTACGCTTACTTCTCAACATTATATTTATTATTACTTTTTTTAGTTATATAATTTAGAAGCAAAATAAAAATATTTGAAAAGCAAAATATATGTTACTTATTTTTATATTGTAAATGTATTAAATAATAGATATTTTGTCCCTTACTTTAATCTTTAATCTAATTATAAGAAGTTATTGTTTTATTAACCAATTTTATATTATCCTAATTCTTCTGTATTACTTGTTTTTACCAGAAAAACTGTTATTATATAAATTATTATAAATTATTATAATTAAAAAGTAATAAAAATGTTTAACTTTATAATTTTTGTTAAAATTAATTAAATAAAACAGTAATAAATTAATTTATTGTGTGCTAGTAAGACAAAATGGGTGGGTCCCGATAGCGCACATCCCGATAGCACACAAACCACTCACAATGGCAGATGCCTAGAGATTTTCCGTAGGTTGGGTTAGATAAGTCAATATGATTGGTTGGTGGGCTATCGGGATGTGCGCTATCGGCACCCACCCAGACAAAATAATCTTTAATGTTATTTAAAAATTATGTAACTTAATAATAGTAAAATTTTGTAACTTAATAATAGTATAATAATAAAAGATTTAGTTTATTCTGAAATAATAATAAATTTTATGACACAAAGTTATTCATTTACTACGTAATATATATACGTTTTTCAGTATAAGGCACACATTTGATATAATTTGAAACAGTTAATCATTTTATCCTTGTTGTTTGCTAATGTTGAACAAAGATAAAATAATTTGGACTGTTACACTGTGTAAATTTGTTTTTTGTGGAACATGCATAATTCATCTATAGCTTAAAGCATTCAAATGTAAGCGCCTGTACACCCAGCGACTTTGAATCTGTCCATGGGGAAATTTTCTAAACTGAGAAGTCGCTATCTTTCTACATACTTACAGTTCATGATTAACGTAACGACCAACAAGCTCTAGTCGTTTCATTAACCATGAACTGCGAGTATGTAGAAAGTGGTGACTTCTCAGTTTGGAAAATTTCCCCATGAACAGAATCAAAGTCCTTGGATGTACAATTCTCAATATGGTTACAATCACGTAATCTTGTCACCCGCTACATCAAAGATGCCAACGCTCAGTGTCGGAACTAGACACGTATTATGCATTTGTTCGGAATCAATTCCGATCGGAATCGATTCCGAACAAATGCATAATACGTGGCCTGGTATATCTAGACTGTGCCAGGGGGTCGATTGCGTATTCCAAAACTAGTGAAAATGATAAAAGTGAGCTCTCACTCGATTGGCTACTTTTCACTATAGCGGAAATGCGACATCTCTCACGTGACATTGCTCGGCAAGTATTTTGATGTTGAGTTCAATTAAACTGTGTCGAATTTGGTTGAGTTTGCGGAGTCTTGTATCGTTTCAGAATGCAATACTTTTTACTTTCTATGGAGCAAGAAAAAAATGCGAATAACACTGTAACTAACTACGCTTGTTCCGTAATAAAAGTTGAGTTTGTGATTTTAGGCTTGTTTTCTATTCCTGCACTAGACTGCACTGGAACATTCCTTCTTAAAATTAAAAAAAGAAAGTTAAATTTATTAAGAAGAAAACTGAGAGATACTCAGGCATTCGATATTCTAGATAATACATTTGTAAAATTGTATAAATAAAGTATATAAATAAATTAATAATTATATAAGTATATAATATAAAGAATAAATAATAATAAATAAATAATAAGATATAAATAATATAAGTATATATTGTAAATAAATTATAAAATATTTACGCACCGTTTTTTAAAAATTTGTATCTCACTTGAGACACGCGTCGTTAATCGTCAACATAAGGGACTTTGAGATTATAGGAGATTATTTAACTCAAAGGCAACGCACCGTTTTTTAAAGGTTATGTGAAGCATTCTAACATTGCTCGCACTCGTATTTGTGATTTTCACTCACGTGAGCATAGAGATATCGCATTTTCACTATGCTCATAGCCAATCACGCGTGTTTTTTCATGTGAGATGAAAATACGAGAAATGAGAAAAGTCGACAAAGATACACAATCGACCCCCACTAGCGGGATTCTGTTAGAGTTCCTAAAATAAAAGTTTGTGCAAATGTAGTGACGATTTTTGATTGGTTTTTTCAATCCGCCATATGTAACACTCAAACAATCAAGAATTTTAAATATGATATTTATAAAAAAAAACAATAATTAAGACAAAAATACTATACAGCTAATATATTATTTAATAATGCATTTTGTAAATGTTTTACAATGTTATATAAGAGGTGTGATCAAAAAGTAAGGTGATTTTTCATTTTTTATAAAAAAATATTCATTTATTCATCCAAAATTATGTTATCCCCTTCAAAATAATCCCCCTCTGATACAATGCATTTGTGCTAGCGCTTTTTCCAGTCGTCAAAACATTTCTGAAGTGCACTTTTGGGTATTGCCTTGAGCTCCTCCAGCGATGCAGCCTTAATCTCCTCAATCGTCGCAAATCTTCGTCCTTTCATAGGCCTTTTCAATTTTGGGAAGAGGAAAAAGTCGCAGGGGGCCAAATCTGGTGAATACGGTGGCTGAGGCATGATGATAGTATTGTTTTTGGCTAAAAAAGTACTCACTAGTAACGACGTGTGCGCAGGTGCATTATCATAGTGCAGAATCCATGAATTTTCTTTCCACACTTCCGGACGTTTTTTTCTTATTGATTCACGCAAACGCCGCATAACCTCAAGGTAATACTCCTTGTTTACCATATGACCTTGTGGTAGGAATTTTTGATGCACAACGCCATGGTAATAAAAAAAAACTGTGAGCAAAACCTTCATATTCGAACGAACTTGGCGTGCCTTTTTCGGTCTTGGCTCTCCTGGGCTCTTCCACTGGGATGATTGGGCTTTGGTTTCGACGTCATAACCATATACCCATGTTTCACCAGTTATAACCCTTTTGAGCAGATCAGGATCATCATTGACGTCGTTCAACATGTCTTGGGCGATGTTCATGCGACGCTGCTTCTGATCAAAATTAAGCAGTTTTGGAATGAATTTCGCTGACACACACGTGTCATACCCAAAACATCCGTTAAAATTCATTGGCATGAGCCAAACGATATGTTAAGATCATCAGCTATTTCTCTAATCGTGATTCGACGATTTTTCAACACAATTTCTTTCACTTCCTGAACATTTTCGTCGGTTTTTGACGTGCTGGGGCGTCCAGAGCGAGGTTCATCGTTAACATTTTCTCGGCCCTCTTGGAATAACTTATACCATTTATAAACATTTTTTTTGCTCAAAGTTGACTTACCGTACGCCACTGTCAACATTTCAAGAGTTTTTGAACACTTAATACCATTTTTTACACAAAAATTAATACAAACTCTCTGCTCCATTATTTTCAACAGCAAAAAATCGCCGAGCACGCAAACACGAGTCTAACCTTTATGCCTCTCACATAAAAACAACACATGCTATATAGTCAAAACTGTGAACATATGATCGTGACGAGTGTACCAACACAAAAAAAAAATTTTGAAATTAGAGTGTACAGAGCGCGCGAAATTCAAAAAATCACCTTACTTTTTGATCACCTCGTATGTATATTTAAATTAATCAATGAATTATTTAATTATTATCATAATGTTGATTAATTTATGATCTTAGCAATCAATTTATAAATAATCTGAATCAAACTGACATCAGACAAGGAACCACATCATGTACACCCATGGAATTTGATTCTATAAATGCCTAACAAAAAAGAAATGCTAATCTCTGGTAAAAATTACAGATAGAAACGGACAAAAAACATATCCTATCCGTATTTATCTACTTTACTATGCGTTTCTTAATCTGTAATTACAAACAGAAACCGATAAAATGTGTTTCGTAATTTATCGGTTTCTGTCTGTAAAAACGGATAGACAACTCCGAATTCTATCCGTTTTTGTCTGCAAATGCGTATATGAATCCTATATCCATTTCTGTCTGCAATTGGATACATACGCATCATGTCCGTTTCTATATAAAAACGCGTATACAAAAAATTTTATTATTTTATTATTTTTATTATTAAAAAGGTTTTTTTTATTTTCTTGCAAATCTTATTATTTTTATTTTTATTATAGGTTAATTTAATTCGGATATATTCTATTTTACTAATAACAATTATGTATTGTTTTACAATTTTTAAAAACGCATATTGGCGTCGGTGGGATTCAAACCTAAGATTTCGAGACAATAACCTAATACGCTAACACTGGGCTAATCGTACACTTGTGATATTGTTAATAAAAAGTTATATTTGATCAGTAAAACTGATTTGAACAGGAAGAAACTTACGTGTTCGCGCAAACACTCACTAAGTATCGCGCAAACACTCACTAACTCTTCAATTATTTAGGCTTAGATATTTTTAAAATAAACTATATAAACTATATAAATAATTAAAACCTGTTCCTTTTCTTTTTACATTCTACACGCCAAGATTTCTGTGCGCATCTGTCTGCAATTACGTATCAGAATCCTATCCGTTTTTATCCGCATTGTATCTGGCGCGTTCTTTATCTGCACCTGTAGGCGATTACGTACACCCAAGAACTTTGATTCTGTCCACGGGGAAATTTTCCAAACTGAGAAGTCGGTATCTTTCTACATACTTACAGTTCATGATTAACGTAACGACCAATAAGCTCTAGTCGTTTTATTAATCATGAACTGCAAGTATGTAAAAAGTGGTGACTTCTCAGTTTGGAAAATTTTCCCATGGACAGAATCAAAGTCCTTGGATGTACAGCAATCCTGTCCGTTTCTATCCGCATCTTGTCTGTAATTACATTTTACCTGTATCTGTCTGCAATTGCGTACAGAAGATCTGTCCGTTTTTACCCGTATTGTATCCGGCGCGTTTTTATCTGCATCTGTCCGCAATTACGTACAGGAATCCTATTCATATCTATCCGTATTGTATTCATTTCTAACTATTATCTGCCCGCATATATATAAGTAATTAAAACCCGATCCTGTCCATGGTCCGACCAGCAAAAATAGCAACAAGAATTTGAATTGACAATAGGACCAAAGCATGAAAAAACATTATTGACGTAAAAAGAATTTGTCAAAACTCAATTTTGTAACCAATTGTTATAAATAAATTACTAAAAATTGATTGTAGAGAAAAACTGATTACGAATCGATTCTACGTGAAAAACGACTCGATAAACATATATACTAATGCTTTCTTAATTGGTATAGTTGTTATAATTGTTATAAACAAATTAGTTTCAAAATTGCTTTTTGTAATGTAGTTTTTATGTTTATAACAATTTGTTTATAACAATTATAATTGTTCTCTTTTGCAATATGCTTTTTATGTTTATAACAATTTATTTATAACAATTATAATTGTTACAAACAAATTGTTATAAACATAAAAAACATATTGCAAAAAGCAATTTTTCAACTAATTTGTTTATAACAATTATAATAACTATTATAATATTAGTTAAAAAAGCGTTATATATGTTTATTGAGTCATTTTTTACGTAAGACTGATTAGCGTAATCAATTTCCTCTACAATCAATTTTTAATAATTAATTTATAACAATTGGTTGCAAAATTGAGTTTTGACAAGTTCTTTTTGAGTTTTGACAAGCTCTACGTCAGTAATGTTTTTTTATGCTTCGATTTTATTTCCAATTTAAATTCTTTTTGCTATTTTTGCTGAACCATTGGCAGGATTGGGTTTTCATTATTTATATATACGAGCAGATGCAGATAGAAATCTTGACGGATACAATGCGAATACATACGGATCGAATTTCTGTACGCAATTGCAGACAGATACAGATGAAATGTGATTACAGACAAGATGCAAATAGAAACGGACAGGAATGTTGTCCATAATCGCGGAAAGATGCAGATAAAATTGCAACGAATACAATGCGGATAGACACGGATAGGATTCTGACGTAATTGCGGACAAAAATCGCGACGTATAGAATGCAGACAGTAATTAACAGAACTTCTGTACGCAATTGCAGACAGATACAAATAAAATGTGATTCCGGGCAAGATGCGGATAGAAACGGACGGGATTGTTCGTAATCGTGGACAATTGCGGATAGAAATTGCGACGGATGAAACGCAGATAAAAACGGATAGGATTTGTTCACATAATCATGGATAGAAACAGACAAAAATCCTGATGGATACAATGCGGATAGTAACGGAAAAGTCTTCTGTACATAATCGCAGACAGGAGCAGACAGAAATCGCGATGGATACAATGCGGATACAAACGGATAAGATTTCTGCACGTAATTGCGGACATGTGCAGATAAAAATCGCGACGTATAGAATGCGGACAAATACAGACAGAACTTCTGTACGCAATTACAAACAGATACAAGTGAAGTGTGATTACGGACACGATGCGAATAGAAACGGACAAGATTGCTGTCCGTAATCGCAGACAGATGCAAGGGAAATGTGATTACAGACAAGATGCAGGCAGAGACGAATAGGATCTACTACTGCAAATGCGGATTTTCTATCCGCATGTTGTATTTGCAGATAGAAAGGACAGCTTGCAGTTAGAAACAGATAGACATCCTGTCTGTTTCTGTCAGTTTCTGTCCGTAATTTTTACTAGAAATGTGCTTTACCGCATGTACCCAGAAAACATTTTGCAGGTAAACGTTCAGCAAATCACGCGCAAAAGGGATTCCTACAACGCAAGCAAAACCTTATCCAACTGCGTCGTCATAGCGCTAGCAAAACACTAGTACATTTTGCGCGCGATCTCAATAAGCTACGAGGTGTGTTCAAAAAGTAACGGGAATTTTTAAATTTCGCGGGTTTGGAGAGTCCGACAGTTAAATTTTTTTTTGTTTATGTTGGTATACATGCCCCTGAAGTATGCTGAAATGTTGAGCTGTATTCATTGTTTACTTTGTCTGTGGCAGCCGCTAAGGTTACACGTGTTTTTATGAGCTCGGCGATTTTCGTTTCTGAAAAACAATATATCAAAGAATTTGTATCAAATTTTGCGTAAAAAATAACATAAAGTGTAACAAAGTGTGTGAAATGTTAACAAAGGCCTATGGTGAGTCTGCTATGAGTAAAACAAGAGTTTACGAGTGGTATAATCGTTTCCAAGATGGCCGTGAAGACGTTGAAGATGACGAACGCCAAGGACGCCCCAGCACATCAAGAACCGATGAAAACGTCGAAAAAGTGAAAGAAATGGTTATGAACAATCGCCGAATCACAATCAGAGAAGTACTACCTACAAGTTCAACGCCGTTTACGTGAAGCGATCCGAAAAAAACGCCCGAATTTATGGAAAAACAATTCATGGCTTTTGCACCACGATAATGCACCTGCTCACACTTCATTGCTTGTTCGTGAATTTTTGGCCAAAAACAATACTGTAATGATGCCCCAGCCTCCATATTCGCCAGACATGGCTCCGTGTGACTTTTTCCTATTTCCAAAAATAAAGAGAATCTTAAAGAGCCGTCGTTTTACAAGCATAGATAACATTAAAAGCGCATCGCTGACATTAAAAGCGCATCGCTGAAAGAGCTAAAGGCTATCCCAAAGATCGAGTTTGAGAAGTGTTTCGGGGATTGGAAGAAGCGCTGACATAAGTGCATAATATCTAATGGTGACTATTTTGAAGGCGACAACATTAATGTAGACGAATAAATAAATATTTTTTTCAAAAAACGAAAATTCCCGGTATTTTTTGAACACACCTCGTATACCCTGCCGAAAATGTGCTATTAAAACCAATTTAAAAAAAGTTAATCTAAATTGATCGGAATTTCCGCACCGAAAATATGGTATTAAGACCGATTGAAAAATAAGATCCAAACCCAGATAGATTTATTAAAACAGAATACATTAATGTAAACGTAATAAATGTTTAGTTTACGAAAAAAATATTTCTTGTATTCTTTTTGTTAAAAAAGATTTAAGAAAAGATTAAATTTGAATTAAACATTTAATTTATGTACAAGATTAAATAACAATACAAATTGTTATTTACTTGTAAAAATATAAAATTTTATGTGGAACAGCGTTTCACACACACGCTATGTTTGAAAAGAATGAGAGCGAATATTCGTCTCGAGGTTACAAAAAGCAGCTCCTCAAAGTATCACTAAAGTATATGAGCTGACGAGTTAGCGGCGGTGGCGCCTAGATATAACGCCTGTGGCCGCACTCAATTCACAAGAAAATCTCCTGCGGCGTGGCCGCCTAGCGGTGGCGTTAGCACTCACTTGTTAAACTTATTTCAATCTGAAATTACAGAATTTCAACTTGCTGGCAAAACTCACGCAAATCGCGTACACAGTTTACATGCATAAGACGCGCAAACTTTGCGCGCAAAAGATGTTATCTGGGTGCAAGCAACTTACGAGCAAATATAATTATCCAATACACCAGCAAATCACATGCAAAATGGTATCCATTTGCATGTGATATGCTGGTGTATCGGACAATACATGAGCTAGCCACTTGTAAGCAATATACACGATGTAACACGTTCTACGAATAAAACGCATGCAAATCTGTTACAAAGTTCGCATGCACATCGCGCGCAAAATTTGCCAGCAAAAAATGTTATCTGGGTATGTATTTCGCTTAGTAAAGCTGAACTGTCATAAACAGAGCAGTAATGGTGTCCAAAAGCAGTTAATAGGTCTTTTCGCAGATGGTAATATAATCAAAGAACAAAGACAGATCTATGCGTTGGAAAAAAAGCGATAGCCTGATCTCGCTCAAAAAATAATCTGCAGTATCGACGTCGAAGTTCTTCTGTTGCTTTAGTACCCTCTTAAACATTATTGATATAAGTATAAATCATATAAAAAATTCAAGTTTATTATATTAATAAAAATATTATAAAAATCTATTTTATAATAAATGAAAATACGTAATTATAACTTGATAATACACTTATGCAATAATATCATACTTATATTGTTCTACAATGCATTTGCAATATTATCGGTAAATGAAATTGACATGAATGACGCGCATCTATAGATATATAAGTGTTGATATTGATGATTTATATATAAGTGTTGATTCGTACAACACTAAACAAAAGTTTAAAATCACTTTATCATATAAATATATGGTTGTATATCTATATAATATTTTTTAAATAAATTTTCTACGCTTGTATTGTAAACATATTAAATAAATTTAAGGCCGATAGCCGAGTAATAACGGTTGTTACATATAAAATATTTATTCCGTTACAAAGTCAGTGGGACGTTTCGAACTTACTTGTCCTTCTTCAGCCGTGTACAAGTTATTTACATGATTTTGGATCGAGACAAAAATTAAATTCCTCCGTATTGAGTGTATGTCCGGATGTTGCAAATGACGGACAGATTGCAACATCCGGACATACACTCAATACGGAGGAATCTAATTTGTTTTGATCCGAAATCATGTAAATAACTTGTACACAGCTGAAGAAGGACAAGTAAGTCCGAAACATCCCACTGACTTTGTAACGGAATATATATTTTATATGTGACAACCATGGTGGAAGTAGACATGGTGTGCGCGAAACTCGCAAACCACGCCCCTTTTTCGCATCGAGAGACTGTAAGTCCCCAAGTCTGCCAACTACGAAAAACTAAATGTTTGATGATATCAGGTTACTACAACTGTTTTGATTGCATCTTTGTCACACTCTGCTATATGTTCGTTATGTCCTTTTCTCTCATACCTGATACATATCATTATGTCTCTGAAGGGTACCAAATAATGTATCCCTCTGATGAATTAATTCATATTAGTAAAATTGTTGAAAAATGCTTTATAAATTTTCATGGTGACTACTTTTCCCAAGAAAATTATGTAATACACAAAATAATTACACTTGTTAAAGAAAATATCGAATACTATCAATGCATTCTCGATGAAATATTATAATTAATGTTTGGTACGAACTCGTACTTATATACGAGTAGAAAAATAAATAAAAAATATGTTCAAAAAGATAGTAGATTAATGTTAACGTTACGGCTGAAGAAGGTCAAGTAAGACCGAAACGTTTCGTAATCACAATCTTTTTAGATTTTAATAAATTTATTAAATTAATAATCGTCTTGCTTGTTTATGGCCTATAATTAATCTGTGATTTATAACACGAGCGCGAAACCATTGGTTTAAATATATCAGAGTTTTTTTTATATAAATAAAAGTCGTTTATTATTATCCTTCATTATATTAGTTTTTTTCCTTTAATATTATCTTACATTTATATACTTTATTATTATCTTACATATCGTAGTTGTCGTTAAATAAAATTGACCAGAAATAATCAATTACAATTGATACTGAACTAGTCACAAACAGGAGATTTTAAAACCAGCTCTTAGAAATTGTAATAATATTACGATATTCTTTGATTACTATGGAAAAGTTTATTTATAAAAGCCCGCGATGCTAGAAATGGCTAGAAATCGGTCCGAGTTCTCAGATCGAAAAGTTTGTAACCAATCAATGTTTAGCTTTTACCGAGGGGAAATTCACAGCCGGCATTGGTGTACAAAATTTCGGCAGTGGACTGCCGAAAAAAGTAAGCAGTGACCTATAATATTGACGGCATTGTCGTCAGTGGTTGGGGAGTGGTGAGCTCACTTCAGAGTCGGTTTTTCGATCATGGGGTTGAGCACAACAATTTTTGAATACTTCGGGAAAGCTTTAGAATTCTTGTGCAGGCATTGGCGTATGATAATGGGCACGCGGTAGTGTTCATAATTGCATGGCATTGCCTTAATTTTAATATAGGATTAACGGCATTGTAGGCATTGACTAACAATAAGCATTGTCGGCAGTGTACAAAAATGTCGGCAGTGTTTTACAGCAATGCCAAAATCGGCATTGGTGTACAAAATTTTGGGTTGTGAATTCCCCCTCGGCTTTTACGGAAAAGTGACAAGCTAATTGATCACACAGTTCTCAGCTTGAAAAGTTGCACCGAGTTTTAGCATTGTGGAGATGAATCTTAAGATTTTCTTTTCAAAATTATCGACATCTTCCATACGTTTTTTATATCGAATTTAATGTACATTTTATTATAATTATACGATAAGTGCAATCATACGACATTCACGCATGTATATGATAAAAAGAGACCGAAAGAATACTAAATGACGTGCGTGCAACGAAAACAAACACATTCAGTTGTAACAACTTTACGGAGTTAAACAAGGTTGGTACTCATGGGGACTTACGGTCAAAAAATAAGTGAGAGGGCAAAGAATTAGAGAGAGACGCTTGCAAACTGCGCACACCATGTCTACTTCCACCATGGTGACAACCGTTATTGCTCGTCTATCGGTCTTAAATTTATTTAATAATATTTTTTATTTTGTACAATTTTAATTTTGTTATTTTATACAAACTTAAATTACAAATAAAATATTAAATTTATTTGATGATCCTGCATATCGTAGTTATTTTGTTACTTAGAATAAATTAATTTTAAATAAATTATAATATTCTAATAAAATTTATAAAATTTAATAAAATTTATCAAAATAAATATATAATGCTATTCAAAATTAACTTTTAAGTTAAGCTAATTTAATATTAACACAACTTTTAACTGAGTTTATTGTTCATGTAACTTTTAATATCACTAAATTAATTTTATAAGTTATTAAATTTAACTTAGTTTAGTTAAAAAAAATTAATTTATTGTATCTTGATTTGATATCATCTTAATTTTATTATAGTTTTGTGTTCTATCTGGGGCTGCGGTTAATTCAATGAAAATTCTCAGTTCTGCTACATTCACTATGTAGCTACAAGTATGTACATGTAATCTTGGTGAAATATCTCGTCATGTTATCTTTGTTTTGTTATCATAAACCGGTTTGTGCTAGCGTATGAAATCGAGATTTTAGCTCGTACATTTTATCATGTGTTTAGTATACGTGGAAAACAGTGATACGTGATACGTTAGAAACGGTGGAAGCATATTGCTGCGTTAGATTATTGCTTATTAAATTTCGTACCAATTAAAAATTGATATGCATCTTTAAAACTATAGTTAACAGACGGCTTCTTGTGCAATTTTTATTTCACTATCAAGAGAAATATTTAAAAACTATGTGAGTATGCCGGCAAAAAAAATTTTATATAAATTTAAGAAATGCTACAAAAATCTACAAAAAAAATATTGGAACTGAAACTTTTGATAATTTTAATAATTAAATATATATTACTAAAAACAAACAAATATATTTCTACAAAAAAACGAATAACTTTACAAATTTCTATTATTAGTAAAACTTCATATTTATTCATTAAATTTTGTCGTTAGAATAAGCTACTTTTAAATATGTAAAATGTTGAGATTCGTTATAGTTCGACGTAATTTCATCAAAAAATTTATAAAAATCACTAAAATAATGCACTTCAAAAATACAAAAATTTATAAAAATTAAAGAAATGTTCTAATTCTAGAATTTTCATGTAGATTTTTGTAGGATTTCTTTTTTTCCGTTAAGATATGTCTATGAATTCTATGAACAATAAGTTTTCAAATCTCCGATGAAAAAAATTCTTATATCTCAATATTTTTTTGGCAAAGAAAAGGTGTGTGTGAAGCTGGCGTATCATTTCGTGGAAACTCACGAAATGTTGAGAGTTCTGGCTTTATTTACAATAGTTCTATAGTTCCTGATAGATAAAACAAATAGTTCTGGCCTTTAAAGCGAAAAAAACGTATAGGACAAAGTGAGACGCCAGGTTCACGCAGCGTCTCAGTTTGTCCTGCGTCATTTTCCAGACCCAATTCTTGTAGGATTTTAAAAGATCTATAGTTCTAGATGAGTTCTAGAAAGAGTTCTAACGTTTAACATAGTTTATTTAATAAAAAAAAAAAATTATTATAAAATATTTATTTTATAATATTACATAATAGAGTTTCGTGTACAAAAAAATATTTTTCCTCCAGTTCTGAATGTATATAAACGCCTTCCGAAGAGTTCCGGTCGATTGCATAATTTATTAGTTAATAATAAATTATTAACTACCGCCAAACACGTATTCTGTCATATATGGATGAGACGCTGGTCTTTATTCGAGAGTTCTGTGTATCAAAAAATATTTTTCCAATAGTTCTTAACGTAACAAAGCGCCTTCCGAAGAGTTCCGGTCGATTGCATAATTTATTAGTTAATAATAAATTATTAACTACCGCCAAACACGTATTTTATCATATATGGGTGAGACGCTGATCTTTATTCGAGACTTCTGTGTACCAAAAAATATTTTTCCAATAGTTCTTAACGTAACAAAGCGCCTTCCGAAGAGTTCCGGTCGATTCCGTTATTTAATATTTAATAAAAAATTATTAACTCCCGCCAAACACGTATTTTTCCATACATAATTTACCATACATAATTTATTAGTTGACGCTGCAGCGTCTCACCCATATATGACAAAATACGTGTTTGGCAGGAGTTTATAATTTTTTATTAAATATTAAATAACGGAATCGACCGGAACTCTTCAGAAGGCGCTTTGTTACGTTAAGAACTATTGGAAAAATATTTTTTGGTACACAGAACTCTCGAATAAAGACCAGCGTCTCACCCATATATGACAAAATACGTGTTTGGCGGAAGTTAATAATTTTTTATTAAATATTAAATAACGGAATCGACCGGAACTCTTCGGAAGGCGTTTATATACATTCAGAACTAGAGAAAAAATATTTTTCTGTACACAGAACTCTCGAATAAAAACCAGCGTCTCACCCATATATGACAAAATACGTGTTTGGCGGTAGTTCATAATTTATTATTAACTAATAAATTATGCAATCGACCGGAACTCTTTGGAAGGCGCTTTGTTACGTTAAGAACTATTGGAAAAATATTTTTTGGTACACAGAACTCTCGAATAAAGACCAGCGTCTCACCCATATATGACAGAATACGTGTTTGGCGGTAGTTAATAATTTATTATTAACTAATAAATTATGCAATCGACCGGAACTCTTTTAGGAAGGCGTTTATATACATTCAGAACTGGAGGAAAAATATTTTTTTGTACACGGAACTCTATTATGTAATATTATAAAATAAATATTTTATAATTTTTTTTTTTATTAAATAAACTATGTTAAACGCTAGAACTCTTTCTAGAACTCATCTAGAACTATAGATCTTTTAAAATCCTACAAGAATTGGGCCTGGAAAATGACGCAGGACAAACTGAAACGCTGCGTGAACCTGGCGTCTCACTTTGTCCTATACGTTTTTTTCGCTTTAAAGGCCAGAACTATTTGTTTTATCTATCAGGAACTATTGTAAATAAAGCCAGAACTCTCAACATTTTGTGAGTTTCCACGAAATGATACGCCAGCTTCACACACACAAAGAAAAGTATTGAAATTTTAACTATGGTTGCCTCAATAAGAATATTCTACGTCTATAAATATTTATACTGCACACTCATATTTAAGAGTATAATATTATAAACATATATAGATGTAAAATATTCCTTATTGAGGCGGCCATAGTTAAAATCCTAATACAAAATTTAAGAAAAAGCAAAAGTATATTACGATAAACAACTGCCAGAATCTAATAAATTCTACACAAATTTAAGAAATATTATAAAAATCTTCACGAAAACGCTAGAATTAAAACATATAAATTTTTTTTTAATACGTTGCTTTTCTCTAAATTTTTCGGTGAAATTACGTTTATATAAATTAATTAAGTTATAACTGACATCTCGATAGAAAACTTTTTCAAAAATGGTTATATTCAATTCATGGTTGCCGTCCAATATTATTTAGGTTCAATTAGCATGTACACTAACCTAACCTAACCTAAGCTATAGCACATTTTAAAAATATATTTAAAATATATTTGAGATATTCCGGACATATTAAAAACATACAAATTAGATGAGTCGCAAATATTTTAAAAATGTTTTAAAAACATCCAGTTTTATTGTTTTGGACTTCTCAAAAATCCATTTTAGAACATAACAGATTAAAACTGGATTCCCAGAAAACATTTTGCGGGTAAACGTCCAGCAAATCACGCGCAAAAGGGATTCCTACAACGCAAGCAAAACCTTATCCAACTGCGTCGTCATAGCGCTAGCAAAACACTAGCACACTTTGTGCGCAATTTCAATAAACGATATGCACGCAAAACGCTAGCACACTTTGCGCGCGATCTCAATAAGCTATACCCTGCCAAAAATGTGCTATTAAAATCGATTTAAAAAAAGTTAATTTGAATTGGTCGGAATTTCTGCACCGAAAATACGGTATTAAAGCTCCTGAGTATTCGCCGCGGCCATATTGAAGTCGTGACGTCAGAAGAGAGAAATTGCGTGAAATGACACGTAATTTTGTCCGACATGCCATTTGTAAATAAAGCCAATTTGGATAAAACAAACTAAGCAGATGACTTTAAAACACTTCTAAATATCGGTCACGACTATCCTTTTTTCGCCTAGCAGTCAGTAAATAGTCGTAAAAAGCACGTAAAGTGACATCTATTCAGACAGGAAAACACACGGATAGCTATTAAAAGGAGTGAAAAATGTACTTTTATGTATAAAATTCAAAGAAACTTTACTCGCGGTCCATTTTTACGAATTTGATAAATACGAGACAAGTCATGTTTTTACAATGAAACACATAATAACAAAATGACATGCACGATAACATTTCATCGTCAATCTGTCACGTTTCACATGTATTAGTTCTAATTTTGTCCGCGACGAAATGTCGCTACCGTCAACGCGGAGTTCTCGGCTGAGGAGTCAGGAGCCTTAAGACCGATTGAAAAATAAGATCCAAACCCAGATAGATTTATTAAAACAGAATACATTAATGTAAACGTAATAAATGTTTAGTTTACAAAAAAAACTATTTTTTGTATTCTTTTAAAAAAGATTTAAAAAAAGAAAAAATTTGAATTAAACATTTAATTTATGTACAAGATTAAATAACAATACAAATTGTTACTTACATGTAAAAATATAAAATTTTATGTGGAACAGCGTTTCACACAGATGCTATGTTTGGAAAGAATGAGAGCGAATATTTGTCTCGAGATTACAAAAAGAAGTTCCTAAAAGTGTCACTGAAGTATGAACTGACGAGTTGATGGCGGTGGCGCCTAGATATAACGTCTGTGGCCGCACTCGACTCACGAGAAAATCCCCCGCGGCATAGCCACCTAGTGGAAGCCGCGCAAGCCGCGAAGGCACGAAGACTGGCGTCGCGAAAAAGCTTTGAGGCCATAGACATAGTACAAAGTCTATGTTTGAGACTCAAAACCAAAGCAAATCGCTCGATTTTTGAGAGCACCGTAATATGTTTTTACGTGTAAAATAACTATTAATAATTGAATGTCTTGGATTTTAACCGTATTCGGTGTTTCTGAAATGATTTATAAATGTTTTTCATTTCATAAATAATATACGTTTTCAATAAACTTTTAATTAGCTATATCAAATGTCTATAAAATACGTTTATTTGTTTAAATATTGCTGCAATAAAAACGTATAAATATAATTTACGCTTAAACTTTTATTAACATATTTAAAAAGTATATCATACCTGAATATTAAATCCTATTTTTGATACGTTATTTAAAGGGACAACTTTTACAAATCATAAACGTATTTAAGAAACGTTTAATTAGTATATGATAGTATTTTATAGTATTTTTATACATGTTATAAACGTAAATACATTTCTGGCATTTTATAAACCATTTTCAACGTATAAAATACGTTCCATATTATATATACGTAATAAGAACGATTATTATAAACGTATATTGCACTAACGTATAAAAACCGTTTTAACTATATACATATCTGCCACATACCTATACCTGTTTTATACCATACTTGCGTTTAATAAACGTATAAAACAATCCAGTTCTTATTGGGTTTATTGTGAATAGTCGACTAATAGTCATTTATATATTAACTATTAAAAGTAGTGTGCTGGTGATTATTCCAAATAACATGATTATGAAATCAATAATCATTCCATAAAAGAACTATTGGGGAATGATTATTGCAAATAATCTCATTATGAAATCAATAATCACTCATTCAAAAACTATTAGGAAATGATTATTGCGAATAATCCAATCATTAGATGCTACATAATCACTATTAGAAAATGAATAATCACTATTGTAAGTCAATAGTGATTATCGGCTTTCCAATAGTTCATTTCCGTAAGGGTTAGACGAGCCTGATCGCGAAAAGTTGGTCTAGATATGTCGTAAACTAGCCTATTCTCAATGTACATAAAAATGTATCATACTTGTTTATTAGCCTAACGTCCAGTAGCACAATAAACAATAAACAAATCACAATATCAAAATATTTACAGTTATGAATACGCAATACCACGTTTAAATCCTATATTAATGAATATGGGTAATTGGGCTGAATAATCCTTATTCACCAACTGTAAGATTTGAAAGTATTTCACATTTATAACTACATGTATTTTGAAATCAACATTCCCATGTAGAAACACATTAATCTATAATAAGCAAATCACGATTTCAAAATATTTATATTTATGAATACGGAATACCACGTTTAAATCCTATATTGATGAATGTGGGTAATTCAGCTGAATTTATCCACATTCACCAACTATAAAATTTAAATGAGGTTAGGTTAGGTATTCCATATTCATAACTGTATGTATTTTGAAATCAACATTTCCATAGAGAAATACATTAATCTATAATAAGCAAATCACAGAGGAATATAATAACGGTGTCACTTATAGAGACTTATACAAGCTGCATTGTAAAATGCTCATAAGAACTTATTGATTACGGAAAATCCTTAAATTATTAATACCGATAAATTCTGTGTAGTGAAAAACTATTAAAGTGAAAAACTATTCTATCTTATTCAGACACATAAATACTATATATATATATATATATATATATATATATATATATATATGTGTGTGTGTGTCGGTTGTTGCCTGCCATATAAAATCTGCACAAAACTATAGCTTACTATTTCACAAATTTTATAGTTCCTATATAGTTTTTTACAGTAAATTTGCGGCAGAGCTCTATTATTCCCATTAATAATTAAAAAATAATTAATTATCAAATATTAAAAAAGCTTGGAAGAAAATTTATATGTAAACCGTATTACTCAGATAGCAATGCATTTTTGACACAGAAAGAGAAACATTTACTGCTACAAATTTTCCTTTGGTTGCAATCACGTTGTTATAATGAAGATGCTAATTCCTTCGTACACGGCAACCTAAAGGCAACAAGAAGAAAACTGTTTCCCAGGCAACTGAAGAGCGTACAGAACTTATTAATATAAAATTTCTAATAACTTGTTATAAAGTCACATACGCGGCATACGTTGCTGGCAATATCTTACGCAGAATTGGAAGCAGCTTTCCTAAAAAAAAAAAAAAAAAAATGACAACTTAGCAACGCATTTTTATCAAATTGATAGCAATATGCGGGAAACTTGCTATCTGGGTATATGAATTAGTTTTTGATTTCACTAATTCACAGTAGTAGGATTCTGTAACTCTGACGAATAGTATACCGATACAGTTGTTAAGAATTATATAATCTCGTTACTGTCGCTACATATCATTGTACTGCCATTGTACAAATATAACAAATATTACATATGGTAAAAAATGGTATAAAATGATAATGTAACAATATTGTTGTTAAAGCCCATTTCCAAATATATAATTGTATATTTGTTTGTAATCTCGATTTAACTAGTTCATATATAGTTTTTTAACACTAAGAATTCGAAAAAGACAAAAAGTGAATTAAACCGATCAAAATTAATCTACCTTGACGGACATTAAGATTACAGACTTCTGTTATAAATAGATGGGGCATTGAGAAAAATTAATATTTAACAAGTATCACGCAATACGACAAACCAAAGCATAAAAACCACGATCAGAATACATATTTATGCAGAATGCAAAACGCAGAAACATGCAACATGTAAAAAAAATATAACTCGCGCGTCAAATATCTTGTGTATTTCTTTGCTTTTTCTTAGAATTATTTCTAGAACATGAGCAAAAAATTATGCTAATAAAAAGGTAATAACGTCTATTAAACTGGCATAGCATCTCCAAATGTAATTTATAAAAAACTAACTATTTTGCTCATTAATTACTTAGTTTTTTATTTTTGCTTCAGCCGATTCGCAAAAAACATGGCTGTATTAGTTTAAAGTTAAAGCACAAAAGAAATAAAGTAAATACAATAATTAATTTAAAAAAAGTAATAACTAAGTCAGTAGTAACTAGTGTCAGTAATATTCATTTCTATGTCTAATGTAGATTAACTTTGTCTATGATATCGATTTAACTTGTTTATACTTTTTTAATACTAAGAATTTGAAGAAGATAAAGACACTATTTTCTCTAATTAATTATTCTATTCTCAATTTTTTTAATCTTATATTTCTTATATCTTATAAAATCTTAGCAAATCGAAAAATAAGATATTTTTCAACATCATAAAGAAGCAGTTTTGTTTATATTCATATATAAGTACGTTTCTGTTTTGAAAATATACATATGTTTGTTAAAAAAAAATCATTTAAAATTACATTAAAAATGTTATTTTTTTAATTTTGAATGCGTTCTTTTATAAAACTTTTAAAAGCGATAGCCATGATGAATCAAACATGATCGAACCAATTTGAAATTTTAGAGCAATATTTGTAATAATATTTGACATCAAATTACGATAGCTTTTCTCAATTTAAAATTTTTTTGTTAAATTAGAACAAAAAGAAGAAAGAACTTTTTCAAAAAAATGCAATTTTCAAATTTAAATATGTACAGCTTCGTAAAAAATGAAATTTAAGAAACTTTCCCTCCTGAAAATAACAAGTGTAAAAAAAATTATTTCTTAATTTCAGATAATTTATCAATTATCAATTGTGGCCCTAATATGCTAAACTACTTTAATAATTCAAGTTTCAAAGTTATCAGAAATTATTATGTTTATATAATATACATTTATGCGAGTTATTAATGCCTGAACATTTTTCTGGGAACTGCAAGTTGTAACTGTATAATTATGACGTTATTAATTATTTATTATTCAAATACAAATTTACATTATTGCTTGCAGAAATGATTTAAGTAATAATCACAACTGTTTTTTTTATCACTTGCAATGAGGTAAGTGGATGTTACGTATGATACGTTAATGTCTAGATTTGTCATTTGTCTTAGACATCACCATTTTTTTCCTCATGCTAACTATATAAAAGACACGCAAATTTGATTACTCATTCAATATCTCACGAGTTACTGTGAAAAGAATGGCTCGGTTAAGCTGCATCGTAACAATCATTGGTATTGCACTGATGTGCGTTGCCGCACAAGAAGACCTCTACTCCGATAAGTTCGACGGCGTTGACGTTGCGAGTATCATTGTAAACGATAAATTGCGTAATGAATATTATGGTTGTTTTATGGAAACGTCGCCATGCATAACAGCCGATGCGAAGTTCTTTAAAGGTATTTCTATACAGAGTATTGCAACAAATAAAATTTTTTGACAGATTTTTTAATTAATTAGTAAGCAAGTATTCTTCAATATATTAATCAATTACTTTTTATGTATCAGTAGTTTTGTAATAATTAAATTTGAATTATACATAAGTAAGAAACTTTTGACAAAAACAATAAAGAAAACAAGTAAATAAATAATAATTCTCAGCTAATTTTGAGAAAATAAATTTTCATTCAAGAGACTTGAGTTTTTTGTATTTTATTGTGCTAATATTTTAGAAATTTTTTAGAGGAAAATCATTAAATATTTTGATATAAATTATTATTCATATTTTTATTTAAAAATAGGAAATTAATTTTTAAATAATAATAAATAAAAGACACAAAAAAAATTTTTGAAAAGTATTTATAATTTTCTTAAAAAATTCCTGAAAATCTCATAAAAAAAATTAACGCGATAAATTCAAAAATCTATTTAATTAAAAAGATATACAATTTAAAAAATTAAAAAATTGCAAAACTTGTAATATTAACATATTTTGAATTTTTTTAAAAGAAAAATTAACATTAAAATTTAATTAAAAATTTTGTCACTCAAATGTATCTTACACAATTAATATTAATAAACATTTTAAATGTGCATAGGAAATATTATATATTTTATTTGAAATAATCAGAAATATTTATGTCATTGAATTTTGAATAAATTTTCAAATTTCTGAAAATTATAACAAAAAAAATTTTTATTCTTATGTTTTGTAAAAACCGTATGTACATCGATAAGATATTTTTATTGTTCCAAACTTACTTTCCCAACATTTTATTTATATGTATTAAGCCTTAAATACATCGACCCCGTAAAATACGTAAACACATTTTTGGGTCTGTAAGACATTTTCAACTTTGAGAAGCTGTAACTTTGGTTTCAATCAACATTTTTCAACAATATTTTTTTTCACATGAAAGTTCGAAATCTCAGAAATGTGACTGCACAATCGACATTGTCAAAATATAATTTATTGTGAAGTTATACAAAAAAAAATCATTAAGCAAAAATGAGAAATTGTTCAAAAATCCACTTTTCCTTTAAAAAATTATATCTTCTCAACAAAAAACTTTTAAAGACTTTCAAATACGACGTTTTACAGCTAAAGAGTCATACTTTCAGAAAAAAATTATGTCATTTCTTTTAAAAGTTTAATTATATAACAAGGAGAAGATGAAGTATTTTTGGGTATCTAAAAATCCACTTCTTTTTAAATCATAACTTTGCAACAAAAAACTTTTAAGAACTTTACAATACGGCGTTTTAAAGCTAAAAAGTCATACATTCAAAAACAAATTATGTCACTGCCATTTCTATTAAAAAATATATTTACATAACAATGCAAATATGACGTATTTTTGATAAATTCAAGGTGTTTAAAATTGAAATTTGATGTGTTTGATAATATATTTCGGACCCTTCGCAGAAGTTTTCTTTTTCACGGCACTATAGTATTTTAACTCTAGGCAGAGTAACATACGCGTATGGATCTGTTTAAACGTGTTTTATCCAGTTTTTTTTACATAAGATTATTCACAAGAAAGTTTCACTCATACACTATATGGGTCCCATTGACTCTAACAAAACTTTGCTGCAGTGCCGTTCGAATTCTAATTGATCAAAAAAGTTGATCAACCATATCAATCGAAAGAGATTTTAAACTTTTTTTACGTCCTGGTTTGAACCTCCTATCTTATTCCGTCTTAACATAGCTAGCGTTCGAAACTTCATATGGGGTTTGTCAGGCCTACTTATGTGTTTAAGGGTTAATTATATGAATGCACAAAAAGAGAGACAGATAAAAATAAAAAAAATAATATAAAATTTTAAGCTGCCTCAAATACAATATATTTCAAGTTTCTTTGTTTTAAATTACAGGGGTTTTTGCAGATGCTCTAAATAATAAATGTAAAAGATGTACTGAGAAACAAAAGGAACATATGGATTATATAGTGGATTGGTATACAAAAAATAAACCTGATGAATGGCAGGCTCTCGTCGTAAAATCTATTGAGGATTTAAAAAAAAAGAACGCTCGTAAATAACGCTGCTACAAACGGATAAGACAAACATGAAAACAACAGGAAATATTAATTATCTATGAAGTTATTGAATCTTTTATATTCAACATCTCTTGAGGAAATAAAGGAACATTTCGAGATGTTATAATTATTAGCTTAATCAATTCTTGTATTGTAATAATGTGCTGTTAAAATACATTATACAAAAGTACAATAGAATTTGATTTTATTTCGTAAAAGTTTTTACCATTAATTTCTTCAGTACAAATTATGCTAATTATTTGAAATATTCTTATTAGATAAATGCATAAAAAAGTTGACAAAACAATAGTCTCATATTCTAAGTTATATCTTTACAAAAATTCTATTCAAAAACAAAAAAAAAGTAAGCAAATTGCAATTTTAATATTATAATATTTTAATATTATACTCTCAATCAAATTAAGTATAGCAAATTTAATAAGAAAATGAATAAAAATGTTTATTTATAATTAATATCTATAATAATATCTTTAACTTTACTTAAAAAATATAATAAATAATTAAAAAAAAAAGGTAAAAAATTTTTCCAATGTTTAATATTATACCAGGCCTTGAGATGCGATAATTAAATTTATTTTTTTTCAGTAATAATAATTCTACAAAATAGTTATTTTCTATAAGGTCTGTTTCTTGGAAATGTACTAAGTACAATAATTAAGATGTAGTAATTATATCTGCTTGATTATGTGTTATTAAAGTATAGTACAGTGCACGCATACACTTATATAACACTTTATTACAATTATATAACGGTAATTAGAAGTATATTACAACAAATCGTAAATAGTAAATCGCTCGTTGTTTGCAAACGCAATTAATAGAGAGAAAAGGTCAAATACGGAATTATTGGGTCGTACTTAAAAAATAAAAAAAATTTTTATGTGATAATTTACCAAAGGAATATGTTAACAAAAACATTTTGACTATACTAAGTCTTCATTGGTTACATTAAAAATAAACGCACGCAAAGAAATACAAAAAAAAGAAATGTAAAAAACGACGTATATTAGACGCAAGATAATTGATGTGCAGCTACTTAGCTGAAGTAATGCTTTTTTTTCCTTGATGTCATATGTGAACACATTCTTCGACCAGAACATTGTCAAACAAAATTTGAATGATAATTGAAAAAAACAATCTGTAGTTAAGGTCATGCAAAGATGTAAATAAACGACCAATTTAATGAGAGACAATAAACTTACGGTAACAATCTCTTAAATATGATGGAAAAATAGTGCAAAAAATCAAAGATTTTAAATGAAATTGTCCGTGGCTGTGTTGTCTTGTGTACTCTTAACGGGCTTTTAAAGATGACATAAAGGAATCAAGTAGGTCGTGCAAATAAATTCAGAGACAAGATTCGTTCAGTTATTGCCAAAACAATTCAAACAGATAACAACTAATTAAGTCCAAATAATGTAGGATGACAAAATATCAATTTACCACAATTAATAATTAATAATTAATAGGTAAAGTATAATAAATAATTAAATAAATAAGAGTCAACATTAGAATGGGTTAAAAGTTAAGAAACATAATTAGATAAAAATGGAAAGTTAAAATTAAAAAGAAAAAATTAATAAAATAAAATTAGCGAGAGAGTTTATTTAAATATAATACGAACAATGAAGTAACTCAATGTTATTTATACAATTTAAGCCATTTTCTTGTTCTTTAATGGAAATTATTTTGGAAATCAGTCTCTTATGATAAATATTTTCGTGGTCAAGAATTCTGACATTGTGCCAATCTATTTTGAAGTTAACGATGTGCTTCGTAATTATAGAATGTCTCTCTGGGTCTAATTTTATATTATTCTTATGTTTCTTTAAACGAGTTCTTAATTTTCGTTTAGTTTGTCCAACATAAAAGACGTTGTAATCAGTACAATCAATCTTACAGACAACGCCTGTATTAGATAATTAGTAGAGAAGAAAAGGGTAATATGACACTCATTTTTATTTTATTGAATAACTTTGTTTATAATTAATATTTTCTATTGAAACTTAAACGATTCGTCAAAGTGTTGTTTGACAGATTCTAAACTTAAGTAATGAAATATTTATTATTTAGGACGTGATTTATAAAAATGTAATGCACTGCATAATCAGTGAAAGAAAAAAAGTGGTTGTAATGTGGCTTTCCATAAAAATAGTTTTTAAAAATTAATTTAGTTTAAAAAAAACACAGTATTTTGTTACAAAATTATATATTTTTAATTTTCCATTGTTTAAAATTTTCACAATTTAGAATTTTTCTGCGTTTAAAAACTTTAGAAATACTATTAGAAATTTCATTAGAAATATTATTTTATCCCTATTTAACATTAAACAATAAGTATAAAATAATGTCTCTAATGTTTCTAAACACCGCCTTCTAGAATAATACTCGATTTATTAAGGAAATATTTCAATATAAAAATTTTGCTTAAAAAAACCATATTAACAAAATTCCATGTTATTGTTTTAACTTTGTATAAGTCGAAATGTATACGGTCAAATAAAAAGTTAAATAACAAAAAATCACTCGCGTGTACGTATATACATTTGTGTGATAATACATTCAAGTTTAAGAATAATGAGGAAGTGCATGTAATTAAAGATTAAAAGTGTATCTTAAAAAAGTTTAGAAGTACTCAAAAGTAAAAATACTTTATATCAAATTGTCACTCATTATGTATTGGCATATTAGCACCACTAAAAACGGTGGGCTACTAAACGAATAACTCCATAAGCAATTGTTAGAATACGTCTCCTAATAACAGAAATAATAGGGATAGCCATATTGTCGACAGTACCCATAATACCCTCTTCTCCTCTATTACGTAATTTTCAAAAATTACATAATTTTCAAAAATCACGTACTAATTTGGAACATTTCATTACGTGACTCGTACGTGATTTTGTCATATGATTTTGTCACGTGATTTTTTCAGTAGAGAAGAGCAATATATAGGAACACCAAGAATAAAGTAATCTACAAAATAATGCTGTAAGGATTGCGATGCGACATATATTGGTCAAACTAAGAGACAATTAGGCACTAGAATTAAAGAGCATTAAAATAACGAAAAAATAGCATAAAGTTAATGAGAGATACTGAATTGCTTGACTTATAATGCTTATTTTGATATTCTGAAAGAAATTGCTGATATCTCCTTCTCTCAATATTTTGTATTTATATTCATATTTACACTTCCAACATAATATCATCGACCTTTGGACTAAATCTTATGTTAGTCGAACGTGAGATCTCTTTCGGTTATGAAGTAGAGACGTCAAACAACTAGAATAATACTCGAAGGATAAAACACTCAAAGGACTAATACTAGATGGAAATTTGACATCCTACACAAAACTCCTTCGAGGTATTTATTTAAAAAAAAATTTTTTTTTATAACTTGTGTGACCATTAAAATTTTAGAATAATTACTAGTTTAATATAAGTTTTCAGATAACTCACAATACTTAATTCGTTTTAATTTTAACACATAAAGCCGGACAAAACACATTTTCGTCTCAAAACGTGCAATCAGTTGAATATATATATCGTAGCTCCTTCTGCACGAACAGTTACTGAACGGAAATTAAAAAATTTTTTTATATTTGTATATGTCAACCAAAATTGTAAGCATTATCATCATAGCTTTCTTGCACAAACGCATATTTGATGAAATTGTAAAAGTTTATATTAATTATGTTTACTCAAAAATGTAGCTCTCATTATTATTAATTTATATCATGGTAAATAGGACAACTGCAAAAAGCTAAGTAAAGCCAAAATGTTTTGTTAACAGAAATAAGAGACTCGATGTAAGAGTCGATTAAATACATACATTATCTTTACAACTATATCTTATTAATTTGCTTGGTTATTGACCTTCTGTTAAATTTGAGCGTTTGTTTATGTTTATTGATAAAAAATGTACTTTGATTATACATATTTCATCTTTACGACAATCTGATGAAC
The DNA here is from genome assembly GCF_016802725.1 of Solenopsis invicta. Taxonomy (NCBI): domain Eukaryota; kingdom Metazoa; phylum Arthropoda; class Insecta; order Hymenoptera; family Formicidae; genus Solenopsis; species Solenopsis invicta. The sequence goes on along the minus strand of NC_052674.1, from coordinate 14,114,723 downwards.
TGATCACAAATATGTATCCATAAAAAAAAATGTTTATAGTTCGTCACGAAGTGACAATTCCTGTTCGATCTTTGAGGTTTCCTGATAGCCATGCATGTTTTGCAAAATCAGGCAACTTAATGCTGAATTTTCGACTAGTTGCTGTGTATTTGCTGAAAACGTAACGCATAGTCCTACATATTCAACAACATGAGAGCAGATTTGAGATATTTTATGTCAGCAGATTCAAAGCAAACGGAGAGCAACTGTTGCTTATTCTGTTGCCAACAAAATGACTTCTATTCATGGAAAACATTTTGCTTTATCAATCATTTTCAACAACATAAGAGCAACGTGACGGTAATAAAAAAAGATAACGATGCTGTGCTTTTGTCGTGTATTTGTTAAAAAACATTAAATATATTAATTATTGTCTTGTAGCCAAATAAAATGTCGAAAATGATTTGTGTGTGTGTGTGCGCGCGTATGCGTATGTGATCGTGTGTTTGCGCGAGCGTGTGTAATGTAATAAATAAACAGGAGTAAATTAATTATTTACTTGGCTATCAGATCGGATTGAAATGGATTTAACAAGTGAGTACTGGCGTCACCGCTAGGCGGCCACGCCGCGGGAGATTTTCTCGTAAGTCGAGTGCGGCCACAGGCGTTATATCTAGGTGCCACCGCGGCGGACGATCCTAGATCGTACTTCCGCAAACTTTTAAAACTTGCTTGTTGTAAGCTCGAGACAAATACTTGCTCTCATTCTTTTCAAACGTGACGTGTTTGTGGAACATTGGTCCACATAAAATTTTATATATTTTTATGTAAATAATTTGTATTGTTATTTAATCTTGTACATAAATTAAATGTTTAAGGCTCCTGAGTACTCGCCGCGGCCATATTGAAATCGTGACGTCAGAAGCGAGAAATTGCGTGAAATGACACGTAATTTTGTCCGACATGCCATTTGTAAATGAAGCCAATTTGGATAAAACAAACTAAGCAGATGACTTTAAAACACTTCTAAATATCGGTCACGACTATCCTTTTTCCGCCTAACAATCAGTAAATAGTTGTAAAAAGCATGTAAAGTGAAGCAATTGAAACAGGAAAACACATGGGCACATAATTTTGTCCGACGTGCCATTTCTAAATAATGCCAATTTGGATAAAAAAGACTAATCAGATGGCTTTAAAACACTTCTAAATATCGATCACGACTATCCTTTTTTCGCCTAGCAGTCAGTCAATAGTCGTAAAAAGCACGTAAAGTGACGTCTATTCAGACAGGAAAACACACGGATAGCTATTAAAAGGAGTGAAAAATGTACTTTTATGTATAAAATTCAAAGAAACTTTACTCGCGGTCCATTTTTACAAATTTGGTAAATACGAGACAAGTCATGTTTTTACAATGAAACACATAATAACAAAATGACATGCACGATAACATTTCATCGTCAATCTGTCACGTTTCACGTGTATTAGTTCTAATTTTGTCCGCGACGAAATGTCGCTACCGTCAACGCGGAGTTCTCGGCTGAGGAGTCAGGAGCCTTAATTTAAATTTAATTCTTTTTAACAAAAAAGATACAAGAAATACTTTTTTATAAACTAAACATTTATTACGTTTACATTAATGTATTCTGTTTTAATAAATCTATCTGGATTCCGATCTTATTTTCAATCGGTCTTAATACCGTATTTTTGGTGTAGAAATCTCGATCAATTCGGATTACTTTTTTTTAATCGGTATTATCGCACATTTTTGACAGGGTGATGATAATTCAGCAGAAAAAAGAATTAACTTATTTATTTTTTATATATTTGAAAAAAAAGTACAAAACATATATTTAACCGTTTTCGACATGGTGTTGAATTTTTGCTGAAATTTATGACTCAGCACATGTTGTTGGCAACTTACTCTCATGTTGCTCTTTATGTAGCGATGAACCGTTGACAGCAAATACGCAGCATATTGGCAGCAAAACGTACTGAATTCATATGATGTCAAACCAAAGGCAAATGAGACACACACCTTGTTCTAAATTTGCTGAACTAATGCTCTTTGTTTTTGACAACATTACAGCAACAACACAGACCGGTGGCTATTAGGGTTGGAACAACAATAAATAGATGATTTTTGAGAAAAAAAAATGGAATACATATTGATTGTAATTTGACGTAATTTTTTATCGAGGCATTATAGTACATCGTTATAGTTTGATATAGTTTTATTGATAAGTTTATAGAAAAAATAAACTAAAAAAGTACAAAAATTAACAAAAATGTTCCAATTCTAGATGTCATTTTTATGTAGATTTTTATATAATTTTTTAAAATTCGAGTAAAAAAGTTTTAGTTATTATTTTTTGTAGTATTTCATAATATATATATTTTTTAATTTTGTAGAATTTTTTTCATCAGAAAAATACTTTAAATTTAAAATATTTCAGAAATAATGCTTAAATTTATTATATTTAATGCTTAACCCTTAAACACATATATGTCTAGGAAACCCCACTATGAAATTTTAATCGTTTGCTGTGTGAAAACGGAATAAGATAGGAGGTTCGGACCAGGATGTAAAAAAAGTTTAAAATCTCCCCTTTCGATTGATATATTTGATCAGCTTTTTTAATCAACTACAGTTTGAATGGCACGACAGCAAAATTTTGTTAGAATCAATGGCACTCCTATAGTCTCTTTTGTGAGTGATCTTATAAATAAAACAAATTTTAGACACCTTGAGTTAGTTAAAAACTGATTACACTTATTATCTCCTTGTTATATATTATACATTTTTAAAGAAATGACAATGACATAATTTTTTTTAAGTATGACTTTAGCTTTAAAATTCCTAAAAGTTTTTTGTTGCAAAGATATTTTTTAAAGAAAAAGTGGATTTTTGAACAATTTTTTATTTCTGCTTAATAGTTTTTACTTTATAACTTCACAATAAATCATTTTTCGGCAATACTTGTGTCTACTAGTCACATTTTTAAAATTGTAAATTATTTCAAAAAAATTATTAAAAAATATTGATTCAAACCAAGGTTATAGTTTCTCAAAATTGAGTAGGGTTAATCTTAAGAAATGTGTTAATGTAATTTCCTAGATAAAATGTGTTCAAGGGTTAAAAATATTTCAGAAAGGTTTCAGATTTAATTCAATAAAACTTTCAAGAATATTTCTACAAGGTTTCAAGTACAACTTTTATTCATCCAATAAAAAATCTGAAATTTTTTTAAAACATAAAAATTATACAAAAATTCAAAATTTACATAAAAATTTTGATAAACTATATATACAGAGTGATTCAAAATAACTTTTATTGGTCCCGAAGCTGGCATATTTTCGTAATCGAATTCTGAGACGATTTTTCCTTTTGCAAAAATTTGTCCGAAGCTTAGTTTTCAAGTTACAATAAGAATTAGCGTATGACGGATCGGATACAAGTGGTAGACAGGGGCGGCGCGATTCACTGTTACACGCGGGTGTTTCTGTGAGGCGCCTCCTGCGCTCAAATGACTGACAAAAGTACATGGACAGTACATTCCTATTTAAACTCTCTCTCTCTCTCTCTCTCTCTCTCTCTCTCTCTGTCACTTTAATTATGCTACATTTAACTTGTCAAATTTCGATCTCTGTCATCCGGCCGTCAAATATCGGGATGACCGTGAAATCTTCAAGTAAGTTTACATTATTATAATAAATGTACGCCTGCAAATAATAAAATTTAATGCAAATGAGATTACTTAAATGTGCACTTGCGAGTTAAAGGTAGCACTTTTAAAACGCACAAAAAGGAAAGAAAGGAGAGAAAAAGAAAGAGAGAGAGAGAGAAACTGGGGGAGGCCTTTGAACAAGTTTAAGCACGTTTACTTACGCACACGGCAATTAGCTTATTGTTTCCACGATGCGACAATTCAATTTAAATTTGTCCTTTATCCAAATCTATTCCTCAAAGTTGTTTCATATTTTATCACATTTACACTATTTACTCAGCACTTGATCGATAAACACGGAACTACGCGACGAACCGATCGATCGACTTTATTAATGACTATTAATCACTATTCTAATCACTATAATCATTGGATGCGTTAAAATTACTCGAAGCGACACGTATTTACGTTACGATCACACAACACGTATTCACTCGACGATATGAAGCAGTCAACTGAATGTTATTGGTTATGTCGTTATAAGAGTGTCAAACGATTGGTTAAAGCCAAAATGCGGCAAGTCAAAAAGAAAATACTGATTAATACGATTTAAAACAATACAATTTATTAGAAAAATGTGGCAAATGCATGTTTATCACTACTTGTTAAAAATTGTATGATCCATAAATGACTTTATCAAGATAATTATTTTGAATATTTATTATGAAGAAAACTTCAAAAATATAATTCTTGAAATCTCCTTGCAGCAACGGATAATCTGTCCTTTTCAGGGCAACCAAATATTTTATTTCAAGGAATATTTTCACAGTTTTCGCAAATATTAAAAAATAAGAAATAAAAAAAAATATTTAAAAGAAATTGATTTTGATAAAATTTCTTGAATATTTTGAATAAATAATAATTATCTTGTTAAAGTCACTATCATACAATTTTTAACAAATAATGATAAACATGCATTTGCAATATTTTTCTAATAAATTATATTGATGTAAATTGTATTAACCAATATTTTTATTTTAAATTGCCGCGTTTTGAGTTATGGCTTTAACCAATCGTTCGACACTCTTATAACGAAATAACCAATAACATCCAGTCGACTGCTTATCATCGAGTGAATATGTGCTGTGTAATCGTAACGTAAACACGTGTTTCTTCGAGTAATTTTAACGCATCAAATGATTGTAGTGATTATATTATAGTAGTGATTAATAGTAATTAATAAAGTCAATCAATCGGTTCGTCGCGTAGTTCCGCTTTTATTGATCAAGTGCAGAGTAAATAGTGTAAATGTGGTAAAATATGAAACAACTTCGAGGGATAAATCTGGGTAAAGAACAAATTTAAATTGAACTGTCGCATCGTGGAAACAATAAGCTGGTCGCCGTGTGCGTGAGTAAACGTGCTTAAACTTGTTTGAAACCCCCTCCACCCCCAACTCTCTCTCTCTCTCTCTCTCTCTCTCTCTCTCTCTCTCTCTCTCTCTCTCTCTCTTCCCTTCCTTCCCTTCTTGTCCCCTTTAAAAGTGCTACCTTTAACTCACAAGTGCACATTTAAGTAATCTCATTTGTATTAAATTTTATTATTTGCGGGCGTACATTTATTATAATAATGTAAACTTACTTGAAGATTTCACGGTCATCCCGATATTTGACGGCCGGATGACAGAGATCGAAATTTGACAAGTTAAATGTAGCATAATTAAAGTGACAGAGAGAGAGAGAGAGAGAGAGTTTAAATAGGAATGTACTGTCCATGTACTTTTGTCAGTCATTTGAGCGTAGGAGGCGCCTCACAGAAACACCCGCGTGTAACAGTGAATCGCACCGCCCCTGTCTACCACTTGTATCCGACCCGTCATACGCTAATTCTTATTGTAACTTGAAAACTAAGCTCCGGACAAATTTTTGCAAAAGGAAAAATCGTCTCAGAATTCGATTACGAAAATATGCCAGCTTCGGGACCAATAAAAGTTATTTTGAATCACCCTGTATAAAGAATTCTAAGAAAAAATTTTATTAGAGATCTTGACGAATAATATTTTATTTCAATTTTTTTATTTAAACAGAGTACAATGAGTTTATCAACTCTACCGCGTGTTTTGGTGACTAGTAATGAAGTTCCCGCTGTCGGTATCGATTTGCTTCGCACAAAGTAAGTCTGATAAATTCTAATAAATTTGAAATTTAAACATTCCTAGAGATTATTTATTATTTTTACTATTGTTGATGTAGATGCGACGTTACTGTTATACCAGCTGGCATAAGCAGTCGAGAACAAGTATTGCAAGCTCTTCCTGGACATGACGCTGTATTCCTCGCTAGCCATCATATTGTCAACAACGAGTTTTTGAACATCGCCGGTAAAAATCCATTTTATTGATCTTCTTCATAGAACTTCTTTTTCTATTTTGAATAATTCAACAAATTATGCAATCGTTCACATTTTCCTTGTTTTAATATCTGAAGAAATATATTCCCAAAACTTAATCAACATTTTTTTTATAAGTGCTTGTTATTTGGATGAAACACTATGTGTGGAAAATGGGAATAACTTTCAATTATTAATTTGAAGTGAAAAATAATATCAATTAAGGAGGCTTTTTAACTTAGAAAGATGAATGAGAGTTCCATGACATCCCAAGGAGAACAGAAAAGACAAAAAATATCAAAATGACGTCAAAATATGATCAAATTTTAGTTTGTTACTATGACATCAAATTGCATAAATTTTTGATACCTTTTTGACGTCAAAATTATGTCATCGTGACATAATTTTCACGTTCTTTTGATTGTATACGAAAATATTGGCATAACGGAGTCGTCAAAAAATTTATTTTATGTATCATGTTTCGTTGTTTATGATATATCAGTTTATTATACATCTGTAGTGACAAATAACATTTTTATATGAATACATTTACAAATAGGTTATAGAGATATAATGTAGATTAGCATTTCCATTCAGTAATTTCTATGCAGTAATTTAATATAACTTTAACTTGGAAAATAAATAGAGGAAAATGATATTAATAGAAAAATGATTTAAGAACACAAAATGTATAATTTTAAATCTAATTAATCGAAATAAAAGAATTCATAATAAAGTATAATTATATAAAACGTGGAAATGTGGAAACTTTAAAAGAAAAAGCTAAATAAAAAATGTAAGAATAACGTAAATTATCTCATTAACGTTGACCAGAGGTATTCAATCAACGCTTCACAACTTCTTTAGCAGTCCTCAATAATAAACTGATATATCATAAACAACGAAACATGACACATAAAATAAATTTTTTGACGTCTCCGTTATGCCAATATTTTCGTATACAATCAAAAGAACGTGAAAATTATGTCACGATGACATAATTTTGACGTCAAAAAGGTATCAAAAATTTATGCAATTTGATGTCATAGTGACGAACTAAAATTTGATCATATTTTGACGTCATTTTGATACCTTTTTGTCTTTTCTGTTCTCCTTGGGATGTGTTTCTGTTTCTATTCTTTTTGACTTAGGAGCTTTTGGCTATTGCCAGTTTCAAAACAAATATAAGTAAAATTTAAACAATATAAATAATTTGTTATTTTTAAATATTTTCTTTATAATTTTGATATATTACGTCCAGTCTTAGAGGCAATTTTTGGGGGATTTCATAAAGGAATTGGGTAAGACAAGAAAAAATACAACAAAAAAACTTTTCTCGTAGACACGTTTTTAAGAAAATGCCACAAATCAAACACGCATTGTGTGACTCCGGAATATGGATCAGCATGCCAGAAAGACGCTTTAACTCCTATTTTTTGAGTTTTGCGATTATTAATTAAGTTTTAAATCGGAGAATTTAATCCTTTTAACTTAGAACTGAACCAAATGTTCTTACAAAGGAAAAAATAAGAAAGAGAGGTGACTTCAAAAATGAATTTGATAAGATAATCTTACTAACAACTAACATGTATATTTATTTGTATAAACTACAAAAGAATGTTTAAAGTTTAAATAGTCTCGAATTTTATATTATAAAATATAATATCATCCACTATTATAAAGAAACTTGTCTTTTAAAATAATCTAGAGTTGTTGACCTAATTATTTGAATTAATCTAGAGTAACATTACAATATTATAATTTATTGTGTTATTAAGAACCTACGTAAACGGAAATGGATTTAAAATATAATAAAATCGATAAAAATGGATTTAAAAAATCAAGAATTTGGATTTGGCAATGATCACACAAGTTCATTTTTATTCAATTGAGTTTAAGAATTCCTTGAATCTATTTTAATCCATAAAGTAAAATTGAAATTACGAGATTTCTATTTTTTTTTTCAATCTGAAAAAGTTATGTGGGCTATATAATCTATTTTAATCCATGGCATAGGATTGAAATGACTTAATAAATGTTTTTTAATCCAAAATGTATTCAAATGAATTAAAATAAATTACAATTTTTTAGTCTATTTCCATTTATTGGGAAAAAAAATGTTTTGAACTTTAAATTATAGGGATAACATAAATTATCTATCAAATTTTATATTGGGTGCTTGATCGGGTGAAGACCGAATTAGAAATTTAGATTTTCTATTGTCTCAGTTGAAAGGGGAAAGAAAATGGATTAAAATAGAAATTGATTCGTGCGGTCACTGCTGAATCCAAATTCTTGATTTTATGAATTCATTTCAACGTAATTAAAGTTTACGAATTCTTAAAAAGCCATTTTAAACCGTGGGATTAAAACTACAAGATTTCTGTGCTATCAATCTAAAAGATTTCGCGAGCCAAATCAATTCATTGTAATACATGAAACAGAATGAAACTATAATATGGGAGTCCTAGTCTTTCAATCCAAAAAAATTTTGCGGGCCACGCAATTCATTTTAATCCATAACATAATAAAATTAAAATTGCTATTCTTTCAATCCAAGAAAAGGTTCAACAAACTTAAATCCATTTTGTCCATAATATGGAATTAAAAAAGTCTTATTTTCAATCGAAAAAAAATTTCGCAGGTCATAAATCTATTTTAATCTATGACACAGTATTGAAACAAAAAGTTATTCCAACAATGCATACGATTCTTTTATGGCTTATGAATATAAAATGGTTATTTTTTAAACATTAAAAACAATATTTTCAGTTGTGAATTAATTTATAAGATGTGAACAAAAAGTTTGCGCACTAAATTTTTTCTACCAATCTAACAACACTGTAAGCTTTTATGTTAGTTTTACATCTAAAGGAAAGTCTTATGAGTCATCAGTGCAAATTTGATTACAATCAAGTGCGTATGTACTTTTCGTATCAATATTTTTGAACATAGTTTTTTGCGCAGTCGAAACAGAGCGAGATGTTTTAAGAGCAAAAAATCAAATTTCATCAAATTTCTCATAAAACTGTGTAAAAAGATCATGTATTAATAAAAATATTCAACATACATTCACGATTTGATAATGCCGTCGCATTATCACTAGGATGATCGTTGATGAGTTGGGAATTAGTAAAGGTAATATGCTTTTGTGCATATGCAAAAATTTTGAAAGATTTAAATCCATGTATGATTTATGAGCCCTCAGCGTTTATTATGCGTTTTTGACCAAAAACAACATAATTACCATCATCTCTATTCGCCTTTACGACTACTTTTTGTTCCATAAAGTAAAAACAATTATGCGGGTTGAACATTTTGGGGATGCCAAGAGCATCAAACGTGAAACGACAAGGTTCCTAAAAGGTCTAACTTTGAAGAACATGCAACACTGTTTTCAACAATGGAAGAAGTGTTGGGCTAAGTGCATTCAGTCAAAGGGAGCTATATGATATCTTGTTAGTTTTGCTGTATTTTTATTTTAATGCCTCTGATTGGACGTATGTTTTTGGCTACCAACATACTTTATCTTTTTGACATTAAGATTCAGTCCGCAATCTTAGCATGCAGATACGACACGATTTAAGAGTCGTTGCAGACCTTCTGTCTACCATTAATATGATGTCGTCAGCGTATCTAACACATTATTATTTATGATTATTATTAAAACTTGACGCTGTTCTAATAAAAAAAAAACAATAACAAAATTGAGTTTGTTTAGCATTTAAGTAAACAAGTAACATTATAAGTCATTACAATTTTTTAAATTACTATTAACTATATATAGTTAACAGTATAAATTACTATTACTATAAATTACTATTAACCATCTTGTATTTTACAACTTTATTATGTTTAGATGTTTAGCACCGCCAAGATTTTGTACATTAAAAATTTTTTATTTCCATAAAATTTTCTTATTTTTTACTGTTTTCTCTTTAACGTTTTGAGTTTAAATGTTATATAAAAATTGTATTTTTTTACAGCTCTATTTTTCAAACTAAATAATAAAAAATTATGACATTTTTTCACAATATCTGTTTCAGGTTCCTTCATCGCATGTTTGTTAAAGATTAGAGATAACGATAAAAATAACGATAATGTAAAGAATTAAAGATATAGATAAAGATAATGATAAAGAATTAAAGATATAACGTTAGAGTATCGGTATAGTTTCCTAATTAAAGGGTATCGGTGGTACCCTAACATTCTATATTTTTTGTTGCATTTTTTTGTAGTCGATGTTAAAAACTTTTCAAAACACTATAAATTTTGTTAAGTACTTTCCGAATTATAACGCTTAAAAGTTACAGTACACTGTAACTTTTAAGCCCCACAACTCAGAAAGTACTCAATGAAAATAAACTTTCTTGTAGGGTTTTGGAAAGCTCTTGACACCAGCCATTAGATTCTGGAATCAAAAATAGGATGTTTCATTTAAAAAAGTTAATGTGATTTTGATATGACCTTCGTGACCAAAAAGTTAAACTGATAAGATCAATAAATAGATCTTTTGAAACCCTACAACTTTTATCTGAAACTTTTTTCTAAAATGCTTAGTTTTCAAAATAATTAAGGAGTCCGATACTTTTCAATGATCCTGTATATCAATATGTTTCAGTATTAAAATGGTTCATTTCATTGTAATTGCATCAGCGTCAACGTCTTCTAATATGATGTAAGGGAGACCGGGGCTATTCATAAAACCTTTTTTTCTTTTGCGTTTCCTGAGTTTTATATTCATTAAAAAAAGAATATGAAACGGTTTTTTAAAGGTTGAACCTTCCTCTTCACAATGCCGGTATAGATAGAACATAAAAATATACTTGCTTTGAAGTACATATAAAAATGTCGACCAATGCCAAGTATTTCGAATAGCCCCAAGCCCGGGGTAACTTGAAAATAGTCCGAGAATATTCTGAAATTTGTGTTTTAAAATAAAGAAAAATGTGAAAAAGCTGTTGTAAAAACTTTCTTTTATTAAGAAAAGGATATATAGTGTTATAAAAAAATGTTACATACAACAAAAATAAAATACAAACACACAATAGAGAAATTTATTGCTTTAACGTTTTCAAAACAAATTAAAGACTATTAGTATTTTGTGTAATTACAACTGTTAAGTATTAAAATGTGTATTTTGATACATAGAACGCGAATATGAAAGAAAAAAATCGTCTAAACGATGATTCGACGTTTGGTTTTTCGAAGCCCCGACGTCAACTGTGCGCATTATTACATATATAATCTACAAAAATAGACATCACACAGCAAAAAGTGAACACAAAATGTTTCAAATACATTCAACTGGACACGATATACATTCAAAGTTTTTAAAAAGAATCTTATGTATCTTATTTAAATTTCAAAGAATGCTGGCTATTAGAAATTACTTTGACTGTCGCAAAACATATTTTTCATTACAACTTCAATATGACGCTGTTGCCAACAAAACTTTGTTAGCAACATCGTTATATTAGGACGTGTTTACTATATTTAAAGTAAATTTTTAATATGTACCCATAAAAAGATATTTCCATTTTTTTAATTACCCCGTTTGCCAAATTGCCTCGATTTTCTTCTATAATTTCTATATATTGAGTTGGCAACTAAGTGATTGCGGATTTTATCAATAGATGGCCTTAACACATTCTTTTGTTTCGTCAACGTGTTCAAAGCACCTAATCTATATTGTTTTCTTGTTGTTTGGACTTCCGCCTTTAATTTAGTAAAAATATTGATTAGTTATTTAGTTTCGTTTTTATCCCAATTTAAAAATGGAAGAACAAACGCGCATTTCAGACATATTTTACTGTATTTTCGAAAAGGCAAGAAAGCATCGCAAGCACACAAGAAGTTAAGTGCCGTATATGGGAATGAAGCCTTGAAAGAAAGGCAGTGTCAAAATTGGTTTGCCAAATTTCGTTCTGGTGATTTTTCGCTGAAAAATGCGCAACGATCTGGCCATCCAGTTGAAGTTGCTGAGACCCATATCAAGGCCATTATCGATTCAGATCGTCATAGCACAACACATGAGATTGCAGAGAAGCTCAATGTATCGCATACATGCATTCAAAAAAAAATTAAAACAGTTTAGCTATGTCAAGAAACTCGATTTATTTCCTTAAACTGATCTCTCATCAGTTTAAGGAAATTCATTTGACGCAACGCATTAGTATCTGCGATTCACTTCTAAAACGCAACAAAATTGATCCATTTCTGAAACGACTGATAACTGGCGATAAAAGTGGATAGTTAACAACGTTAATCGGAAAAAATCGTGGGTGATGCAACATGAAGCCCAGACGACACCAAAAGCTGAGCTTCACCAAGAAAAGATTATGCTGTCAGTTTGGTGGGATTATAAAGGAATTTTGCATTTTAAACTTTTATCAAGAAACCAAACGATTAATTCAACGTGTACGTTCAACAACTCGCCAAACTGAGCGATGTAGTTCAAGAAAAGCGACCAGAATTGGGTAAGAGTGTTGTTTTCCAGCATGATAATGCAAAGCTCCATACATCTTTAGTCACTCGCCAAAAATTATTGGAACTAGATTAGGATGTGTTGTCACATCCACCATATAGCCCTAATCTTGCACTTTCAGATTACCATTTATTTCGTTTCATACAGAACTTCTTCAATGGTAAAATTTTTAATGATATAAAATCACATTTAATTCAATTTTTTGCTGGCAAAAATCAGAAGTTTTATGAACATAGAATTATGACACTACCTGAAAGATGGCAAAAAGTCATCGACAAAAACGGACAATACCTATAATTGAATAAAGTTATATTTTTAAGCAAAAATTTTGAATTTTTCTTCTTATTTAAAATCCGCAATCACTTATAAGTTGCCAATCCAATATAAGTTTCAATTTCAAAAAATTCAGATTATTTTTAATTTGTGCGTACTTTAAGCCCAAATCACACCAGCGATTGCCAATTATAATTGACGATTAGCGATTGAAATTTGACCAGTTGGAACAAGGAAATTTTAGCTTCTTTTATTTTGATTGGCCAAAACTCAATTTTTAATCTTCAATATTTAATTTTTAATCGCTAGTGTGATTTAGGCTTTAAAGCGTGTAAAAAGTGATTTCAAGGTCTATCGTACGACAATTTAATAAATTTGATTTTCGTTTTTCAGGACCAAATTTAAAAGTTGTATCGACAATGTCTGCAGGATATGACCATTTAGATGTTCCAGAAATTAAAAAAAGAGGAATTAAAGTCGGACATACGCCGATGGTATTGTCCGCTGCAGTCGCGGAAATCGCGGTTCTATTGTTATTATCTGCGGCAAGACGCGCCCACGAAGGTCGCATGGAACTGGAACGGTAACTGTTTTATTTCATTTTAACGTTTAGATTACAATTTAAAGTTTCTAAGTAGTCACCGCAACAGTTGAAATCATGACGTCATAAGCGAGAAATTACTGGTAAAAATTATTTCTTGTTTGATATTGGTAAATAAAGAAAATTTGGATAAAACAAAATGTCAAACATAATGAGATCACTTTAAAACACTTATAAAAATGGGCTACAATTATTCTTATCTCTCTTATTGATAGTCATGTGTAATCATAAAAAGTGTAAAGTGAAACATATTCAAGTAAAAAAACACACGGAATAACAGCATATTGAAAGGAGTAAAAAATGTTTGATATGCTTTTACGTATAAAATTCAAAGATAATTTTACTTGTGACCCATTTTTACGAATTTGATAACTAATACGAAACAATTTAAGTCGATTTTCACAATAAAACACGTAATAATGAAATGACATGCAAAATAAAATTTCATCATTCAAGCGGCAAGCATACACTCTTGCATAGCTGCATATAATCATATGCATAAAGAAATTGATTGGTTCATTTCCTTATGCATGTGTTAATGAACCAATTAATTTTATGTATATGATTATATATATATATATATATATATATATATATATATATATATATATATATTATTCTATTTATTTAAATTTATATATTTATTTATACATATATAGAGTGCTCAATAATAAGTTAGAAAACATTGCATTTAATGAGTGATTCTAAAAGATAAAACAAGATAAAAATCAGAAATAACAAAATTTCGATAATTTTGTTTTTTTAATCATAAATGTTTAAATTCACGTATTCAAACATTTTTTAGTTAAATATTTAAAGACAGAATTTTAAATCAGAATTTTAAAATTAAGAATAACCAAACGTCGGTAGAGGCTTTATTTCTTAATTATATGTAAATATTCACTGTACTTTAGACATTTTTTACACGAGTAAACATTTATAATTAAAAAAAGCCTTAATCGCAATTTTATTCTTGATCTTCGTTTTATTTTATTATCGGGAATTACTTCTTCAATTTTCTCCCAATTCTTTTATTGTCGCATACTCTATATACATATAGATCTAGCTGAAATGTCTAATCTGGTCTAATCTATTTCTAATTTTTCATCGGGTTGTTTAATAAACAAGAATTGAATAATGTAGTAATATATAATACATAATTTAGAGGTATCTCAAAATCGGGACCGCAGTGGCTGTTGGGACAAGATTTACGAGGTTCTACAGTTGGCATTTTTGGTCTAGGAAATATTGGTCAAGCAGTTGTTAAACGATTAATGGGATTTGAAGTGGGGCGTTTTATTTATTCCGGACATTCGCGCAAAAAAGCAGGTATACTCACGAGATTTATTAAAAAAATAATTTTTTTTAAATTTCAATATCTTACAGATCTTTACAATGTCTATCTTCTATATTTTTATTTTAAGTATAAAAAGAGTCCAATTACAAAATATGAATTAATATATATTGTGTATTAACTTTATTATATTTATCTCAAAATACGTAGGAATTCTCCCAACTCTATTGTTAATTCGTTATTTTATTTGATTTTAATAAATAAATCTAAATATTTGCCTAAATCTCTAATTAATTTATTATGTAAAATTTAATACTTCTGAAGTATTTTCAAACGTTTCCTTCGTTTTCTATAGAAAAAGATGTAATACTATAATACTTAAAAAATTAAATAATTAAAACAAAATAGAATTATTATTAAAAATGAATTATTTTGACCTATTTAAAACGAGTTTTGATCAACTTCCCTGGATTAAGTGAAAAAAAATACTACCATTATATTGACTAAGAAAACGTAAAATTACATTTATAACTTACGTTGTACTTTTAGATAGAAACTGACCTTTATTCATCATCTTTCTTTCGCATTTATTATACAATTTTTATATTTTATTTACAAAATGGAATATATATTTTTGTATTAAATAATATTATTTATTGTGTTTATAATAAATATGTTTAAAATATATAGAGAGAGAGAGATTCTACAAAATCTTTATAAAGATTTTCTACTGTTAATTGCTTAATTTAATAATTTTCAATAATAATTAAATCTATAATTACATAAATCTCTAGTAAATTTATTACTTCGCAAAAATTTCTTCCGTAAATTTATTCAGAATTAAAAAATGTGGATTTGTAAGATTATTATTTAAATAAATCGTTTAAAACACAATATGTATTTGAATCAAAGACTCGAAATTTAAACAATTAATGAATCAAATAAAGGCTATTGAGAGTACAGCGCGAATACTAATGCGCAAGACAAAATTATTAGTTATTAACAAAATTTATTTTTAATATAATTAAACAAACAAATGTTTTGACTCACTTTAGAATCATCCTCAGTGTACCCAATAACAAAATTCCAAAAAAACTGTCTAACCATTATCAGTCCAAAAAACAGTTGAGTCACTAATGGTTGGCCAAATTTTGAAGTGACATCTTCAAATATGGTAATGTCAAAGGAGATGAAAACTCTCCCTGTAAAATTTTGTATATTTTGTTTCACAAAAAAGAGGGATAATCATGAAGATGGCTGACATTATCAGATCCAAAATTCCATAAAAAGAATATTGATTTTATTAATAATACTTTTTTAACTAACAACTATCCTGTTAAATTTATTTTTAAAGCAATCAATATTCGCCTTAAATCATTGATTCAAACACACTTAAATTTACAACAGTATAAGAAGCAATATTACTAAAGGTCCATGCCCGCACCGGATGAAACACAGACGTGCTATTTTGGTCACAAAGTCGCAGAAAATATGATATGTCGTTAGCATGTCGTTGCGACGTAACCAAATAATTTGAATGTTTCAATTAATTAGCTATTTGTTAAATTTTTTGTTATATTATGACTTATATTTTAAAGATAAATAATATTTTACTTTTTAAAGAATAATGTTTTTCATTTAATGTAATTAAATTTAACACGTAATTGTGAAGACGTTACGTCCCTGCCTGCACCAAACGTAACAAGCACGTCGCTGTGACGTGCTAACTCGTCGCATGTTACGTCTCAGCGACGTCTCAACTAGTGTTCGAAACGTAATTGGGTTCGTAAATAAATTTTTGAATTGGAAAATTTAATTGTTTTATCAAAATATAAGTACTATGATGACGATTTATTAAAATAAAATCAATTAATTTGTTTATATTTTTTTAATAATAAAGTTTAAATATTCATAGAAATTCAAATGGATGAAAACGTATCGCTATTGGTGTGACGTCAAGATGTTGTTCCTTTTCCGCGTGCTTCGAGCCTTCTGCTGTGTGATAGTTTCGCACAATTATTATTATCAAATTATAAACAAAAAGTAGTTTCAAATATAGCAAATATTTTAGAATCAGGTTTTATTAAAGCTGATTTAACAAATTTGTTTAAAATAGACGTATTTATGGTTTGTAAGTTTATTAAGGAAAATGACAAATTCAACGCTGCTGAAGTTAGGAAATGCAAAAGCTGTAATGTAAGTTCATTTATTTCTAACATCAAACGAAGAGTATCCTGCAGCCAAAATATCAGTAACCTCTTTCGTATCTCAGTAAGATGAAAGGAATAATTTGCAGTTCGTTCTCTATCGAGTTGACAGGAAAAAATATGTGGCATAACTCCAGATTTCATTTTTATAGGCTCACCCATTAAAGAGAAACAAATATAATTTTCCATGTCATCTTTTAGTTAGAAAATATCAACTAAAGAATTATTTGTACAACATATCATTCTTAGATACTATTCTCATAACCTAGCCTCAAAACTTTAGAAATATAGATACTAATGGAAATAATGGTTTGATATTGAATATTTATAACAAAATGATCATCACAACAAAAATAATTCGATTTTGTTGATTCATGCGGACGTCGAGCCAATCGAAACCACAACTACCTTATTACTTCTTCGCGTAGTACTGTCACAAATACTTTAGCGGGTGCACTTTTCGTATATTTTTGCACAAGAACACAAAACACCATCGATAATTCATGTTTATTTGTTGTAATAACAATACAGCAGTTCAAATTAAATAAAAATTGAGCATACAGCTGTACTAAGTACTATGTGCATACATACTATGATTTCGGCAACAACATCGTGACGTCATTTTTGAGTTCGGATAATCTCGAGCAATTCCGGAGCGTTCAAATGATTAGACGTTCGACTGTGTTTTAAAATTGCTATAACTTTATAAATAAAGAGTAGATTGCAAAAATAAAAAAGTTACAAATATATTTAAATATATTCTATCGATTGACAATGTTACTAAAAATTGACTTAAGAACCGAATTGAGCTGTCGCTGAGACGTAACTAACATCCCCATTTTTGGTGACAGCGACGTTGTAATAACGTGTATTTTGTGACTTATGCACTAATTGTGACCTGAAAATTATCGACCAATTTTGAAAAATTAAGATTGGTTTTTACTGCATTATGTACGTAAAATACTTGCTAGATAAAATGTATAATAATTTTACACTGAGAGAAGAGAATGATTGCAATTACCATAATTCAACTGTATTTATAGTGGTTTTCGGTGCAAACTATAAATTATAGTAATTCTAAATTATAATATTCTACCTTTTATGTATAGTTAATCTATTATGTTTATATGGTTCCAAATATTGGAAGTTTAAAAAGGTTAGTTTTAATCATATAGTAAATTAAAACATCATCCACTTGATTTCATTTTCAAGGGAATTCACCAGAAAAATTATTCTACTATAATAGAACATCAGTGAAAAATCTCATAATGCTCCGCCTTTTATACCATTTACGTGTTTACTTTCTTACGAGAAATAGAACGCTATAACAGCCATCTAGTGACTTTGTGTACTACTATACGCAGAGAAAAAAGTATTTGTGACTATAATTGCATGGTTAAGGAAATAATTATGAGAGATGCATCGGATAGTAATTTTTAGTGATCCGGGTAGCCGGATACCGCGATAGTATTTCCCCACTGCACATTACTCTACGTAACGTCTTCACAATTATGTATTAAATTTAATTACATTAAATGAAAAACATTATTTTTAAAAAGTAAAATATTATTTATCTTTAAAATATAAGTCATAATACAGAAGACAATTCAACAAACAGCTAATTAATTAAAATATTCAAATTATTTAGTTACGTCGCAACGACGTGCAAATGACGTATCATATTTTCTGCGACTTTGTGACCACAAAACAGCACGTTTCTGTTCCGTACGGTGCAAGCAGGGAGGCTTAATTAACAAAAGAGTTAATTATTGTAATGGTTTTGACTTGAGCAGAATGCACAAAAATTTACAGGAAAAGCATTTCATTTTTTTTTACACGACGTTGTTTGAAATTGTCACTTCGGATTTAGCAAATTGTTAATGACTCAACTGTTTTTTGGACTGATAATAATTAGACAATTTTTATGGAATTTTGTCATTGAATATGCTAAGGATGACTAAAGTGAGTCGAAACGTTTATTTATTTATTTAAATTAAAGATGAATAAACTTTATTAATAACTAATTAGTAATAATTTTATCTCGCGCATCAATATTCGTGGTGTACTCTCATTAAACTTTATTTGATTCTTTTGTTATACGTATAAATCTTTTATGTGAATATATACATATATATATATATATATATATATATATATATATATATATATACAGGGTGATTCAGAACGACCCATGTGTCCCTGTAAAGACGTGTTCTTGAATAAATTCTGAGACGATTTTTCCTGTACGAAAATTTTGTCCGACGCTTACTTTTTGAATAATAAGAGGATAAAGTTAGCGAATCACGGGCCGTGTACACATGGTAGACAAAGGCGGCGCAACTCACCGTTCGACACAGGTAAGCGCCCGCGTCGGACGTTGAGTTGCGCCGCCTTTGTCTACCACGTATGTACGGCCCGTGATTCGCTAACTTTATCCTCTTATTATTCAAAAAGTAAGCGTCGGACAAAATTTTCGTACAGGAAAAATCGTCTCAGAATTTATTCAAGAACACGTCTTTACAGGGACACATGGGTCGTTTTGAATCACCCTGTATATATATATAAAACTAGTAACAGTCATTCTTTAAAACAAATAACATGATTCAGGTGATGAACTTGGTGCGATATTTGTATCTCTGGATGAGCTTCTGGAACAGAGTGATTTTCTTGTGATTTCGGCGCCTTTAACTAACGAAACTCAAGGACTTTTCAACGATAGCGTTTTTGACAAGATGAAGAAAACAGCTATCTTGGTAAATGTATCTCGCGGTCAAATCGTCAATACCGATTCACTTGTGAGAGCTTTACGTAATAAGAAGATATTCGCTGCCGGTCTAGACGTCACAGATCCGGAACCGCTACCACCAGGACACGAACTTCTAAAACTGCCTAATGTCGGTCGGTAATCATCTTTTAATTTCTTGTTACTCCTTTTCATCATACATTTAAGTACTCAAAAAATCAATCGTATATATAGAAGTTGGACAAAATAATATGAATACCATGCAATATAGTACAATTTGTTGCATGTTGAAAACACTGCTTCCGTGTAAATAATGCGACGCGTATGTAATGCACAGTTTACGTCACACCTCTTGTAGGTTATATTTCAGTGTATTATACGAGCGGATCCCGATAGCACACGGGACCGATAGCACACCACCACTCACAGCGGCCGATGCCTAGAGTTTTTTCGTTGGTTGGGTTAAATAAGTCAAGATGATTAGTTGGTGGGCTATTGCACTGTGCACTATCGGATCCCGTCCATATTATACGCTTGGGATTGATTCATGACGGATCGTAGCGAGCAGACGTGTTTCAATGTTTCTCTGCGACATAATTGCATTCGTAGGCATTTTTGAGTATTTTTTTTTTAGTCTACTTGCGGCTATTTAGTCTCCTAAATAGATAGAATCATATTTTCTATCTATAAGTGCGCGATCTGCGAATGTACAACTTCATTTCGTGTACGACAAACAATGAACAGTATCCCCTCTGCCTCGAAGACAGGGGGCGGCAGGACGGGTGCTTCTACTGGCAATGTGCGCCGTTCGCATCCTGAGATTCCCGTACGTCTGCCTTCCCTCTCTCCCCTCCCCTCTAGCCCTCTTATCTCTATTCTGTCTAATTTTGGCGTTCCTGCTGACAAATTTAACGAGTTCAAATCAGTATTGAATAGTAACGCCTGCTTCAACTCGGACTTAACTGATAATATTCAAAATTTTCAGGCAATTACTCTTCCAACTCAAGGCGAAATATTATCTAATGTAAATACGAGCCGTGGTTGCACTAACTACAGTACAGCAGATTCCTGCCGACTAGGAAGTAAAAAGATTAACTCAGAAAAATGCCATGTTTTTATGGATATTGACCCAGCTAAATGCCATCGGAAAAGACAATCAGGAGCCGCATTCTTGAAAAATAACGTATACGAAAATATACGAAAATACTATAGTATATGTTACATAGATTATACAGTTCCCTAGTATTTTCGTATGCAATATTTTTCGAGAATAGACCCCCTGAAGAGCTACCAGAACAGTCCCACACGTCTACACTTAAGATGAGCCAACCAAATCTGATTCCACTATGAAGAACAACAACCAATCTCCGGCTGACAAGCTTTCTGGCTCATCCTCAAATTACTCTTATCAAACCGTTTTACTTGGCAATAACAAAGGGGACGCCATTAATACTTCTTCCTCCTCACCATACGGATCTCGCTCACTCTTATATAAATATTCGATAATGCTCCCTACTGTTTATGTCTACAATATCGACAATTCCAAGACTGAGGTCACTAACCCACTGTATTCTAGCTACATCATCTCTAAAGCAGCTCCCAATGATCTCGTTACCTCTCAGGTTCTTAACGCACATTGTCTGCGTGCATTTATCCCCGCTTACCGAACTATGCGTACGGGCATTATAAGAAATATTTCGCCTAGTATTAGTGTAGAAACAATTTCCAAATCAATAGACGTACGCCTATTCTAAATCATTGAGGTTAAAAGGCTGCAAAAACGAGTCACTATCGAAGGCTCGACTAAACTAATACTTCCATCTCTAATCAGTGTCAAATTCAAGGGCCAAACTCTTCTTAAACAAGTTTACATTTTCAAAACTAGACATAAGGTTCGTCCCTATATTCCCAAACTTCGAACTTGCTACAAATGTTACAGAGTCGGTCACATCAGATCTGTATGCAGGGGGATAGAAAGATGCCTTAATTGTGGTCATGACAAACATGAGGAGGAAGAGAGCTGCCCCATGCTAGACAAGTTTCCAATCCCTGCCGCAAATTTACTTTAGAACACTAGAAAAATGTCTATAGTTCTGAATGTGTTTTTTGTGCTAAAACAAATGTGTTATTTTAGCTAAAACGTCTTCTTACACATTTGATAAATAACACATTTGATTTTTGCAACGTATGTACACGCGCTGCGGCGAATTCAGATCGTCGCGCCGTGCAAATTCAAACAACGACGCATCATCTGTCCCGCCACGCGCTCTTGCCTACGAGCTAGGCGCGATGGCGCGGCGTCACCGCACATTGGCTCATACGTTTTATTTTATAATTCGATAATTATAGCAAATATCGCAGAATGGTATAAGACTTTTTTGTCCCTTTTTATCTCCTTTAAGTTGTCAAAGCAATAAGTTCCCTAGTTCCCGGACACCCTGTATATATATATATATATATAGTCCCTTCTAAATTTCATTATACTCATTCTGCCTTCACCTTTACTCCAAACATCAACATCTCTCTTACAAAGCTTAACAAGAATTCATTCAGAGATCTAGTCAACCAAAGTTTTCTACACATGACTGATAAGTTCTTCAACACGCATACTCACCTCTGCACAGATGGCTCAAAATCATTCATCGTCCGTCGGGGCCAGCGTTTTTATCCCTTATTTGAACAAATCAATGACACAGACTTCCAGCTAAAACATCTATCTTCTCTGCCGAAGCTTGGGCGTTATTCGAGGCCATAGGAGTCATAAAAGAATTACATTGAAACAATTCTGTCAGTTTCATAGACTCTTTAAGTGTGCTACAAGCCATTTCGCAGAACAGTCACAAGGCAGATAATCACATTATATACAGGCTTAAGTAGAAGCTTTTTCTTCTAGACAAGGCACATTTCAACTTGACTCTTTGTTGGGTGTTGTCGCACAAGGGGATGCCGGGAAATGAAAATGCGGATAGGGCTACCAAGGTTGCGGCCCGCCATGGCTTTGCTCCTCCGTTCCGCATTTCCTACGCTTATTTCTTTGCTCAAGTAAACTACACTACATATAATAAATTTAAAGCATATCTTGAAGAAGCGGCACGTTTTAATGGCATCCAACATGCCACATTATATCATCATAAACGCCCATGGTTCCATCGTAAATCTCTTAGTAAAGAAAAAATTGTGATCATAAATCAGCTCAGAAGCAACCACTACAATTTAAATTACAGCTTATTCAGGAAAAATATGACTAATTCACCGAACTGTCCCTGTGGGGAGGTTCGGCAGGACGCCAATCACATTATTTTTTACTGTCCACTTACTACTTCTAGATCTGCCAAACTCAGACAACACATTAAGAATAGTTATCCTTTATTTCAAATTAACATTTTTTCCATCCTTAGTTATCCCCAGCTCCCTCCGACTTGAGCTTTTGCCCGTTCCGTTAATAACCATAAAGTTCTAGGTGGCGATACTATCTAGTTGAGGTGGGTCCGTGATGGGATATATTATTTTCTTATTATGGGATCAACTTCGTTACTTTTAAGAGCAGTGTCTTTATCGTTATGTTGTTATTTTGAGTATAATATATAATATATAAATTAATTTATACAGAAAAGTTGAACTATGCAACAATAATAATACTAAGAATTACAGAATAAACTAATAGAGGCAACCAAAACGATATATGAATATTCTTTTACAGTGATTTGGCTTAAAAAAATGAAAAAAGTAATAAAATAATGAAATAAAATGATAAAATATCGTAAAATATTATTGTATGATGTTAGTCTGTAAATATAAATTTATTCATTTTTAATAGAAATTTTTATAAAAAAAATAATTACGCAAATAGTACAGAGAGTTTACAAAGAATTAAGTCGTATGTCATTAATTCTGAATTTATTTTCAGATGCAAAAGAAATTTTCTGAAAAGCTTAAAGAAAGAATTCTTTTCTTATCTGAAAACAAATTTAAAATTGATAATTTACGACTTATTAATTCTTTTTGAATTTCTTTTTAACTGTCTGTACTATCTGGAAATATAATAAAATATAAAAAATATTTTTATTACAATTAACTTTTCATGTTTTACAAAATTTGGAATTGTTTTTATATATTGGTTATCTTTTTTATTATTATTTAAATCGCAATAGTATTGTGTTAATCTTATTTGTAAATAATAATAAACAATACAAGAATTAAATTATATTTATTTTATGAATTTTACAAGAAAAAGTTAATGTATTCGATTCAATAATATCACAACCGACAACTATACATTTCATTTTTTTTTTGTTTTAACCTATGCAAAATAAATTTCCTTTGCTATTAATTTAATCCTCGTCAACCTCATCAATCCGTGGATTAAGGTTAGTCGGTTGGGACCCGCCCACCCATCGGCCAACTAGATAGTATCGTCATCTACAACTTTTTGGTCATTAACGGAACGCGGTAGCATATGAGAAATATACAAGAGTCGGAGGAAGCTAGTTATCCCACTACCAAAATGTGTCACCTTGTCCTTTCATATTTTAAATCCTGCGAATTTACCATTTAAATCCTCCCGCCTTATGTGTGAGCGCGAGTTCGCGTTTTAGACGCGATTTCAGGGAAGAGCGCTCAATTCTCAGTCTCGATCATGGTGAAAGGATTGGGCGGATCCCGATGGCACACGGGACCGATAGCACACCACCACTCACAGCGGCCGATGCCTAGAGTTTTTCCGTTGGTTGGGTTAGATAAGTCAAGATGATTGGTTGGTGGGCTATCGCACCGTGTGCTATCGGATCCCGTCCACAAAAATTACATGGTGTATGTAGTTCGGTTAAACCACACTTACTTTTGCTCTGCAAGGACTACGGCCCAGTTTCACAACTTTGGGTTTAACCCGAGCTTAGTTGAACTACCGTCAAGTTTAACGCCACGGTTAAACTTCTATCGCGTTTCACAACCAAATTTTAACTCTAGGTTACGTAAACCTATAATCTATGCGAAGAAACTTCAACAGACTTATCTTTCTTCTAGAACAAGTAGTGTGATTGGTTGTTACCGAAGAGTAGGGAATGAGATATTACAGGTTCTATACACCAAGGCAAAAAGTAATGAACAAATTTAAAAGTTTTAAAGTTTTCTTCTTACATGTTTCCAAATCAGTTTGAACTAAACAATTAAATTCAATTGTTACTGTAAAAATTTACACTTTATTAAGTACATTAAACATTGGAACACTAATTAGAAAAAAATTTCTCATAAAATAAAGAACAACAGATTAGAATGAAAGACAAAATTGAGTTTTGAAAAAAATAAATAAATCTAAAAGACAGCCACTCGAAATAAAAAAAAACTGTTCTTTTGAAAAACACATATGGTCATCGTAATTATAGTATGTAATCTATAAGTACTAATTTAATAATATTACAAAACTATTTTTACTGTTCTGTTTTATAAGAAATTTCTTCTTTGATTTCTCTTAGACTGCAGTAACAGATTCCTTGGTTAAGCGAAATCGAGCATAAAAATCAATGTCATCAAATTCTTCAAAATATGACGGTCGTCTTCTAATTATTCTCGGGCGTCGATTTATTATTTGCACAAAATCTTCATCGTCAGATGACGATAACATATATTCCAGAGCCATATCTTGCAACATAACCTTTTTACAATTCCGTGGAGATATCAGCCATGAAGTACAATACTCGAAAGATTACTGAAAGCAGTGGCGCTGCAGTATTAAACCTCGGTTATCTACCTTAAACGCCCGAATTTCGCCGTTCAACTTTAACCGCAGTTTAACAACGTTAACCGAGGTTTAAGACAGTTGTGGGACACAATATTTACCGTAAACCAAGTTTAAAGGTTTAAACTCCGGTTAAACTAAGTTGTGAAACTGGCCCTACAATTAATCAGAGAGCCAACTGTGAAAAATAAAACTATTTAGTGTTAGCCAGTTGGTATGCTGGATCTAGAGCTCTATATTAGGCTTGTTTTCTATTTCTGCACTAGACTGCACTGGAACGTTCCTTCTTTCTTTCGCTAACTTTGAAACATCTATCTATTTTATTTTAAGTGTACACTTATTTAGAGAGTTCAGGAACAGAAAAGAAACGGATTATAAGAATAGCGCAAACGCCGCCCTGTTGGACCTAATGCTGATTGGCTAAAAAGTGTGGAAACTAAAATCACTGAATGCTCATTGGATGATAAATCATTAGATCCATTAGTCGGCATCGCTAAAAGATAAAAGGATTGTGCTACTCTTATAATATAGAGCTCTAGCTGGATTTACCTTTTTTGTTTCACACATGTTAGTTTCTCTTTCGATCCTTGTATAGTGCGGTATAATAATTAGAAGGACCTAATAGATGGCTGATTTACCGACGCCACAGTCTAGCATATATTATACAGGGTGTGCAAAAAGTGTGGAAACCCCCTAAATATTTCCGTTCCCTTGCATTTTACAAAAAAATGTTTCAGACAAAAGTTGTAGTGTTTCAAAAGATTTATTTACTGATCTTATCAGTTTGACTTTGGATGGCGTCATCAAGGTCATATCAAGAATGTGCAATAAAAGATACAATATGAGAGTATCGGTAGTTTCCTAAGTAAGGGTATCGGTACTTTCCTGACATTCTATATTTTTTATTGCATTTTCTTGTAGTCAACTTCGAGAGCTTTCCAAAACACTATAAATAAGTTCATTTTCGTTAAGGACTTTCCGAGTTATGACGCTTGAAAGTTACAGCACACCGTAGCTTTCAAGCCTCACAACTCGGAAAGTACTCAACAAAAATAAACTTTTTTGTAGTGTTTTGGAAGATTCTGGAATCAAAAATAAGATGTTCCATTTAAAAAAGTTAATGTAATTTTGATCTGACCTTGGCGACGCCATCCAAGGTCAAATTGATAAGATCAGTAAATAGATCTTTTGAAACACTACTTTTGTTTGAAACATTTTCTTGTGAAATGCAAGGAAACGGAAATATTTAGGGGTTTCCACACTTTTTGCACATCCTGTATAATGTTAGATTGTGGCGTCAATAAGCCATCTACTAGGCTCTTCAAATCATTGCACCGCACTGTACGTATACTGCCCATCAATGACTACGTTTAAACGGCTCGATTTACGCCAAAGTTATAATTTGTTTATTTTTAATGATTTAAAAATTAGTTAAAAAAGTCGTAACATTAAATTGCCCCTTTTAAATTGCTTTTTTTATAAAGTGTTGTTTGTTCTACAAATAATACGACTATTCTGACTTATAATAATTATATTTTTAATTGTCTTTAGTATTACCTCATCAAATATTTATTATCTATCTTTTTTCCTTAAAAATTAATTCTAATATTAAGAATTATGCTTTAAATAGTACTAATTATTGATTACGATTCTGATAATAATTATATTTTCAATTATCTTTAATATTACCTCATAAATTATTATCCATACTTTTTTCCCATAAAAATCAACTTTAATATTAAAGATTCAAATAAAACAAAAATATAGCTTCAGGGTCGTGCAGGGTGTTGTGCGCCAATACAAAATAAATAACAATATAAATAAAGTAAACGTTTCGACTATTTAATAACTAGTCATTTTTAGTGCAATGTTTGAATCGGATATATCTACGATATCAGCTTACGCAAACGTACCATACGAAACATGCTTAACAAAAAGCGTCTTACTTCAAGATGTATCCTCGAGGAACGAGCGAAGGGACATCGTTTTTGGAACATGAGTCCATGAGTCCCGAAAACTATATCCTAATGCAGATATATTCAATTCAAACATTGTATTGAAATAACTAATTATTAAATAGACAAAATGTTTACTTTATTTATATTAATATTTATTTTGTATTGGCACACAACACTCTGCACGGCCCTAAAGCTCTTCTTGTTTTATTTGAATTGTTATTCTTTAGGAACTTTAAACCTTGTATTTATTTTCTAATTTGTTTAATATTAAGAATTATACTTTAAATAGTACTAATTATTGATGATTCTGATAATAATTATATTTTCAATTATCTTTAGATTATTTCATCAATTATTTATTATCCATACTTTTTTCCATAAAAATTAATTTTAATATTAAGAATTATATTTTAAATAGTACTAATTATTAATTATAATTTTGAAAATAAAGATTTTTTTATTTTTGACCCTTATTTACATCAATCAATTTATTTTAAAGTTATTATTAACATCGGTGTTAAAAGGGATACAATTTAATACACATTTTTTTTATTCAAATTTCTTGCAAACTCTTACGCTGTTGACAACGTGCAAAACAGAATAAATTTTTTATTTCTTTCTCACGTGTTTTCGCAATGAAGAGGAAACTAATCTAACCTTCGATTAAAAATTAGTGTAACACTTCTTGTGCATAACTGTTCCCGTTAGAAAGAGAAGTTTAGATATTTGAATAAGTCCATGAAACAAAGATAGATGACTCGGCATACCAACTAAGGAAATATCCCAATTAGTGACGTAGTAACCTCATTGTAATAATAAATTAATAAATTAATAATGTACATGTTAAAGAAAGTATATAAAATTGATTTTGTTAGGAAGCTTGAATATTTGGGATTCTAATTGTGTTCTCTTTTCTTTTATTTATGGGCAGATTTTAATTTGTTTATAATATTTTTTGAAAAGTAGCTGAAGTACCATTTAGTGATATGTCAGTTTGGTTCTGTCCCAATTTGTAACATATGCATGCTTTTATTACTGACAGGTGACGAACATATGAATGTCCCTATTACTGACAGGAGGTGAATATATGACTGATCTTATTGCTGACAGAAGCTATATAAAACATTAAACATATTTAATTATATCGTTTTGTATTTAACAAAATTTATTTATTTATAACATGTTATTTAAAACTTGTATTTATGTTTTGCTCTATTTATTAGACATATATAAAATCTTAATTTTTATTTCTGTTTCTTTTAAAACTTCTGTAGTATTTTCTTTATTTTTCAACGTTTTTTTTTCTTTATTCCTCCTCGTTCTTTTATTTTTTCCTCTTTTTCCAAAATTTGTTTTAATCTTGCTTCTTCTCTTTTTT
The DNA here is from genome assembly GCF_016802725.1 of Solenopsis invicta. NCBI lineage: Eukaryota > Metazoa > Arthropoda > Insecta > Hymenoptera > Formicidae > Solenopsis > Solenopsis invicta. Next base: position 14,086,010 of record NC_052674.1, on the reverse strand, counting down.
TTATATTTTCCTCTTTTTCTGCAATTCTTTTTAATCTCGCTTCTTCTTGTATTTTCCTTTTTTCCATAACTTTTTTCTGACGTTTCTTTTTCCTTTCTTCAATTTCTATTCTTTTATTTTTTTCTATAGCTTTAAAAAGATGATATTCGTACCATTGTTTCGAAATAGCTACCGATAGAATTTTATCTTTAGACCGACGTTTTTTTACTTCATTTGTTTGTATTTTTGGCCAAAATAAAGCAGACTTAAATACTTCTGGTACATCAGGAGGATTTTATCTTTATTCATAATTTGACTCTCTGTAAATTAATTAATTGCATACAGTAGAGAAATTACTTGATACATATCTATGACTTTCTTTATTAATTTTAAAATATACCATTTTGATTTAAAGAGACGGGTTCTTGTTCTTTAGTCATTGTATTAATTGAAAAACTATCTTTCTGAACAGTAGATGTATACAGGGTGTCAGGTAACGATCGCCCGTGGTTTCGTGGATTGATAGATCAAGTAAAACTGAGCAGAAAAGTCCTTTACCATTTTTTAATATTTGCCATAGTTAACGAAATAAAAATTAATAAAGTCTGCGAATAAGCGCGTATCACCGCGCGATCACCGCGCGAAGGACCGCCCGCCGGTCGCCGAGACGTAGGCAGCCGCGGCTGTAGGCGTGGCGCTGTGCGGTGAGGAAGGAAAAGCAGTAGCTGTTTTCCCTCCTCACCGCACAGCGCCGCGCCTACAGCCGCGGCTGCCTACGTCTCGGCGATCGGCGGGCGGTCCTTGCGCGCGATGATACGCGCTTATTCTCAGACTTTATTAATTTTTATTTCGTTAACTATGGAAAATATTAAAAAGTGGTAAAGGACTTTTCTGCTCAGTTTTACTTGATTTATCAATCCACGAAACCACGGGCGATCGTTACCTGACACCCTGTATCTAAAATAAAATCTCATTTTAATTAGATATAAGCAGTGTTACGTTTAGATAACTTAAAATTTATGTAGATACACATAAGATAAATTACATTATTATAAATGTATCTTAGATAAGATAAAGATAATTTAATTTTCACTTATCTAAATAAAAAATAAAAATTCGTAAGTTTATCTAGATAATTTTCAGACAATACCATTATTGAGCAAAAAACATCTCAGATAATTTAAAAAGATATTTCTTTTATCTAAAATAAAGATAACGTACAGTATAATTTAGATAAAAATAAGATAAGGCTATTTCTTTATCTAGATAATTTTATATAAATAACGGCAAATATTGGATATAAATGTAAAATATAGTCTAAATAATATGTTTATATTAATTATGCAACATACTCTGAGGAAACTTCTGGGTTTGTCAATTCCAAAGTTAATACCAAATTTTCGTCACAGTTAGTTATATCATTGCCTACAGTTGTTAATTGTTCTATTTCTACATCTATTAACGTGTTAAATGTTTTATTAAAATTATTTTCTGTTATATCCTAAATTGCATTGTCATTACTTTCATTATTTATTTCATTTTCATTAATATAGTTGTTATTGGTAGCATCACTTGTAGAAATGTTCTCTGTTTGAGACGGTACAATATTTATCGACACTTCTTAAAAAAAAAGTAATAGGACAAAAAACAATAAAGGTAAGCAAAATGTAAATGAATTGATAGTGGAAAAATTAGGAAAAATTACTTGGAAGATTTTGAAGTGATAATCAATAGTTAAAAAGTTCTTGATTTTCAAGTTTACCATCCCAAATTCCTTTCTTCTTAGCCTCTGCGAAGGTCTTTTTAATACCTCAAAATTTATATATTTTTTAAAAAATTCCAAAAGCTTCTGTCCTTCTTCTTCTGATAGCGTAAAATCATTAGTAAAGTTACTCATATTTTATTTTGTTAATAATTTATCGTACTGTAAAGCATCTGCAGAAAATAGAAAAAGTCCACATGCTCGAAATCCATTAGCCATTATTTCGGGAATATTTAAAGTTCCTATGCTTTTCTCTAATAGTAGTCCAAATTGTTCATTTCTTATAAGTTTTCCATAATTTTCTGTACGCCATTCTTGTACCAGTCTCTTCCAAGCAGCTTTTAGTGGAAAAATGCTACATCTAATGGTTGCAATAAATAGGTAGCATTTGGATATAATGCTACTAATTCAATGCTATTTTCAATACAAAACTGTGCTAATGGCATTGTTAAATGAAAGCAATGACCGTCAACATACAAAATAATAGGCATGGAAATCTTGTTATGTAAAACCCAGATGACATACATTAACAATATATTCATAAAATGTTTGAGCTGTCATCCACCCATTATCAGATTTTCCAATAGCCCAACCATCTGGCATGCTTTGAGAAATACTGTACGGAATTCGCTCGTATTTTGTGTTGTATTGTAAAAATTCTATAATTTCAAAATGTTTAGGAATGTAATATGTAGAGATGTATGTACGAATTGATTTCTTTTTATACTGAATCAAACCAAATTTCATCTCTTTTTTCATATTGGAATTGAACCAAATTAACAAAATTTTCGTTTTAAGTCAAAACGAATTAAAATCGAATTAAATTTTTAAAATATAATTATCACAAAATGAAGACAATTTAAAAGAATTATATAATAATAAATGCATATTCAGAAATAATATTTATCAATTGTTATATACATATTTTTTTCATTTTTCAAAGCCTAAATTTATTAGTAAAAACATAATTATTTTGTGTGTGTGTGTGTGTGTGTGTGTGTGTGTGTGTGTGTGTGTGTGTTAGATTGAATATTAGATTTAATATATTTACATATAAATAATAAAAAATATTTTTATGTAAAAAAAATAATATATTGATTATAGTAATTTTAAATATTTTTACAAAACTGTTAATATATAATTCATATTTAACTCTTTTTAAATTTAAAAATTACGAATAATTTGGATATTCAAATCATAGAAATTTAAATCTGAATCGAATCTTACCTGAATCAATTTGATTCATATTCGAATAGTTCACACACTTTTAGTAATATACAATAATGTTATAATTTAGAACATACATGACATATCAATTTTTTATTTTGGTAATTACAGAAATTGTGCCACATGTGGGCAGCGCAACAATCAAGACCCGTAACGATATGTCGATAATCGCAGCGCAAAATATTCTCAATGGTCTTGAGGGCAAGGCCTTGGTTTACTCTTTATAATAATTCATATTTCTTCCATGTTGTGCATTTCTTATATTACTTTACTTATTCAAAAATGTTACTAGAAATGATTATTTATTCAATTTTATGTATGATTTAATAAAATTTTCTTTGATTCTTCTGCAGAAATTGTATAAATGTAATTATTTGAAATCCTAATCTCCATTTGATTATTCATATTCATTAAATTATATGTATCAGTTATAATTAAATAATATAGTTGATAAAGTAAATTATGCAATATCTTGTTAAATGTTGTTAAAAATCTCTTATCACAAATCCAATTACTTAATTTATTATTATATTCTAATAATTTTACAAAAGATTCTATGTAGTATATGTTTAAAAATTGTACAACTGCATTAATATATTTAGATGTTTTCTGAAGTTTCGTGATTTTGAAATTTATTCTTCTATTTAAAATCTACCAATTTAAAAAAATTCTTGACTATTTATTACTTGCTAAAATTACTTAGTCCCATAAATTGAAAAGTTAAAATACATGATTTTATAAAAAATATCACACGTATAGTATTTTTTTTAAATAAATAATATTCTAACTTCAAGTATGTCTATGGATTTCTCAAAAAGAGATCTGTAATACGTTTTGATAGTATTATGTAATAATCGTTACTTTTCGAAAACATACCTACAACATTACGAACAAATGCGAGTAAAAATGTGAAAACATGTTTGTTGTCCTCAAAAAAACAAAAAAAAATTACAGTTTACACAATCCTTATAATCCATATCTGAACAGTGTTCAGCAGTGCTTATCACCCGTAATGGACAACAGGTAACCATCAGGCTTCCACTACCGCATTTTTTAAACTACTTAAGATAGGATCAATCTTATTTTCTAGTGATAACACGTGGCCGGTGTTGCAATTATGACTAGCGATAAAACTAACAACCAACGGCAACTTATTCATTTGGATTACCTGAAAAGGAAATAAGAAAAATTCTTAATTATGAAATTCAGACGACAATCAGCACTATACACAATTAAATTATAATTCGTAATACATAATATTCGCAATACATTAATAATTTTATAAGTTGACCGAAGAGACTATGAAGATATCTGTCATTTAAGATAAATTTCATACAAAATTCAATTAACCCATAATGGGGTTACGGGTTAATTAAACCACACTTTCAAATGATAACATAATGGTCACACGGGGTTAATCAGTCACTATTTGTCAGCTTTTTAATATTTCGTCGCAAAAATTTTACTGAACATACTTTGAGGTCTGTTTTTTATTATCTAATAATTTTTTGTTTTATTAGAATTTAACATAATAAAAAAATTTAAATAAAAAAAACTACAAAATTACAAAAATATCCATAAAATTTGTAATTTTTGAGATAATTCAACAAAAATTTAGGGGTGCATTCTCAAGATAGTATACTTTCAGATAAATGTAACATAATAAAAAGATTCAAATAAAAAAAAGAAAAACTACAAACTTTGACTTTTTTTACAAAAATATTCATACAATTTTTAATTTTTGAGGTAATTCAACAAAAATTTAGGGGTATATTCTCAAGATTGTATACTTTCAGATAAAAATTAGTTTCATAGAAAGTTGTTCGATTTTGAATGGTCTGTATACCCTTAAAGTCAGCATGGGGTCCTTTGAATCTCGAGTGACCTTTACGGGTTAAAATATTGAAAAAATCATGCTATTATTTCAATATTTATAATCAGGAGAATCTCTTGCAATCTATTACAAAGCAATTTTTTGGAAAAAATAATAAACACAATAAATTAAGAACAGGTCAATTTTACAAGCCGAGAATTATGGATAGCCGAGAAGATGGAAGTAAAAAAATCTTTAATTCAAAAAATAGATTTACATATGGAACGTTTCGGCTATATTAAACCTTCATCAGCCAAAAAAAAAACATTTAGAAAAATTTACTTTAAAATTAAAATACATATTAAAGATTAAACGAGAATTTTAATAATAGCAGTTTGCAGAAGATGAAAAAATCGATATCGTTACAATTACGCTTTCTTTGTCGTCATTGTTTTCGCATACCATTGAGACTTCTGTCTATAGCAAACAGTGGGCAGTGATGACTCTCGCAATTTTGAGTTAGAATATATAATGTTGTTAACTCATCCTTTCTTTTATTATAAAAAAGACCTCATATAGCTGAGGTTGACAATTAAGATATACAAGACGTATTCGACTTCTCACAGAGAAATAATAACAGTGAAACAATATTTTGATGAAGATAGACGAGTTAGACAACACTTTCTGTTATGATAGTTTCGAGTTTCAAATTGAACATGAGATCTGAGATCTAATTCAATTCGACTCGGAGTAAGGTTAAGTTGATAATCGAATAATCTAATTTCTACGAGATAAAATATGATAAAGTACAGATATGTATCACGAATAAAAAATCGAGGTATAAATGTTGACTCGTCATTGGCCGGTCGACCTTTAAAATTTATTTTTTGAGGATATAAAATAATTCAAATTATTTAAATAAGTTAATGTAAAATAATTTCTCATAAAAAATTATTTATAGATTACTTATTAATAATTAAAAATATAAAAATATTTTATTATTTAATAAAAAAATATATTAAATAAATAATGTAAATTGTTTCTAATGTCTAAAAATAATTGTTCTTTTTACTAATTATTATCTTTATAATTTTGTTTTCAAGAAATTATTTTGTCTTAAAATTGCCAACATAAAATTTATACATGAATATAGTATAAATATTATACAAAACTCTTAAGTATTGTAAAAAACTTTAAGGAGTTATTCCTCATATTAATTCAAAATGAAAATTCCATATAATCATATATCTGAAACTAAGCCGTTTTGGACATATTATTATACAAAAAGTTTTTGTCTTGAATCAATGTAAGAAATTACTCATTAAAAATTTTTAAAATACTTATGGATTATCCTGTATATCTCATACATTTTATTGTATATTTTACCTGGTAATTACTATACATGCATATAATGGTTTTATTTTTGCCAAGTCCCAGTTTACTTCCTTGGTCTGTAGCCATTCCAAAAGTAGACAAGAAACTTGCTCTTGTAGCTAACTCTGGTGCCTTTTCATTGGCTACAGATATAACAGGTACTCCATCCCTGTCCGTAATTAATATACTATGTAAACCTTCTACATCAGTTAACAATCCATAGAGAAACTTCTTTAATTCCTAAAATAACAAAATCATAATCTAAATAAATTATTGTTTGAGCTCTATATGTGCAAAAACAATACATAGTCAACAGATTAATAGAGCCATCAAAAAATTTTGAAATTAATTTTTTTTTTTAATTAACAAGAAGAATTCATTAGATGAGAAACACAAATCGTAACTAAATTGTAATAAATTGTGTATTTTAATAAATGAACTTTTTAGATCTGATTATAATAAATAATAAAAAAATAGAATTTGACTAGTTCTACAAGACAACATTCTTAAGAAGATATTTAAATTTCATAAAAGTTGAGAAATATATTTGTAACATTTCAAAGCAACAGCTCTGGAACAGTAAAATATTTACCATTATTGCTTATATAAAATCTTATAGAAAAATTGCTGAAAATTTGCTAAAAAATTTACAATTTTTCTGAAATATCAAAAAGTTATTGAAATGGCTGAAACTTATTGAAACATTGTTGACTATAATTCTCTAATTGAGTATTATCTCTGGAGTATATCAACTTTATTATTTCATAAATTCAAAGTAATTCAGAAATGATAATTTATTATATTCAGAAGATTGTAAAAACTACAAAATTACAAAGTAAATTATATATAAAATATGCTTAGTTTTTGTTTTATGTTATTTAGTAATCCAATATCATAAATTGTAATCCAGTTATTGTAACTCAATTAATATCATAAATGTAAATATATCTAAATTGTTTAATAAAAAAATGCATTTTATATGTATAAATGACAATATTTTCTCTGCGTAACATTGTTATATCTTGAATCTTATTACAAATAAAAATTAGAAATCCATATTTTGGTAGCATTAATCTACTTTGAAAAATTAAAACTTTGTGGTTTTTAAAAAAAGTAAAGACAAATAGTATTTGCTATTTAACGTACTACTATATTACCTAATTTATTAATATGGTTATTATCCTACAGAATTCTAATAGTATTGTAAAACACATAATTGTATCAATCTGTTGCTTTGATATTATCACAAATCATACTCAAATGAAAAGTGCAAATCAAAATAAATAAAAATGAGTTGTAATTGATCAAAAAGTTACTTTTAATAATCATTTGGGAACCATTCTTACATTTTGATGATTTATTTTATTTTTGGATACATTTTTAAATTTACTGCATGTGATAGATTTTAGAAATATCCCATTGCAACAGTTTATAACATTTTGCAGAATTCTTCCAGAACTGTTATATGAGGCATTTTGCGTGAAAGGAGTCCACCTAAAAATAAACTGTTTAAGATTTTTTTAATGATAACGAAAACATGTTAGTGTACGTATTGTATAAAGTTAATGATAAAAAAATAAGCATTATATACCCTGCATCAAAGATATTGAAGGCTATCGTTTAAATTTAAAAAAAAAATTTCTTTTTTTAACATTTGTAGTTAAAATTAAAAAAATTTTAAATACATGATTTTTTAGGACTTTTTCCATATTTTCAGATAAAAATGTTAATTTTAGTGAGAAAAATTTAATAGTATCAAAAAAAAGTAATTTTTTAGTTTTAAATTAAATAATGAACAATTTTATCCATTTTTAAAAATCTCAAAAATACTTGAATACATGTAGAATATTGCATCATAAAACAAATTTTGGGATCGCAATGGGATCCTCTCGAAAACAAATATTTTTTTCAATACAAAATTTTAGCCAAAATCAGATAATATTAATTTTTATTGGCCAATTATTTAGTACTACGTAAATAACATATTTCTAACAAATAACTATAAAATAAAAAATAGTTGTAACATTTGCATTATATATTATTTAGACTTATTTATTTTTTTTTATTTTTTTGGAAAAAAGTCTCGTTCCTCATCAAAACTGAATTTTTTAAAAATTAATTGATTTTCTCTTGCAGGAATAATCGCATAATATTTTAATGTACCCGGAATTGTTTTCGCTAATGCGAAACGCATTCTTGGTTCCAAAAACTTACTTAATTTGTTGTGATTTGTCTTCGAACTAAATAAAATTGTTGTCTCTTTCATATTATTTTTAGCCAATGTGTACAATACCTCAGCGATGAGGATTACACTTTCTTGCAAAGTAGCTTTTCTTACTAATCGTTTAAAATTTCCACCAATATCATCACAGAGACCTTTCCCATGTGCTATAGCAAAGAAGTGCTATTCAGCCGTAATACCAAAAAAAAAAAAATCACCCACATGGTAAAGAAAATTCTAATTTAATAATTATAATTTAAGAATTATAATTTCCTTTACCATGCGCAAGATTTTTTGATATCACGGCCGAATGGCACTTTTTTACTACAGCACATGAAAAAGATCTCTGTGATGGTATTGATGGAAATTTTAAACAATTAGTAAGAAAAGTTACTTTGCAAGGAAGTGTAATTCTCAATGCTGAGATATTGTACACGTTGGCTAAAAATGATATGAAAAAGACAATTTTATTTAGTTCGAAGACCAATCACGACAAATTAAGTAAGTTTCTAGAACCAAGATTTGCATTAGCAAAAACGATTCCGGGAACATTAAAATATTATGCAATTATTCCTGCAAGAAAAGATCAATTAATTTTTAAAAAATTCAGTTTTGACGAGGAACAAAACTTTTCCAAAAAAATAAAGAAAAAATAAATAAGTCTAAATAATATATAATGCAGATGTTACAACTATTTTTTATTTTATAGTTATTCATTAGAAATATGTTATTTACGTAGTACTAAATAATTGGCCAATAAAAATTAATATTATCTGATTTTGGCTGAAATTATAATTTTGTATTGAAAAAAATATTTGTTTTCGAGAGGATCCCATTGCGATCCCAAAATTTGTTTTATGATGCAATATTCTACATGTATTGAAGTATTTTTAAGAATTTTTTCAGATTTTTAAAAATGAATAAAATTGTTCATTTTTTTATTTAAAACTAAAAAATTAATTTTTTTTTGATATTATTAAATTTTTCTCACTAAAATTAATATTTTTATCTGAAAGTATGGAAAAAGTCCTAAAAAAATCATGTATCTAAAGATTTTTTAATTTTAACTACAAATGTAAAGAAAACAAAATTTTTTTTAAGTTGAACAATAGCCTTCAATATCTTTGATGCAGGGCATACAATGCTTATTTTTTTATCATTAACCTTATACAATACGTCCACTAACATGTTTTCATTATCATTTTAAAAATCCCAAAAAGTTTATTTTTATGTGGACCTCTTTCATGTAAAATACCCCATATATAAAATGTGGAAACTTGAAACCTTCTGGAACCTTTCTGAAAATTTTCTATAACAATCAATAGTATACAGGCATTTTTAACAATGTAATTTTATATAAGAGAAGATTGATTTCAATAAAAAAGTATAAAGACAACAGGCTTTACAATGAAACATTTTTTAAATATTTCCTAATATAACCTGTGCAAATACAAATTCTGTTTACAAATTTTGTTTAACAATCTTATTACAAGTGCTCAAAGCAAAATTTCAGGTTAGAATGTTTGTATTTATTCAAGAGAAATACATATTTTTTTATAAAATTATATTAGCTATTACATTTTGTAATTTATGTCAGTTGTATTAGGCAGCATTTAATCTGTGCTCTTTGTCACAAATTTTTGAGCAGTTACAATATCGCGACAAAAAGACTTAAAAAAAAAAGATTGTAACCTCAAACTCGATGTATATACCAAGACACTATTTACAGTGAATATCTAAACTTACGACTGTCATTTTTTTTCCAGAAAATGTGCACGTATCCGTAAATGACAAACAAGCGATAGGATTAATTTTTTCGAACGCATACGATCATTGAATATTATCAACCGTCTCCTGTTGATAGTCCTATCGCACTATACTGCACGTATGCTTTTATGACCGATGAGGCGTGACGATTGCAACGTACGCGATAGTAATATAATAACAGTATAAATTTATCTAATTTTACAAAAATTTTCGAAAAATCTCACTCTCACACCGAATAAAAGTTCCATAAAAATTTAACCAACTTCGACTGATCGTGAATAAAAAATCATTCTTCACAAAAGTACTGCGATTAAAAAAATAAATTTTTTAAAAATATTTTACAACAATCAGATTATAAATATTTACAATAAATTTCATATTTATTGTAAATATTTATAATCTGACTGTTGTAAAATATTTTAAAAAAATTTATTTTCTTATCAAACTTCGATTGCATTCCATTTAGGACTAGTTTCACAAATAAAAAAGTAGAAATTATTACACAGAATTCAATAAAGTAGAATTAGGGAAGGAAAGACGTGGAGCATTTGAATTTTATTATTGCGATAATTTTTTTGAGAATCTAAGGTCCGAATTCATAGATGTCAAATCTCTAATCTGTCTTTGTCTTGTTTGTTACGGTACCACACACGAAACAAAGACAGATTTGAAATCTGAGATCGGAGAAACGCCTATGAATTCGGATCTAAAAGTTTTGAAGAATTATTAAGAGAGAAAAATATAGTATTTTTTAAGGAATTGCATTGATTCATAATATATCAATATTTTACATTTATTATAAATATAAAATTTCATATTTATTGTAAATATTTATAATCTGACTGTAGTAAAATATTTAAAAAAAATTTATTTTCTTATCAAACTTCGATTGCATTCCATTTAGGACCAGTTTCACAATCTTTGGTCAATTTAATCGGCTGATTTTTTTGTCGGAATTAACCAATCGCATTTATCGTTAAGTAGAATTGATCTGAAATAACCAATCACGGTTGACACTTAGGCCCGGTTTTTCATTATCTGGTTAACTTGTAGTTAAACTTAACTTGATGTTTCAACCAATGAGCTTCATTTATGGCATCATCATGAATGAAGCTCATTGGATAAAACATCAGGTTAAGTTTAACCACAAGTTAACCAGATAATGAAAAACCGGGCCTTAACCGGTCAGTTAAGTTAATCGGAGGTTGTGAAACTAGCTCTTAGGGCCACTTTCACCAACGCCGATTAACTTAATCGCTGATTAGTCTATCGGAATTGACCAATCGCATTTGTCGTTTTTACTTAACGACAAATACGATTGGTCAATTCCGATAGACTAATCAGCGATTAAGTTAATCGGCGTTGGTAAAAGTGACCCTTAGCGTTACAAATACTTCAAAAGAGGCTGTGTTCCAAAATTGTACTACAATAACTAAAAGCCATTCTACAATAAGCTATTAGTCGATGGCATAAGTTATAAACAATAAAAATTGGCCAATGATAGTCTAATATAAGAGAATATTTGACTGTTGCTGGATTCACACTGCGTCCAACGTGTGTCGTCTGTCATCCGACGACACAAAGCGGCGCGAAATGCTGTTCACACTGCATACGTTGGCTGATTAAAAATTCTCAGTTTATATTAATTATATTAATTGATCTTTGTTACAGGATGTAAAAGCAAAAGTTTGTAAACATAACCATACAACGATGAACATGATTAATTTCATTATAATTACGTATTGTTAATTTATTCTACATATTTTATTTTTACATTATTGGACAATATTAATTTTCAGTTTTATATATTTTGCTTACTTCAGATTTTGTTATCCATTTCGTAAAATTCAGTATGATTCAGTAGTAATTACAGAACATATACTAATGACAGAACATATAATAATGACATAAATTTTATAATACATCAAATTGAGCAACTATCTTTTCCTAATTTTGTCCAGATTTGGAGGATTGCAATACGTTAAAGTTGGTTTATAATAGCCGTAACCGTAAGAAATTGACCAATCATACTCGATGTATAAAAGAATAAGTCGACGACAGTGGCTATGTTCCGATATTAACTGCCAGTACTGAAAATGTATAGTATATGTGACGTGAACTATAAATTTTCAGTACTGCCAGTAGAAACGAAGAAGCGACAGACAGTATCGACACATCGACACTCGCGCCTCTAAAGTCACTAGATTTATATTAATCTAGTGACTTTACGCGCCTCGCCACTCGCGCGCCAGTTCACAGTTCACGCCAGTTCACGCCACAACGTCAGTTGATTACAGATGATACTTGACATCAGTGCGGGCATTATTTGTGAGAGGAGGTACTCAAAGGTAGTCAGGTTATGTCGATCATATCGTGTCGTATATGTACATATATGCGTACATCAATGTAAATTAGTAAATTAGGAGATCACTCCCTCTAATGTTAAGGTTGAATCGACGAGGTCTCATATCGCTCGACGTGTCGGCTGACTGGAAACGCATCTGTAACGGAAGATACGAACTAATACATATAAAAAGGTACTGTATTTTTTCATGCAATATTTTTTTGTGTAATCAGGCTATAATCTATTGGCACGTTGTATTATAAAATAACATTGTTGTATGGATGAATTTTTGTATGGATTTTTTTTGTATAAATTTCAAGTTCAAGTTTCGTATAAAACTTCTCAAATTATTCAAAAAGTTTGATTTTTTCATTTTACATAGAATTCAACTTGTTTGTAAGTCTTGTGGAATGTCTATGGAATTCTAATGGAATTCTCATTTTATCTAAAATGTAGATTACGTTAATTTTGGAAAGTAAATTTTATATTGTTATTTTTGAAAATGATGTGTGTGACATTGTAAAATCATTAGATGTTTTTTTGATCAGTTGTTATTTTGGTTAATTTTAAAATTATCTCTTTTTATTTAAAAAATGTATCATAAAAATAAACGTATCTTTACCATTAAATATAGGATTAAAGTTTTGCTCAAAATCTAAAATTTAAAATGAATTGGAGAATACGTCTTTGTCACATACAATTTTCTCATGAAAAAGATCTATATGAATTAAAAAAATTATGAAACTTTTGCGAAAACGAAAAACAGACAAATTTTAAATTTAGGGGTTGATTTTTTATCTTTGGCATGAATTCAAGTCAACAAAAAAAAGAGTTTATCACATATCAGCATTCTATATATTATCAAAGTTTCACAATTTTTTAATTCTCTTTGAATGTGAAAATTTTGTTCTTTGAATATTTAGAAAGCCAGAACTTTTTTGTTTTCAACTTTAGCACTTCGATTATTAAGAATAATCGATAGAACTCTTCAGGGAACTGCCAGAATTCATAACAGAATTCCAGATTTTTGAAAAATTTTTTGTCTGATTGGGAATTGATAATTTTTGAAAAATTTTTTTAGGAAATTTTGTAATTTTTTAAGAGTTCTGATAGTCCCCCCCCCCCAAGAGTTCTATCGATATAATGATTAAATGTGCTAAAAGTTAAAAAATTATAAACCTTTGAAGTTGGAGAATTATGAAGTTGGTCCCCCTCCCCTCGTTTCTTTAAATGATGTTTTTATTGCTTTAATCAACGGAACTCTTTTTTTTTATTGATCGGGAACTCTAGAACTCTTTTTATTGCTTAGTGCTTTTTTTTTTCAAATTTTGAAAAATAGGGCTAACTTTACAGAAGTCAAATATATGTCTTCCGTGAAAGATAACAATTTTTTATTAACTAATAAATACTGGAATCGGCTAGAATTTTTCGAAAGGCGTTTAGATACGTTCAGAACTGGAGGAAAAATATTGTGCAGTCACATTTCTGAGATTCTAAATTTTTATTTGATAAAAAGATTGTTGAAAAATATTGATTGGACTTAAAGTTATAACTTCTCAAAATTGAAAAAGTCTCTTAGACTGGGAAATGTATTTATATATTTTATAGGATTGGTGTGTTTAAGGGTTAAATAGTTAGCTTTTGTTGTATCTGTTGCGACTATCATTGCATTACTATCATTGCATTACTATCATTGCATTACTATCATTGCATTACTATCATTGCATTTACAGTTATACAACTTTGTCATTTTAAATAGAAAGAAACAACAATTTTATTAGCAACTATAATAATTTAAAAGTAAAATTGAGCAATAATTTTGAAATACTATTATTAAAATTCTGTTATTTGTAACATGTTAAACATGTATCTTATATTGTACAAATTACAATTATTTTTATATTATTAGACAAATAAGTTTCTTTTAGAAAAACTATATTTTATTATTTTATTATTTATATTTCATTATTTTATATATACTTTATTTACAAGTAAGATATTAAATTTATAGTATATTCTGCATTGCAATTATATTTTAGTTGTTCAACGCGCGTAAAGTTATTTACAAAAATTATATGTTTTAATTTAATCAAATAATGCTTTTTACTTATTAACTTTTAATTTAACATAAAATTTATAGCTAAGATAATTTTATAGCCAGCTTTAACTTTAACTTATTTATTATAGTTAAAAACAATCTTATCCTAATCTTAGAAATAAATAATATAGTAAGTAATATATATAGAAAATAATAAAAAATATTTTAATTACTAGAGATGTGAAGTTTTTACATTATAAAATTATTTTTAATTACAATTAATTCTTTGATTAATCTTTTCTTAAGAAAGCTTAATTAAAAAGATTTGGAGTGTAGAGATAAGGGGGGATATTAGAAAAAATAATAACTCAGATATTGTAACAAGAACTTTACATATATACAGGGTGTCCTATTTTAATCTATCACCCCAAATATTTCCGTTTCCTTGCATTTTACAAGAAAATGTTTCAGACAAAAGTTGTATGGTTTCAAGGGGGTCATAAGATGGTGTCATTAATTTGACCTTGAATAGTTGCTTGAAGGTCACGTGAAGGACACCTCCAATTTTTTTAATGGGACTATCTACTTTTTATTACATATTCTTGTAGTTTATCTTGAGACCTTTCCAAAACACTACAAGAAAAGTCATTTTCGTTGAGTACTTTCTGAGTTGTGAGGCTTCAAAGTTGTACTGTAACTTTCAAGTGTCATAACTGGGAAAATCCTTAACAAAAATAAACTTATTTATAGTGTTTTGGAAAGCTTTCGAAATCGATTACAAGAAAATGCAATAAAAAAATATAGAATTTTAGGGAAGTACTGATACCCTTTAATTAGGGAACTACCGATACTCTAACATTGTATCTCTTATTGCATATTTTTGTAGTTTATTTCGAGTTTTTTTCAAAACACTACAAAAAAGTTTTGTTTTGTTAAGTACTTTCCGAGTTGTGACGTTTAAAAGTTACAGTACACCGTAGCTTTCAAGACTCACAACTCAAAAAGTACTCAACGAAAATAAACTTTCTTGTAGTGTTTTGGAAAGGTCTCGAGATAAACTACAAGAATTTGTAATAAAAAGTAGGTAGTTCCATTAAAAAAATTGGAGGTGTCCATTACGTGACCTTCAAGCAACTATTCAAGGTCAAATTAATGACACCATCTTATGACCCCCTTGAAACCATACAACTTTTATCTGAAACATTTTCTTGTAAAATGCAAGGAAACGGAAATATTTGGGGTGATAGATTAAAATGAGACACCCTGTATATATCAAATTTAACGTATGTAATATTAAAATTTTACAGGATGATTTCTAAGGAAGTACAAAAAAATTTTAAGGGATTTTAAAGGGATTATTCTTTGGCTTATTAGCTTATTTTATAAAGAAAAGATTCTTCAAATATTGTCCTTAAATGCGTTGTTTAGTTAAAGTAAAAAATTGAAATTAAAAACGGTACATACCATCATCCGTATCAATAACTTTAATTTGAAAACGGCTAATCACATAAAAAAACACAAAAGACAGTTTTTATAGAGTTTTAGCTCTATTGTGAAAAAATTGTTAAATTTTTAGAAAGAAACAATAGCATACCATTCCATTAAAAAACTTTATATAATTATCCATACTCACACGCATGGATCTGAAAATGTTTCATTGATACTAGAAAATGTTCCTTAATATCACATGTGCACATAAGATTTAAATAATCTTTCAACGTTTTCTAGATTTTTGAAAGTTTTTTCTCAACTTTGATATTTTATTTTGCAAACAAAATGCTTTAGGACATATCTTCATAAAATTATATCGAACTTTTTCTTTATAAAATTAGTTAAGGAATATTATCTTACTTTTTTTGTATTTATTTACAAATCACTATTTTTATCATATCACGTTAATGATGAATTGATATTGCACTGTTACAGAAGAAGAAGTGATTGAATTCTAATGTCAATTATTGGAAACGCACGATGGAGCAACTAGAAGTAAGGATTGTACTAAGATTGTGCCTACTCAACATTTTAACAATAAACTGGAGCAGTGCAGCTGCAATAGGTCCTAAAGATCAATATCAAAGTCTGATTAGCCTAGGTGGTCAAGGCTTATACAATGCCAGTGACGATGTAGTAGTACTCAATGCCACAAATTTCAAGGCAAATGTTTATGGGAGCACTAAGAGCTGGCTAGTCGAGTTTTACAATAGTTGGTGCGGCTTTTGTTACAGATTTGCACCAACATGGAAAGCTTTGGCGAGTGACATTCTACGTACGTTTCGCGAACGAATATTTAGAATAATCTATAAATAAATTATTCATTAAACTATACATTTTACTCTCTAAGTGTTCCTCTTGAAGAATTAAAAAATCTTTCCTCTTTCAACATGTAAGAGAGAGAGCTAAGGCTATTTTTACGAATTTTTTTTTAAACTATACGACGGATCGGTTTAAAATTTTTTACGTTTATTCTATGTATTTTTGACAATGTGTAAAACAAAAATTGTTTAAGAGATGATAAAAATGCTTCTAAAAAAACTGCAAACACGCATATCTCAAAAACTATTGGACTGATTGATTTTCACTTTGTCATATCATATTTTTATTTGCCATTTTTGTCAATATATGTCTACTTAGGTCACTAATCTTTAAAAGTTCCAAAATTTTTTAAACAAATATTTTTTTTATGATAACAGCTAATTTTTTGCCAAAAATATGTCAATAACTTTAAATTAACTAAACAATTTTTAATTTTTCCATAGAATCTAGGTTCCTGCTCTATCTATTAATGTGTAAAATAAAATTTAGGTTTGTCATTTTGGATTATCCTGAGTCGAGTTATATTTACAAAAAAAAAGATTTTTTTCAGAAATGCCTTTACTATTTTATATCTTTTAAACGAATTAATATCTTAATAGTTTTTATTTTACATTTTTGAAGACACACACACACAGAGAGTGTCTGACAATTAATTATAAATCTCTCGCATGCAGATAGAATGGATCAAACTGAGTCGAAAAGTCCTGTACCACTTTGCGATCCTTACAATAGTTAACGAGTTATAAATTAATAACGAGGTATATATATATATATATATATATACACATACATGCATACACATATATGTACATATAGAATAAACATACAAAATTTGAAATTGATTTTATCGTTAACTAAAAAAGTTTGTAAAAATAATCTTAGTTTTCACGCGTTAAAAAGGGAAAGCCTCCTTTTAATTTGGCCAAAATAGAAAAGAGTTTTGACTTTTAATTTTTTTATTTACCTACAGACGTAATAATTAGATAACTAAAAATAATATTTCAGCTTGGAATGACATTGTCATCGTTGCGGCCATAGATTGTGCTGACGATGATAATAATCCAATCTGTCGCGAGTACGAAATCATGCACTATCCAATGTTGAAATATTTCTCTATAAACGCGCACCCACCGTCCTTGGGTATAGTAATAGAAAAAGGGGACAGCGTTGATTCAGTGAGGCATAATTTAATTAGTAGGCTCGAAACGGAACAACAGGAAGGACGAGGATCTACTTGGCCTAATATTGCGCCGTACAGGTATGTTATCAATTTTTTAATTCCTGATTTTTTCTTTATAAACAAAAAATTTATTTTTGGTTTCCACCAACTATATGTAATCCATTTAAAGATATATGAATTACAAGCATTTGCAAAGTCAAAGCAAATTTTTGATAACATGTTTGAAATTGAATTAAATTAAGGAGCCTTTTTTATAATCTTAACGATGTTGTTATGATCGTTATGTAGTTATTACATGATATAAAAAATTTTAAATTTCTTTTGATTGCTTTACCAACTATTTTATAAGTACTGATTATGTCAAATTGATAGAAGGCGAAGAAAATTGGTATTTTTTTTAATAATAATTTTATTAAAGGCCATTTTTTGTTGTGTTTTTCATGATTTTTCTAAAATTATTTATATTTTATATTCGGCGTGTGTGCAAAAGTTTGTACCCAATTTATTATTAAAATTTATACAGTAATTTGGTACATGCAAATTTTTTATTAATGATGTAATCGCCGTCATCTACAATCTTTTCTCAATGTTCTGGTAGCATATAGGTGTCTCGATCGTAAAACGATCTTGGTTTTGCCTTGAAAAAAGAAGAAATATGAATTTTAACGGCTTCCAAAGATGTGAATTTTTCCCGACTCAAATCGTTTTACAATGAAGCAAGTAATAATCTAATATATGGTGCGATATCAAAAAAATACGGTAAATGTGATATCCCATTTCAGTTTCTTTAGTTTGCGCAAGGTCTATTTTGCAATGTGTGATTTTGTCTTGATGAAAAATTACAATTGATCAGAATTGGATGCTTCTCTTGGATTGCTATCTTGTACTTGTCAGTTCTACTTGTACTTGACAATACTTATCAGAATTAATCGTTTGGTCAACAGGGAACAACTCAAATTATTCTTTTGCAATCTCACTCAACAAAAAGCATCACCTCAGGATGCAAATTGGCTTTTACTGTGAGTTTTGCAAGCTCTTCTATTAGTTTCCAAGCGCATTTGCGTTTAGCATTATTGAACAGGATCTATTTGTCATCGCCAGTTACAAGTCGATCAAAAAACGACTATTTAGTTGGCCAAACAAAGAAATAGCTGCAGAAACTCGTTTCAATTTGTTCGCTTCGATTAGCAAATGCGGCACCCATATATCGAGCAAAGTATATCTAATCTTTTTTAAATGCTAAAATGCAGTTAATCTATTAATTTTGAATCTTTCAACAATCTCTGTTGAAATTCGTGCATTATTTTGCACTAAATTGCGCATAATGTCATCTATGCTAGAGCATAACTTATCAAGGTGAAAATCACATCTAAATTTCGCAAATCATTTTTTAATAATTTAAATTGCTGATGCATGATCTTTATAGACATCTTGAATGTTTTTTACAATATTACGACTAAAATACAATTATTACATTCTTTCGAAACTCATATAAATGTAATATGCATAACCATACAAGTCTCTTAATGATATCTATTGAAATCAGGCACGAACTTTTGCATTTAGCCAATACATAGAATGTCTTTTCACTACCGTGTTTCCTCTTCTTAAAGACATATTTCTGAGGTAATTTATAAACGAAATTACGTTTTAACATTTACAAAACATTTATTCGAATAATAAAAGAATTTTATTATTGTGGCATGTGTGTAAATTTAATTTCTTTTATTATTGGAAAAAAGAGTTTTATCATTGCAAGTCGTTATGCCTGAGCGCAAAAAATTTAGCCGTTATAATTGGTAAACTTTAATCACTTTTAATTTAAAAAGTATTATAGCCTCGACACTTTTGTATTAGGATTTTTATCTGTAAATTATCTTAGGAATATATTTTTAAAGCGAAATGCGGAGGTGGTGGGACGTATATAAATAAAAAAAATATATATATCATTAATTTATTTCTTGTAAGAATTTGTAAAATGGAAAATAACTATTAATTATTTTGATAATGAGATTTAAATAAAATTTTGTTTGCATACTATTATGTAGACACATTATTTGTTATTTACACATCCTATTTTTGTATTGCAAAAAATACTTTAATGCTATGTATTCGTAGGAACGTCGAAATAACGGACATATGGAAAACAACGTCTAGCAGTGTAAAGTATTTCTTCCTGATTTTCGAAAGCACAGATTCACATTTGGGCGCAGAAATCATTCTCGATCTCCATAAAATCAGCAGTTTACAGATACGCAGGGTGACTTCCGACAATGAATTATTGTGCGTGATGAACAAGGTCACCAAATTTCCCACTTTGATAGCCTTCGGCCGTAATGAGTCGCAGAGAATCGTCAGCATAAAAATACCGACGAGACAAGGAGTTCGACGAGTCATCAAGGATTACGTGATCGCGAGAGGAGTGAACATCAACGAGGCGGGTACGACAGTGTCTCGTGACATCGTGCCAAACACGGGAAACACGCATCGAACAACAATTGCAACGATTGCTAAGAATCACGAAGTAGTAGAGGAACAACTATTATCATCGAGGAAACTTGATGATTATTTATACCAGCTCGATCTAGAGAGTGCGCTACGTTTCTCGATCAATCACGAGATACCCTTAATGAAGTCGATAGACGGTGAAAAAATGCAGGCGTTACGAGGATACCTTGCGCTTTTAGCGGCGTATTTTCCTCTGCAACGTAATAACGTGTATTTGGAGGTAATACGCGATGTTGTCGAGAAGAAAAATACCTTGACTGGCGAGGAATTCAGCCAGGTGGCGAGAACGACGGAGGAGGAGATGTCGCCGGTGTACTCGGGAGCGCCCCGTCAGTGGATAGGCTGCAAGGGCAGCATGGATTCATATCGTGGATATCCCTGCGGATTATGGACCATGTTTCACATGCTAACCGTGAATTTCGCACTGGAGCGTCATAAAGACGTTACTCGGGCTCTCTCACGAGATCCTGCGGCGGTGCTGCGAGCGATGTACGACTACATCAGGAATTTCTTTGGCTGTGCTGACTGCGCCGCGCATTTCGTAGAGATGGCCAACAAAAACAAGATATTCAATGTGCGCAGTAAGGACGAGGCCGTACTCTGGTTGTGGCGAGCGCACAATCAAGTGAACGCTCGATTGTCGGGCGACGACACGGAGGATCCTGAACATAAGAAGATACAGTATCCTGCGGTTGAGCATTGCTCGGCGTGTAGATATGTTAACAACAGTTGGAATGAGGAGGAGGTTTTACGATATCTAAAAACGAAGTACAGTTACAGCAGCATCAAGTTTGATGGGATCAACACTTCTGACAACATAGATATAACCAATAGCAACGGCTCGAGAG
Source organism: Solenopsis invicta (assembly GCF_016802725.1). Taxonomy (NCBI): domain Eukaryota; kingdom Metazoa; phylum Arthropoda; class Insecta; order Hymenoptera; family Formicidae; genus Solenopsis; species Solenopsis invicta. The sequence goes on along the minus strand of NC_052674.1, from coordinate 14,064,636 downwards.
TGAGACCAGAGAGACTCGCCAAGGAGACGAAGCGCTCCACGGCTTTTGGATGGGATTTAAACATATTTGACATTAGCATCTGTGTAGTGTTGTACGTTACCTCAGCCGCAATACTCGTGCTAGTATGTGTTAAGTTCGCCGTTAAGAGGACATATAAGAAAAAGGGTCACATAAATCTACTGCCCAAAGTATAATTTTCCTTGTTATCCTAGGTAGCAAACTGATGGTATTTATCGTTATTTTAACGTCAAAATAACGTCTTTGAAAAATCAAAATGACGATAATAACATCAGCTTACTACTCAAGATCGTTTACGCTTTACACGCTTTACACATCGTGTAACGTTCTTGGACCAGCGAATATCACTTAGACATTTGAGTTCTAATCAAGACAACGGTAAGTCTCAATTTTTTAGGTTGTGATATCTTCCATTTGTAATGATCATTCCAACAGCGAAAGTTGAATTTGCATTTGAGCGAATACAATTTAAGAATTTTTTGCGTTAAACTAATGGCGTTGTAGCGATTTAAATACTATCGATAGTATTCCAGTAAATCAAAGTAAATTTAAACTCTAAATGAATTGAAAAACATTCACTTGATTTTAAGTAAAAAAAGTGTAATGCAATCAGATAATTTTTTGCAGATTATAATGATTAAAATTTTGTTACCATTAAAAACAGCATGTGCAATATTTTATGCAGAATGCTCGCAAGCGAGGGATTAACGATATCTTTTTTCGTACGTTTTTTCCTAATAATTTAATTTTTAAATAATTCTTTTTTAATTTTGTTTTTTATAACGTTGCCTGAATTTATTCAAAGAAAATATTTTTATTATCTACGAGAGATGGTTCTATTTAAAGGTTTGCATCGTTTTGTAAAAGATAGAAATATAGACGTATGTCTGGTAATATATACAAGTAATGAAATAAGAATGGATAAAGTATGTTTATAAAAGATGTATTCGATTGTTTAATAGACCTGTTCTTTTTAGTCGAACTTTTTATATAACTTTCTTTCTCTTTTTTTCCGGAAAAAAAAAGGAAAAAAGATGAACCATGAAAAAAGTTCAACCAAGAAGAACTGACCTAATGTATCGCTATACTGCGAGCAATGTTCTTTCATCACCTTTTTGTGGCGCGTCAGAGAGCACGCATATATCCATTTATAACCACATTATGTGAAACCATATATCATCAAAGATAATCGGGATGTTTATATATACTACTTGATAAAACTTGATATTTCAGAGGATTTCTTTTTTGTGTCTTCAAAAATTATAGATTTTTATGGGATTTTATTGGTATTTAGGGTAATTTTTGGAATTTTATTTTTAAATTCTTTTTCTGAAAAAAATTGTTTCTTTGATCATTTTATTAATCAATTAAGGAAAGTATATATCTCTATGAGTCAACACCAATTTTTCTTGTGTAAACAATTTTATTAATAATGCAAAATGTTGATAATCGGTTGTTAATAAACGGTCGATCGATATATTAATATACATCCGCGCATTTATTCAGTATCGTCCAAAAGATTGGAATCGCTTATGATTTTCTCGTATCTCATGAAAAGTTAAATATCTCAGTGAAAATAATCGTAGAAAAGTTTTCAGAAATATATTTTAAAGAGGAAAGAAAAAACTTTAATGTCTTTTACTTTCGTCTTTATAGTATTTTGTTTTTAATAGCGAATTTAACAGCTTACGGTGATTGTGAGTACAAACTTTTTCGGTGCGACACATTCGATCAATGTCCTCAGTCCTATGTTGTGTTTGACAAATAAAAATTGCGCGAGGGTAGCGCTAATTTTATTTTTTATTTGGACAAATTAAACTGAATGACGGCAAACTTTATTGCACTGAAATTTTTGACAGTACGGTTAAATGACACTGAAATATATGGGCGAAATGATAGCTAAAATTTATATTATAAACTTTTTATAAACAAACAGTAATAATTATGAAGTTCTTAGTATTTTGTATGGAAAACAATTATTAAGTAATATGTGTATTTGTTAAAATGAAATTAAAATAGATTATTTATTGCATACATATAAGAAATTACATGTCTCAATCATACACTTGGTATCAATCTCACGCCAATTCAGTACCATTTCATTTTAACATTGTCCTAAATTAATATTGAAATCAATTGAATTTATTCGAAGATTATGCTGCACTATCAGGGCAGAGTCGGTACAGAATCAGTAAAGGTTTACCTAATTCGCTATATAAATTATATAAAATTCATGCTTTTTCTAACATTATTTTTACTTTAAGTGCTGACGACTTGTTTGATGATTATCGAACAAAATTAACAAAAAATATTAATTTAAAAATAGTTTTAAATTTTAAAATGGTATTTAAAAGAAATTGGTGCAATAATTTCTCACACCAATATTGAATTTTTTGTGCAATATTTCACTTCTTATTAAATGCTTTTAATTTTGAAACTTTAAAGGGTTTACAGAAGAAAAAAAAAGAAAAAAATGTTGATAACATGCTTGATTCACATAATTTTTTTTGAAAATTTTTTTATATTTTTATGAAATGCGAGAAGATCTCAAACGTTTCAAACTTATGAACAATAATGTATATTTTTTTATAATTTCGCGAAATTTTATTTAAAAAAATTTAAGGTGATAGTAGAAGACAATATTATATTATAATGAGCCTTTGCTACTGTTTTATAGGTTTTGCAGCTTTAATTGTAGAAAAAGATATAGATTCCTGGAATCTTTGTCTTTTATTATGTATATTTACTTTGTTCGCGTTGCTTATACTCTAATTTATTTCAAAGTTTTATTGAAAATTTCTCAAATTAAAAATTTTGAATAGAAACATCTGAACATCTGAAAATTCTTGAGAAATTTTTTTAAGATTTGAATAAAAAACATTTTGGTAAAACAATGTACAACGCAAATGTTTAGTAACTTCTTTATCTGATGGTAGAGTGCAACATGACTGAAATGGTTTTCTGTCGAGTTATTATTGTTATTAATATAATATTATTATAGATATAATTGAAAACCCTAAACAGTATAAAATCATACTATAATTAATTGTTACAGAATGTAAGATTGAAAGAAAGATATTCTCCTATTATTACTTTAGTAGTTTTCAGAAATGTTTACATGAGCCTTCCTTATACATATTTTATACAGTCGTTCTTTTACACTTTTACATGAGAAACCTTATACCGTTTAGGGTGTACCGTACCGGCAGGTGTTCAGACGAAGAAAAGAATCGTACACCCAATAACTGTTGATATTTAATTAGATATTAAACAAATAAATGTCAAATAAAAAAGATATCGTAATACTCTGGTTGGCACATTGTAAATTGAAAATTTGAGTAAAAAGATGATATAAAAGATATGGTTGTGTGATTACCAAGTCACAAATGTGCACTGATGAAAGTCAATCTTTAATGTTTAATTTGTAAATAGGCACCTGAAAAAAATTACTCCTTATATTAATTATGTATATTATAAACCATTGTCTTTCTTATGTACAGTTTTTTAAAATATGTATAATTAAATGTATAAATTATAAATATATGATTACATATTAAATTAAACTTTGTTGTGTTTAAAAACAACAATCGACACGCTTCAAACAAATATTTAAAAGAATCAAAAATTTTTTTCTTATAAACATGATAATTAAAGATAAAGGTTCTACGCTTAAAAAGTAGAAGGAAATCGTGTAATTTTTTATTCATACATATCTTTTTTTTAACAAAGAAGTATTTAGCATTTCATCTTCAAAATAATGAATAATGAACAAAATTTAATAAAAAATGATAATTTATTTTTTAATATTTTCTTTATAATATTAAAAAATATTGATGTGGAAACGAGGGGGTAATCATTCAGAAAATAGGTGTACATTAGATTGCAGACTTCATTGGACTTTGATGGCATTCATTACAATTGCTGAGAGATCTCTTTAAAAAAAAGATGATCCAAAACCTCTCTAGTAACTAATTTCAACCAAAAATTCAAAAATTTGTTATAAAAGCCAAAAATTCATAACATATGGAATTTATCAGATTTCAATGAATTTAATGGACTACCAACAGGTTTTACACCAGAATTCAAGAATGGTTACCTCCCTCGTGTAGAAAAATTTGAAAAACAATTGTTTATACCAATAATTTTAATGTAGAAACAAGTCTCCTTACCACATTTTCAGCATAACATTATGTTTAAACAGAACTGTAATTCATGAACATATTTCCAAACTTTGACATGGAATAATGCAGGAACATAATTTTTTTCTAAAATGTTCTTTAAACTCCATTCTTTTTTATGAATATAGTTTTTTGTAATTATACATTTTACGATTAAATGATTTAAAACTTTTTTTTGTAAGATTCAATGTGTGCTTTAGAAAATTATGAAGTTTAAAAAAACTAGTCAAATGGAAAAAATTCAGGAATGCATGTAATCTGTTAATCATGAACTGATTTGCAAAATTTGATTAAGCTTCTATACATGTGAAAATATTGAAGAATCTTTTTAAGAAAATCCAAAATTTAGAACTTGATACATTCATACAGCTTTAATATAGACAATATTGATAATTAATGCTAATGTAATTTTAGTGCCAAAAAATACATTGTATATATAATTCAATAAAATTATATAATACTACCTGTTTGATATAAATCTTATCTACAATAATTGTACAGAATAGATACATTTTGTAATAAATTATTAATTCAACTCCTTTGGTTAAAAAAGTATAGTTTTTTCAGATATTGAATTAATAAACTTGAAAATGTATATAAAATCACACAATATTAGCACAAAAATCCAACTATGACTGGATAGGCTTTTCTTTAATTGATTGTTTTCACATATTGGTCTAAATTCTCTTGCTTATTACTGAATAATCTTTGTTCTTTGGTCATTTCTTTGATATTTTTTAATACAGACAAGAAAAGCTTGCTCCTAACACATTTCACAGTTTGTGGAAAGTCACGACAATCAATTGAAGTAATTCAATCTTTCTTCGAACACAAGTGATCCCAAGAGATTCCGTCATGAGGTAACTGTGACTTTACATAAGGAAGCAACCATGCCACATACCATTGTTCACCAAACACTTCCTTAATGTTATCCTTCCAACCCACGTCATAAGTAAAATCTTTTTTGTTGCTTTCATTGCCCACAACACCCTTGAAAATCAAATTAAAGTGATAAACACACAATACTCCAGTATACAAAGTGCCCACTGCAGAAACGACGTATAGCAATAAGTAGAACTGATCAATGGAACTGTCGAAGCCAAAGAAGAAGATTGCCACTGGAAAGACCATCTTGATGATAGACATCGGGAATTCAAAGGGTATCCTGCTCCAGATAAAGAGGCTACCATAACAGAAGGCGTATGCTGCGCCAAGGAACAGGTACCACAGGAACATGACGAAGTACCTGTGATTATAGTAGCCTACACAACAGCCGGTGAACACGCAGTGGTGATCGCGCTTGAGGATGCAGGTGTCGCAGATATTGCAATGCCATGAACGCGGCGGCGACAGACATTCACAGGTTGCACACAACCGCCATCCGTCAGTCACGCTTGCGGTGCTTATCGGCACGATGCGTCCGCCGCCAATGCTGGTATCGCACAGTACCGTGTACGTGAAATTGCCTATAATATTCAGCATGATGAAGCTGCCAAGGATGAAATGGAACGTGTACGCTACAGGATTCTCGTTCCCGTACAATCCCGGCAGCACTATCCATAGTCCGAACCAGTACAGGAGAGGCGCTATGATTAGAACGAAGGTCATCGACAGTAGATCACTGATAGTTCGCGGCCACACCTTTTTCCGGATTATCATCGTTGTACGTTCGCTGCTTTCGAATTACATTAACGAGATTATTCTGCTGCTTTTTCACTTTTATTGCAGCTTTATCATTCCTCTGGAGATATGGGCTAATGTTTACGTGTGTTTACGTTGGAGGGGCTACTCCATCCCCACCCCATGATTTACGCTATTTTGAAAACGCGCCATCTGCGATACCGGTGTTTTTTTGCGCGTGCGCAAGTCAGAAATTGCACTCAGGAGTGGGCACTCGCTGTTATTGGTGTATTCTTTTGGATCTAAAGGTTTGATATGATATAAAAGAATAAACCAATAACAGCGAGCGCTCACTCAATTGTTGAGTCCGCTGAACACACCCAATGCACAAAGTTCTGTCACAGACTTTGATCTTTCTCACAGTCTGATGTTTCTGTGAACGCAGCTCTGTTATACCATGAAGTATTTTTAAAGTGTATTATTTGCACAAATTAAAAAATCATGATTACATTCGTCACGATGTTATCATCAATAATTAAAGTTAATCATAGGATGGTGTTAGTTCAATTTTATAGTTACGGAATTTTGGCATGTTAGATATTGAAGTTAATTGCACATCGTCAGTATCGCGATAAAACATTTAACATTTTTTAACATTTTACACTCAGCATGCATAGGTAATGTATTTTATGTTGTTTAATTTTAAAATTTTGTTTTGCACTTTGAGGTTATAAAGGTTAAGTAGCGCAAATAACGAGTGCTTTCTAGCAACGTACTCAAGCGACACTATATAGTATGGTGTACAATTCAGTAGTTTTCAACCAGAGATGTAAAAATACTATCAGATTTAATGTGACAATTATGGCAAAGTTACAGTAAGATGGTAATTCATTGATAATTTTGGTAAAATTTGTTATCTTTGATAATCTTATACAAAAATAGGCTATATGTTTTTCATAATTGTTGTTTTATCTATATTCTCATCAATTGTATTTTCTAATTGATGAAATCAATTTCCCATATATATATATATATATTTTGCCTCTTATAATGAGAATGTGTAATCATCACTGACCATTATAAATGTTAATTTTATCTTTGAGAATGAATCAAAGAATTAACAGTGTGGATTGAAAATTTCAATGTTTTTTATGTAGTTCTTAATTTTTATCAACATTTAAAAATTTTGCATTTTTCCTATAGTAATACAATTATAGAAAGTTTATTTTATTTTCTATATACAGTTATAAATTTAAGTGTTTTTGTTTTTTGTTTCTTATATTTAAAAAAATATATGTATAGAGGAGACCAGGGCTATTCATTAAACCCTTTTTTCTTTTGTGTCCTATATTCATTAAAAAAAGAGAGGGCGGGGGGGGGCGGTTTGAAAGATTGAACTTTCCCCTTCACAATGCCGGTATAGATAGAACATAGAAGTGTTCTTGCTTTGAAGTACATATAAAAATGTCGATCAATGCCAAGAATTACGAATAGCTCCAAGCCCGGGGTAATTCGTAACTAGTCCAGGAATATCCTGAAATTTGTGTTTTAAGTTGAAAGACTGTACAAAAATTGTTGTTAAGACTTTCTTTTATTTAAAAAAGGATATTGGTATACAAAAAACAAATTCAAACATACATGTTTGCATGTCTTTTTATGCCATCGGTGTGACAGATTTCCTAACCTCACAAGTGTCAATCTTTATCGCTTTATAACTTTTTACCTGCTTAAGAGCAACGATTTTATATTCATATTCTATCTACTAAAATACACAATATTGAATTAAATCAAATTTGAACTAAATCAATGAAGAACTTCAGTTTACCTCAATGATTAACTCTGCGTAGCGTAAACGTTCGTAACGTAGTCAACGTAAGGTTAGGGTTACCCATAGGCGCTGCAATCAGTATTAACGAATTGCCCCAGTGCTCGGTATTACAAATAGTTCCAACATCAATTGTGCGCATTATTGCGTATGATCGACAAAAATAGACATCACACAACAAAAAGTAAACACGAAATGTTTCAAATACATTCAACTGGACACGATACATTCAAAATTTTCAAAAACTTATTATCTTACTTAAATTTCGAAGAAATGCTGACTATCAGAAATTACTTCAACCGTCGTAAAATACATTTTTCACTACTACGACTTCAATACAACGCCGTTGCCAACAAAACTTTGTTAGCAACATCGTTACATTAGAACATGTTTACAGTGTTAAAAGTAAATTTTTAATATGTACCCATAAAAAGATATTTCCAATTATCGAATTACCCTGTCTAACGATTTGCTCCGTCTCCCCTATATATCACATTTAATTGTTAAAACATTAAGATAATAAATGAAGATGTAAACCTGTTAAGTATATTGATATGAAAAATATAAATTAAGACCGTACTGCATCTGTCACATCTTTTATTTAAAAAATTCTAATAGAAATTTTTATCAAGTTTCATTAGTTACTATGTACCTGTATCTCATTTTCTAATTACTATATGTTATATGTAGCTTAAGAATATTCAGTAATAAAATATGGAAAATATGAATTAACCCTGTAAGCTCAAAATATTATTTAATATTAAATAACATTTTAGGTATATTCTTAGAATATTAAATGTAATAGTTAATATAATATTACATAATATTCCTGAAATATTAATGTTAGTATTAATATTTAACTCATAATTATTGATTCACTATGATGAATATATTTTTTATTAAAGTGAAATAAAGTTTATGTAAAAAATAAAGTATATAAAATGTACTACAAAGAAAAAGAGTTTAAACGTGCCATTTGTTATTAATAATTTTATAATATATTTCAAAAAATGTTTATTTCTTCAAATTTTAAAACTATAAATATTTGTATAATATTCCAATGATATTAAATACACCAAAAATATTATGTAAAATGAATATATAACATTAATAGAATATTTCTATTATATTAAAAGTATAATATTTTTGAAATATTCATAGTAATATTTATTTAATTTTTAATAATATTTGTATACTAATATTGTAAGAATATTGTGTGCTTATAGGGAAGTAAAATGTTTTCCTTATGTTAAAGGCTAAATGCTCTTTTTAAGCTGTATATTAAAATGTTTAAAATATAATATTTAATAACTAAATTACTATTTGACCAACTTTTGAAAATTACTAGGTAATTTACTGTAATTTAACGAATAAGTTACTATCAGATATGATTATTTTTATGTCTATGATTTATTTACACAAAAAAATAATAAATGAAAAAATTCGAAATTAAAACAAGATAAAAACAAGATCAATTTTTATATCAAAATTGTTAATCAATGTATTGGTACTTATTGTTAGTGTATCATAAACAATAAAACTAACGATGAGTTTCAATTCTTATTAATATATTCATGATTATCACCACAACATTAATAATAATTATTGATTGTTTTGTATAGAATACATTTTCATTATTGACCAATGTAATTTAAACTTAAAATTTATTTATATAAAACTTATTAGTCTACATTTTTTAGTTATGTGTAAAACATTTTAGGCATGCACTCAACTTGGCACAATTGCCATGGAAACATGATTCTTCCAAACAAAACTTGTGGCGAATGTACAGAACACAAGTAAATCACAAAACCAAAGAATATGAAGGCCGAAAATTAGTTGGGTAATAAAACAGTCAAATAAGAGGAAAAGACTTTACAAAAATGTTTTTATTTATTTTATATTGTTTTTATTTATTTTATTTTATATTATATTTATTGTATATTTTATTTATTTTTAAAAATGTTTTTTTTTTTTATTTTATGTTGTTCTCTAAACACCAATACTTAAATAATGTTTCATATTTTGTGCAAACTATTTCATTTATATTTTGATACTATTTATTTATATTATAAATTATATAAATCGATTATTTGAGAAACAATTAACTCAATTTTTGTCAAAATTGAAATATTAGAAGATTCAGAATCAGGGAAGCAAAATACACAATTGCCCTCAAATACTATATTAGTTGAGCATTCTTTTCTTAGATTCAAATTTACAAAATTGTTATTCACATTAAAAAGTGTAAGTCAGTAATTTTGTTTTTTTTTTTTATTCTCTGTAAAAGTACACTCAATGACAACAGAGCATTAATGAGACAAAACTGGAAATAAATACAGACAAACACACAGATGAAACTCACTTGAAACAGTGTAAATACAAATGAACATGTGACTTCTGTTGTTGTCTCAATTTGACGGACTAATTACCGATCGTTATTTTGTTGTCCATATTCTTATTCGAGGTACTCTATTTAAGATCAATTTGTCTTTGTTTCGCGTATGGTAAAACGTGATACATGAGACAAAGAAGCGTATCTATTTTACAATATTGTCGTTAAAATGATTCAAGTCTGTGCTAAAATTATGTGGTAAGAATATGATTTTTTTACCTCCATCATAAGATGGTCTTAAATATAAGAATCGACTATGAATACTGATTTTTAATGTATTTCATACAAAGTCGATATTCAATAAGAAGGTACTTTTACATATTTTTAATTATTTTTAGTACTGCTATTGTAAAAACTACACAATATTTTTTCAGTTTTTTGAAAGTGAGATTTTTAAAATTTGTGTTGTTTCTTAAATGATCGATTCATACATTTTCAATGCAAAATGTAAAAGTAACTTAAAGTAACAAAAATTTTCTGTTTTTTAGCTTCTCAATGGAGAAAATGTACTACGTGGTTGCTGATGTAGAAAATTATAAGAATTTTTTACCTTTTTGCAAGAAATCGGAAATTACTTTCAAAACCAATGACTTCCTGAAAGCCAATTTAGTAATTGGATTCCCACCTATAAACGAAAATTATACTTCCACGGTAACTATGACGTATCCAAGAATAGTTAAAGCTGAATGTAAAGATGGCAGATTGTTCGATCATTTGGATACCCTGTGGTTGTTCAGTCCTGGACTGAAAAACAATCCTGAGACATGCGTGATTGATTTCTCCTTGTCCTTTGAATTCAAATCTGCCATTTATTCTCATTTATCAAATTTATTCTTCAAGGAGATTGTAAGGCAAATGGAAAACGCCTTTATTGAAGAGGCCATAAGAAGGTATGGCCAACCATGTTTAAAAACAGTACGGCTGCAAAGATGACAAGAAATATTTTTAGAAACCATTGATTATAGATAATATTTGTTTGATTTAATGAATTTATTTATTGTTAACCAATACCTTTTAAAATAAATAAATGTGAATTTCATACAACAGAACATAATATATAACGAAACTTCATATAACAAAAGATAACAAATCACATTTCAACTAAAACAATTATTTTAAAATAAATGTTTAAATACTTGAAGTAAATTTTTTTGAGAAACTAGTCCAGTCATCTTCGATTCAATCCAAAGTTATATTCTCAATATAAAAAAAGTATGTAAAAAGTAATCCCAACGTGTCATCAAAAAATACTATTCAAGAGATGGTGTTAATAATTATTAATCTTCTTGTATCAACATTTTGCATTAATCTTTTTTAAAGAATGATTTAAATTTGACAGATTTGGTATTTTATTAATTTTTAAAGTTCGATTATTATGCATGATTGTATCTCAGGGTACAAGTTGAATAGTGAAAAAATATTTTTTTTTAGTATACTAAATTATGTGCTTTAGAAAAAATGACAAAAAGCCATGTCAAAGTAAAACAATTACAGCATGCAAACAATTTGTATGTGAAAAATATTTTAAAAACATGAGAGAAAAATTATTTGATTCAAATGTAATTATAATTGGTATTTTATGGTACAAACAAAATTAAAATGTGGTGTTGTATCTACGCGATTTTCTTGAACAAAAATAATAAATAAAATAAATCTATGAGTTTTTTTGTAAATTGCATAATTTACACAATAGTATATTATTACTATATTAGATTATTTACATGTTTATAGCTTCCTAAATCTGTTTTTCTTAATATTTTTATTTCATATTTTAACACAAGAAGGTTACTAGCGCCATTTATGAACTGTAATAATTTAGATACACTTTATTCAGTCGGAGAGAATTGATCTAGTCAAATAAACTTCCATAATATTTATACCATATATTTTATGAAATGACGTTTGGGTTATGGAAAAAGTCTTTTTACAAATTGAAGCATAATTAAAACATTTTTTTAATTTGTTTATAAATCTTTTATTAAACTAAATATGTTCCGTTTTGATTGATAATCTACAATTTTTTCGGGTAGAGCCATATTATTCTACCAGTGTAGAATTTCCAGGATGTTTAGGTAAAAAAACTAAGACAACTGATTTTTAGGCCTCTTTTGAAATTACTCCATTAAGAGAGTTCTGCAAAGACGGAAACAAATGATAATCTGATGATACAAAGTCAGTATTATATAGTAGATGCATCAAAATTTTCCCAGTCAAGCTCTCTCAATTTTTGTCAAGTCGTCAAAGATGTGTGTGGTCTAGCGTAGTCAGGAAGACAATGCTCTTTCTATTCTATGATTAATTTTTGACAGCTTTTCCTAAACGAATCGCTTCAATCATATTGGCACTAGAGATCAGAATCAATCGTTTTGCCTGGCAACAGTTCAGTGGGCAATTCCCTTCTAATTCCAGACACACAACATTATTTTCTTTGGCATCAAACAACAGGCTTTGTGATCGTTTGTAGTGTGTCACTTTGCTTTCCACGTTCTTTTTCGAACATTATTGTCGTATGTTCCACTTTTCATTGCCCGTTATCAATCTTTTTAGAAATGGCTTAATTTTGTTTTATTTCAGCAGTGATTGACAAACGTAAATTTGGTCCATTAAATTTTTTAAGTCATGTAACATACATTGTTTTTTTTTATATCTAATTTTATGCAAATGCTCTAAAACGATTTATGATCGATATATTTAACTCTTAGCTATGTCACAATTGCTCGTACGACGATTTTCAATTTTTTTGGAAGATTTTATCAACATTTTCCATAATAGATTAACCAGAGTGAGATGCATCTTTGACATTAAAATCGGAGAAACCAATTAGCTGCTATCTAATTAGAGCCTAAATATAACCAAGTTTTTCTTTGGTTTGTATAGTATTTTTACCTTTTCTATAATAAAAAAGTAAAATGTCGAAAATGTTCTTGAATTTCACTTATTTCCAAATTTGATTGAATGCACCAATGAAATTTATGATCTATTTTAAAATGTTCTATGAAATCGCATTTTTCCAAAATGATAACTTAATATGTTACAAAATAATGCCATGTCAAAAATCGAACAAATCTCCATCTAGCGAAAAGGACCTTGCACAATATATCAACATATGAAATTTTTAGAATTCCACCGAAATCCAATTTCTATAAGGATTGTTCTTTATAAAAAGGATTTTGTCCTAATACAATATAAGGAATCAACAAATTAATAGTAGACAAAGCAATAGTAGATGCCGTATACCTGTAAAAAAAAGTGACACAAATAAAAATTTTAAAATTTTGTTTCATGTGCTGATTATGTTTTAAATATATCAGCTTTTAATCAGAAAAAATGATACAAGTAAAATTCAAATAAAAAAAGCGAAAAAAAATGATAAAAATTAATAGAGTCTCATCAAGGCTGCATTTGGAAATATCTCCCGAGTGTCTTCATGTATTAGTTTATCTTTGTTTAAATCAAAATGCACAATATACAATTGAGAAATGTTTTTAAATATGTAAATAATCATTAAATTAGTTTAAAGTTTTTTGCATCAGTCATTGATATTTTGTTAATCATCACTCATAATCACAATCATTCATATGTAATTACGAATCATAATTGTGATAAAATTTAGTGATAGAATAATTTTCTTGAGTATGTTTTTCTTATTACACAATAGGTTTTTTTTTTGTTTTTCCATATTATAAGACTCCGCACGATTTGAAAAAAAAGTTATTGATTAATTTTCTCCAATTTTTAATATGTTTGTATAATTTCAGCATTCTTGACGAAAAGTCGAACAATTGACCGATAACGCTTTTTTTCACAAGTCGTGTAGAATCCCTTCAAGAATTTATACTTACAATATTATTGCTTAATTATTATTACTATTTATACTTATTATTATTGAGAACTTAAAATATCTTTTTAAAATATTGTTAAAAAAACTTACATTTAATTTTGAGATTTAAAATGCAATATTATTGATACCTAATTCTCTTCAATATATAAATACAATTGTATTTGCAAATGTATAGTGAAAAACATGAATGAGTTTTTTTTGGTGTAGGAACTCCAGCAATTTAATCATGTGTTTCTATCAGTTCGTCTAATTGGCTAAGATTGCTGTAACTTTTGCACTAGCTACACCGAAGAAATTTCTTCGGTGTAAAGAACTCATTCATGCACCTCACTATATTTACAATTCAAAATGTTACAATATATTATGTACAATCTATCAGCTCTTAAAGCTTATATGCAATGAATGCAATTAGATATTATTTATTTTTTTATTTTATAATATATTTTTAAATAATTTATTTTTTAATATTTAATATTTTAGATTATATTCTCAGACAGTATACAATATTTATAATAAATATGAATATTTATCAAAATATTTTATAAATATTTTTATAGTGTTAGATTGAACAGATCATAAATATTTAACATAAAATATTTATCATAAATTTATGATAAATACTGTATGAAATATTTTAAGATCTATTTAAAATACTAAAATAATCTAAGAATTATAAAGATATTTATAAAACGTTTTGATAAAATTTTATAAATATTTTTCAAGATAACCTCAAGTTGACCTTTTTTCAAATATTACAAAAAATGTGTTGTATATTAAATCTCAATTATTTCAGAAACTTTATTTGAAAATTGGCTTGCAGTATTCTTTTTAGCATCCAAAAATCTATAAAAAATGTCTGACTCGAAATAATTAAATTTCAAGTACGTTAAAAGATTTTAAGAGGTAATTTTTCTCACAAATTTAAGACGAAAACTTCATACGATTATAAACGTCCGAAATAGCTTAGTTTCAAAGATACAAGTTGATGAATTTGAAAAAAATAGTACGTTATATCGGTCTGACGAAATTAAAATGTGAGACTAGAAAACCTACATCAATCAGCGGTTCTTGATGCCGAATAATAATTTTTAATTTTTACAATCTTTATAATTTCCAACTGCATGTCGCATATTTGTTGGACTTGAAATGTAGTCATAAAGCTGGAAGTTTAATAGGGAGGGTCCCAGATGCGCACATACCCAATTGGATACCACCAATTATAGCGGCCGATGCCTAGAGTATTTCCGTTGGTTGGGTTAGATTAGATTACGTGATTGGTGGTGTCCGATTGGGTCCGTGCGCATCTGGGACCCTCCCGTTTATAAATATACGTCGTTTGAAAAAGGACATTCATTTAACTTATAATAATTATTGTGAGAAAATATCATTACATGTCTCAGTGGTTGAAATGGTAGGACGCCCGCACAGAATTCAGGAGATCCAGATTCAAACCGTGGCTGAACTGTTACTTTTTTGCAATAAAATAATTTATAGTTTTTCCGT
This sequence comes from Solenopsis invicta, assembly GCF_016802725.1. Taxonomy (NCBI): domain Eukaryota; kingdom Metazoa; phylum Arthropoda; class Insecta; order Hymenoptera; family Formicidae; genus Solenopsis; species Solenopsis invicta. Next base: position 14,049,256 of record NC_052674.1, on the reverse strand, counting down.
GGAGGGGAGATATTATATATGCTTCTTATTATAGCATTAATATTACTTATATTTCAAGTCCGACAAATATGCGGTGCGCAGTTTGAGTTGAAAATTGTAAAAATTAAACATTTATTATTTCGCACCAAAAAACGCTATGAATGACATAGGCCTTCTAATTTCATGTTTGAAAAAAAATTCCGTTTTTTTTTTCTAAAAATATCGGAAACTATTCGGACTATTTTCCATTTTGGAAACTATTCGGACTATTTTCCATTTTGGAAACTATTCGGACTATTTTGATATAGTTTTGTTGTATGTGTTTGAAGGATATGAAACCTTATTTTTTGGAGTTATACATTCCTTTTTTATTTAATTAGAGGAAAAGCTGGTATTTTTTTTACGAAAAACCTGGTACGCCACTGGTTTTTCTTTATATATAGTTTAAAATTGATAAATTAAGGCTCCTGGTGCCTCAACAGAGAATTCCGCATTGACGGTAGCAACATTCCGTCGTGGACAAAATTAAAACTAATAGGCGTGAAACGTGACAAATTGATAAAATATTGTCGTGCATGTCATTTTGTTATTATGTTTTATTGGGAAAATGTGATTCGTATTTACCAAATTCGTAAAAATGGACCGCAAATAAAGTTTCTTTGAATTTTATATATAAAAGCATATTTTTTACTCCTTTCAATAGTTATCCCTGTGTTTTCCTGTCCGAATAAGCTTTACTTTACGTGCTTTTTACGACTATTTACTGATTGTTAGATGAAAAAAGGATAGTCATGACCGATTTTTACAAGTGTTTTAACTCTATGCTTACTGTGTGAAGACGGAATGAGATAGGACGTTTGGATCATGACGTAAAAAAAGTTTGAAATCTTTTTTGATTGATATGGTTGATCAACTTTTAGAATTCGAACGGCACGGTAGCAAAGTTTTGTTAAGGTCAATGCGACCCATATAGTGTGTGAATGAAACATTTTGTGAGTAATTTTATGTAAAAAACACTGGACAAAACGTTCAAACAGGTCCGTTCGCGTATGTTACTCTGTCTAAAGTTAAAATATAGTGCCGTAAAAAAGAGGACTTCTGCGTCCAAAGGGTCCAAAATCTATTATGAAACACATCAATTTTCAATTTTAGACACCTTGAGTTAATCAAAAATACCTCATATTCGCTTTGTTACGGAAGTATATTTTCTAATAGAAATGGCAATGACATAATTTTTTTTTTGAAAATATGACTCTAACTTTAAAACGCCGTATTGTAAAGTCTTTAAAAGTTTTTTGTTGAAAAGATACAATTTAAAAAAAAGTGGATTTTTAGACATCCAAAGATACTTCATATTCTCCTTGTTATATAATTATATTTTTTAAAAGAAATGACAATACCATAATTTTTTTTAAAGTATGACTCTTTAGCTTTAAAACGCCATATTTGAAAATCCTTAAAAGTTTTTTATTGCGAAGATATAATTTTTTAAAGGGAAAGTAGATTTTTGCCTAATAGTTTTTCTTTTATAACTTAACAATAAATTATTTTTCGGCAATGTCGATTACGCAGTCACATTTCTGAGATTTTGAACTTTTATGTGAAAAATAGATTGTTGAAAAATGTTGATTGGAACCAAAGTTATAACTTCTCAAAGTTGAAAAAGTCTCTTCCAGACCCGAAAATGTGTTTATGTATTTTACGGGATCAGTGTGTTTAAGAGTTAAAGCGATTTCGCATTATTCTGTTTTATTCCAATATTTAAAAATGCTATGTCGGAAACGTATGTTTCCTTTTATGTATGATTTCTTGCTTATAATGTCACGATTTCAATGTAGCCGCGGCAAGTAGACAGGAGCCTTGTCTACTCGTTAAGGCTCCTGTCTACTCGCTGCGGCCACATTAAATTGTCGTGTCATTGTAAGCGTGAAATGACACGTAATTTTGTCTGACATGCCATTTGTAAATAAAGACAATTTGGAACAGACTAATTAAATGTCTTTAAAACACATGTAAAAATGGGTCAAGACTATTCTTTTTCCGTCTAATAGTCAGTAAATAGTTGTAAAAAGCATGTAAAGTGAAGCTATTCAAACAGAAAAACACACGGTTAAGCTAAAGTTTCCGACGTGCCATTTGTAAATAAAGACAATTCTATTTTTACGAATTTGGTAAATACGAGTCATATTTTCCCAATAAAACATAATAACAAAATGACATGCACGACAACATCTCATTGTTAATTTGTCACATTTCACACCTATTAGTTCTAATTTTATCCGCGACGGAATGTCGCTACTGATTACTGACGGAATGTCAACGTGGAGTTCTCGGCTGAGGCGCCAGGAGCCTTAAGAGGAAAAGATTCTCTTTAATATTTTTGATGGAATAAGTCATTTCCGAGAAAAAAAATAAATTCAAATTTGTAAACTTCAAATAAACAAAATCATTAAATTATTAGATACAAAAAATAAAAAATAAAGTTCTAAAGCAAATGTTGAAAGTAGCCATCTTGTGTCATGGTGCACACATCAATTTTTCTTCGCATTGATTGTCGCATCAGAGTAAGAATTTTAGATGTATTTTACATTAAGCAATTCTTAAAACGTTAAACAATTCTGAATGTAGATAGTGTATATACTAAAGACTTCAAATATTCTGACAGAAAAAAGTTACATCAAAATAGTCAGAATGATTTTTGGAATTTTTGGAAAACTTTTTCCAATTTAATGTTTTGTAATAAAAGAAAATAAGGACTCTCGGTATTTAAAACAATAAATAAAAGTAAGGCCAGTGAGAGTCAGCGCGGAAATAATTGCGCAATAAAGATTACATGCTTTGTATCTTTGAAACTGTTATTTTGGAATAAATTTTTTGTCCTAAATTTGTGTAAGAAATCGTCTGTTTAAATTTTTTAGATAGAGTATTTGAGATAGACTCTGTATAGAAAAAAACTATATGAACTATATACGGGTTTTTTGAATATTTAACCCTTGAATATTTAACACACCGATCCTGTAAAATACGGAAACACATTTTTGGGTCTGAGAGATTTTTTCAACTTTGAGAAGCTATAATTTTGATTACAATCAATATTTTTCTACGATTTTTTTTTAAAACGAAAGTTCAAAATCTTAGGAATGTGACTGCACAATTGCCGAAAAATAATTTATTTTGAAGTTATAAAAGAAAAATCATTAAGCAAAAATGAGAAATCCCAGTCGCGACTCTGGTGAACGTTGCTTGACCTCCGTGATCGCTGCGAACTGATCCCTCATGATGATCTGTGAATACTTTATGCTGATATGTGATATATAATTAGTAGATCAGATTAAAATACGTTATTAAAAAAATGAAATATGTATAGTTAAAGCACAGTATTTATATAAACAAATATAAAATTATAGTTTCTTTTTACTATTTTCGCAAATGCAGAATAGCATCTGGAATAACTTTTTTGTTATTTATTTAAATAAGAATGCAATTAGAAAATATTCATTTATATAATTAAATTAAATATGAACAAATTTTTATTAAAAAAACAATTTAAAAATATTGTTTGTTCATTGGGATGTAGATTGAAGTTTCTTTATATATGCATATGTATATGGATCTATTTCGTTTATTTATATGAATATTCATGTTTTTCAACAATACTCTGATGCACACAACACCACGGAACCGCATGCCTTTTCTAGACGTCTTAGAATCAACATTTGTAGGATGTCTATGCAAAGTCAATTTGTAATCAACTCTGAAAACTTCACTTGAATAAGTCAACTTACAGTCGACATATGGACGGTTGTGCTGTTAGAGAATGTAAAGATTTAGCGGAAAATTTAGTAACGTCGCCCGACCTTAGTTTGCTAAATACAAATGAATAATTATGGATGAGTTAAATTAATATATATTAAACACAAATACTCTGCTTTGGGTCTTTATTGCCATTACTTTATTAAAAGTTATGATATTGGAATGTTTCTGGAATATTACTGGCATATGCCATGAGATATTGGCATATTGTTAATTTATTTTTCTGCACTGTCTCTATAATATTACATTGCAATCAGCAACATTGCAACATTGCTGCAATGTTGCTGCAATGTTGCTGCAATTTTTTGTGCTGTATGGGATTGGTCAAAAATTCACTTTTCCTTTGAAAAATCATATCTTCGCAACAAAAAACGTTTAAAGACTTTCAAATACGGCGTTTTAAAGCTAAAGAGTCACACATTCAAAATAAAATTTGACAAAGTCATTCCTTTTAAAAAGTATAACTATGTAACATGGAGAATATGAGGTATTTTTAGGCATCTAAAAATCTTTTTTAAAAAAAAATCATATCTTTGCAACAAAAAACTTTGAAGAACTTTACAATACGGCGTTTTAAAACTAAAGATTCATACTTAAAAACAAAATTTTATTATTGTCATTTCTATTTAAAAATGTACTTATGTAACAAGGCGAATATGAGGTATTTTTGATTAAATTGTGTCTAAAATTGAAAATTGACGTGTTTCATGATATATTTCGGAAAAACTCCCTTTTCTACAGCATTTTATAGTATTCCAACTTTAGACAGAGTATATGCGAGTAACATCCGTAAACCGACCTGTTCGAACGTATTTTATCCAACATTTTTATGTAAAATACTCACAAAAAAAGTTTCACTTACACACTATATGGGTTGCATTGACCCTAACAAAACTTTGCTGCCGTGCCGTTTGAATTCTAGTTGACCAAAAAAGTTGATCAACCATATCAATCGAAAGAGATTTCAAACATTTTTTACGTCTTGGTTCGAACCTTCTATCTCATTCCGTCACATAGCAAGCGTTCAAAACTTCATATGGGGTTTTTCAGACCCACTTACGTGTTTAAGGGTTAATTATCTAAGAAGGTTATTTTTATCAGTATTAATATAGTGCAATGTTTAAATTTTCGAAAAATAAAAGGGTTTTAGAGGGCAAGTGTTGGCAACTTTCCTCTACAATTACTGTAAGTATAACTTCTTCCATAAGCGCTATAATATTCCTAGAATATACGAATATTATTAAAAATTAAGTAATAACGTTCCGAGAATATAATATTTTTTGTCATAGGAATATTGTATTAATGTTATATGTCTGCTTTATATAATATTCGTGATATAGTGTTCTAATATCAGTGGAATATTATGAAAATGTTCTAATATCAGTGGAATATTACGAAAATCCCTTTTAACAAAAATATTATTTTTGTTAAAAAATAATGTAATTTATTATGCATAAAATATTCATAATTGTTATATTTAAAAGTTATAATTCCCGATAACTTATTATTTCCGGCAAAATATTGACGTACATAATATTATTTACTTATATAATATTCATATGATATCTATTATTATAAATTAATTAATATTATAAGTTACAATTTTAGATAATTTATTATTTCCGACAAAATATTTAAGTAAATATTTATTTTTCATAATGTTCATATAATATTATTAATATATTTTTTATTAATATTAAATAATATTTCAGGAATATGTATTATTTAATATTAAATAATATTGTAGCGCTTATAGGGTGTATTGTTTTTTTCTAAAGTATAATTACTTCAAGTCTTTTTTTTGCTGTTATTTACAGATTATAATGGGAAAAATTCATGTAGCGAGAATTCGAAATTTTTGTTAATTGGAGGTTTTATATATTTTTTGTATTTTCTAAATTAATTAAGGCACGTAACGCGCATTCTGAATGTGCTTTTAAAGACATTAATCTGCCTCTTTTCATTCTATTTTTCATTCACCAAACAAGAAATGACAAAAAAGCATGCTAATCCCTTTATAAGCGTGTTCTGAATACGAATTTAAAGTTATGCTTAAGTAAACAATTACGAGTAATTCATTATTTGGCATAAAAATTTTCTTATAGAAAAGCTACAATATTTTATCTTTCAAATTGAATACGTGATTGGTCAATTTTTGTATAACATGCTTTCAAGCCATTATGTAAATCCGTTTGAAAAGACCCTAAAGCGTAACTAGATTTGACCAATCAGAACAAAGAGGTCTCTATTACTCTTATCTCGATTGGTCGAATCCCATCAAATCCTTAATGTAATTTCAATCCTCGATGCGGATAGTCTGTCACGAGCTTTTTAAACTATCAAAAATTATTCTACTTTACTGTAATTGTAGCTCATGCCGACAAGTCGCGCGGTTGGTATATATGAAATTTCAAATTTCGACATATTTAGTTTTTCCTTCGTCGTATTAAAGTTCGAGTTATATTTAGCGCGGTAAAGTTCTGAGCGTTCTTTTACGCATCACGCGTATATGCAATGTTAGTCGTATGAAAATCATCGAGCCGTTTCGTGTCGCGTGAGGCTACTGCACACCGTCGGTCCAGTCCGAAAAGCAGGCTCCCGTGTGTTTCAAGGTCGAGTGTGACAACATGCCCGAGTACTACACGTCGTCGGAGCTCCGCGCATCGGGAACGTGTGATTGAAGTGTCGCCTTGCGTTACGACGGAGTACGTGCATGCATACACGCGCGCGTCGCGCTGCTTTCTACGAAGGACATGCAACATAAAAGCGGAGCCATGTGCGACCGGAGCACCGATGCACCGTCGGAATAGCAATGAACTGCGCAACGAGCGATAGGTGTGGCGCGTGAAAAAGGAAAGGAAAGCGCGTTGCGTCGAGTGCCGCAAGTGATCGGAGAGAGAAAGAAAAGAGAGTGGCGTAGTGTGTACATGTGCGTTTCGGGAGAATGAGGAAGTGTGTCTCGTTGCGCGACATCATCTCGTCTCGTCATTGCAAATCGTCCTGAGGAAGCTCTCGCTAAAGTTTCAGTCCACGCGTGAACGACTCCAACACCCGTCGGTCCTTTGCGCGCGTATGCTGGCGTATGCTTGCGTATGCTGCAGCAGCGACGCGTGTCGCGTCTGGTGATTTGGTCGTGCCTGCGCCTATGCGTCTCCATTTGTCGCGCGCCGATCTACGTAGTAGGGGCAGTGGAGGGGGGAACAGCGGCGCCGGTGGCGGCGACAGCAGTGATGATATTGGAGAGGGACGTGAGGTGCTGAGGGGGTTGCTCCGTGCGCCACGAGCGAGAGAGTGAGGTTAGCTTGTGTGCGCGTCGCGCTCGCTTTCTCTCTCCCTTTTCCTCGCACACACGTGCGCGCGCGCGCACTCTTGCTCGCTCGCTCGCTCGCTCGCTCGTCTCGTCCGATCACGGCTCCGTCTTGCTTGCTCGCTCGCCCTCTCTCGTCTCGTCCCAATCTTGCGCGCGCGGAGCCGTCGCACTCTTCGTGTCTCGCGCGCGCGCGTGTTCGTTCACTCGCTTGCTCGCTCGCTCGCGTGTTCGTTCACTCGCTTGCTCGCTCGCTCGCTCGCTCGTTCGTTCGTTCGTTCGCTCGCTCCGCCCGCCCGTCCGTCCGTCCGTCGGCTGGCGCGCGCGCGCGCGTTAACGGAATTCGCGATCAAGTACGCAGGGACCACCGACTAATGTTTAAATGGACGCATCGTCCATTATCACCCAAGTGTCGCGGGATGACGAGTTAGGCGCGTTCAACAGCGAGAAAGGTGCGTATCCCCGTAAATAGATCCGCGCCTTCATCCCGTCCTTCTCCTCTTCTTTCTCTCGCCTCCGCTCCCGCGACGTCTTCGTGATGCTCTCCGCCAGATGCTGCGCCGGGATTTCGTTTCCTCTACACCTGTTACGGTATCCGCACTCGCGTTTGTTTCCTCAACCTACGTCGTCCAACTTCATCATTTGTTCCTTTCTCGTATGCAACTTCTCGCGTGTCGTCTCCAGTGCCGTGTTTCTTGCCCCTTGCACTCCGCGTCCGTATTGCCATTCCTGTTCAAACCCTTGTCACTCCGTGTTGTGCAGCCTCCGCGGTGTCACGAATTTCCTTATTTTCTTGTGCCATATCATGCCCTTTAACCTTTCACGTGCCTTTCACGAGAGGCTCTCTAAGGGGAAGGAAACGGCAAAAAAACTCGCTGCAAAAGGTTAATTGCAGCACATTACTTCCATAATTGTACATATGCGCAAGGTGCAATTGCTTGTTTTGACCTAAACTTTCTGAACTTTTTGGCTTGACAATGTCTCCAATGAACTTTAAAGTTAATTTACAATGTGTTCTTTGCTTCTTATGTTTCTTGCTTTTTATCTATTTTATCTTTTTGCCTATCTCTTTATGCACTGTTATTGAAATTGGAGATAAAAGTTAAAAAATTCTCTTAAAAAGACAAGAAACATGATTGTTAATAAAATAGAGTGCAAAGATGCAAAAAGATAAAAAAGATAATAGGCCAAGAGCATAAACAAGAAGCAAATGCACATTGTAGATTTTAAAGTAGTCTAGATTAAATACATCAGGTCTGATCAGTATGCTTTTTTTATTGGTAACATTTGAGAAAATGTCTTCATCATGCATGTACAAGTATATGCATAGAAAAAGACATTGTAATATTTTTTAAAAATAAGTTTATCTATAATAAAAATATAGCATTATCATACTTTCGAAAACCAGAACTTGCAAATATGAATATATTTCTAATGTTTTTTCTGGTTTTCTGTCAGTATTCTGTATGGGCAACAAAATTGCCTATACAGACATTCTAAACAAGCCTGTTTAGAATATGTAATTTGAGAAAATATAATTTGTATAAACCTAAATTTCTAATTTTTCTTATATTTGCATGATAGTAGTTGACACAAGAAGTAATTGGTTGTTATCTTTTTAGCTCAGTTACCTCGAGAAAATGAAACAACCAACAATACTACATCGAGTGGCAAGAAGCCGAGAGGACGTGGGCTTTTGCGCTCATTGCTCTGCTGCTTCGGAAGGGGTCGAGGTGGCAGTTCAAAGAGCTCCAAGGCTAGTTCTTTGCAAGGTGATGGTCGTGGCTCACCACCACCTGGTACCGGATCTCCAAGGTTTCTCCTACCACCAGTCAGGCACCAAGACATGCACAAAAAGTGCATGGTAATTGACTTGGATGAAACTTTGGTGCATAGTTCTTTCAAACCAATCAACAATGCGGACTTTGTTGTTCCTGTAGAAATTGATGGAACAGTACATCAAGTGTACGTCTTAAAGAGGCCTTATGTAGACGAGTTTTTGCAAAGAATGGGTGAATTATATGAATGTGTACTGTTCACTGCGAGCTTGGCTAAGGTAAGTTCATAAAAAAAAAATAAAGAAGTAATCCTCTGATCTTAATAAATACAAATTAAACTTGTGATAATTGACTATTTATGTTTTATCATCTACTTATTCATGATTTAGTTTGCCATAAATTTATTAGCCAATGAAAGATAGAAGTAATAAACTTAAAATATTCTATAAATTTTCTATAAATTTTATTATTTAATTTTCTGTATTACACAGAAAATTATCTATTTAAATAAAGGATAAATTTATTATTACATATGTAATCATTAGAAAATAACTTTTATTACTAAAATTTGGTTAATAACAATATTTGTGACATTTTGCAGTATGCAGACCCAGTGGCGGATCTATTAGATCGATGGGGTGTATTTAGAGCGAGGTTATTCAGAGAATCTTGTGTGTTCCACAGAGGAAACTATGTTAAGGATTTGAACAAATTAGGTCGGGATTTGCAGCAAATCATTATTGTAGATAATAGTCCTGCCAGTTACATTTTCCATCCAGATAACGCGGTGAGTTATACCTATAATAATACATAAAAAAGACTACTTTAGTATTAAATAAAATATATACATATATAGGTGTGTATATATTACACATATACATGTACACCGTACGCGCGCGCGCACATATACACACATAATCGCTTTTATTTTGATAAATCAGATACTGTGAGTTCTGTAAGTGATGAATAATAAAGATGGTATATATTTTCTTGCAGGTTCCAGTGGCATCTTGGTTTGATGACATGACGGACTCCGAGCTTCTGGATCTAATCCCTTTTTTCGAAAAGCTCAGCAATGTAGATAACATCTACACGGTGCTGTGTAATAGCAATCATCCTTACAATCAGATACCTGCGCACGCGGTGCAGAGCAATCAAAGCCTGCCGACTTCAATTTCAATGGCTGCTTCCTAGCCCCACCTGAATCCTGGCAATGCAGCCAGTCTTGTCGCTCAATGCACCTTCCGAAGGATTCTAAGGGGACTGCTCCATGTGACCCACTCGCTATGTGGCGAAGGATCCCGAAGTGCTCCTCGTTGATCTTTGGAAAAATCACTTCGATTCAGCAGAGTCAAATGTCTTATATCCTGAAAGCGCGTCATTTAAGTCGACACACACAGTTATAGCTGCTGATATCTCTCTTCCTGGTGAGCAACGCAATGAAGACTGAATCAGCTTCGAAGCGCGAGTGTTCTTCCATTTTGCACCAAGTGTCGAAAGCGATGAACTATATCGACCTTGTCCGCATTGGACTGAAAATATGTCTGTACTCGATAAAAGAACCTAGTGAAGGATAAAACCAGGAATCTCCATCGAGCGGAAATTGTTTAGAGAAAGATTGATCGATCGCGAGAGAAAAGAGAGCGATGGTTAGGGTGACTGTCGGTGATTGTATACTGTAAAATGTATACTAAAAAATGTAAAGTTATAAGAAAGGAAAAGTATGAAGAGAGGAAAAGAAGAGAGATTGCTTCGAGTCGTTTGATGGGCCATGCTGTTGTTGCTGTATAGTTTTTCAATTTGAGCCGAGACACAAATTCTGTTCACTTAGATTTGATTGCACAGAAGTCATCAATGCTCCGATTACGTTTATGAGTGCTTCTGACCCAACTTACAGATATGTTGAAAAAAGGAGGGTAACAGTAGCAGGTAGCAATTTAAAGTATATTTTTTATTGTTATAAGTTCAAGATGGGGAAAATTTTATTTTAACTATTTTAATTTAAAATAATACTATAAAAAGATCAGAGATATTTTAAAATTTAGTATTAAATTACTATAACTTTTAAAATGTGTGGATACAAAGATCGAATATCAATACAAATCTAGAATAAATATCTAGAAATTAAAAATCTAGATAAGAATTTAGAAATTTGTTAAAGTAAAATATTTGATATGTTACTTTAACTGTTTGAGAATCTTCGAAAAATTGAATGTGCAAATTTAATCTTACTATAGCCCAAAAACTTTTAAATTTGGAGAATATTTCAGGACTAAGAGATTTTCAAGTTTATAAGAATATATTGTCAACTACTCGTTTACATTATCGAGGAATAGAAATAACAATTTTCTGCGTATTTTATTGAATAAACTTTCATCTTTATACTTATGAATATAGTGTTATGTAAATCGCTTGCTAAACATAACAAAAGATACTTTTTAAATCTTTTATTTCAGAAATCGGTATCTTAACCCCTTGACTGGCATTGACGCCTTTTGCCATCAAATTTTGCTGTGTTTCTGAAGGTATTGACATCTTTTGGTATCGCATGCATTTCTTTTGCGACTCATTTTCTTACATAGTTTACACCGTTAAATCGATTGATAGTGCCTAGATTACACCGATCGTTTAATCCGCGTATCAATTACTATATCGTAATAAATTAATTTAGTTCGACGGTGTAAACGATGACATGTTAATCTGATACTATATGTATCAAATAAATATATCGAATCAAAATAGTACGCATATTCAGCACACATGTAACGCTGTAAACATTTGCTTAGTACGCGTACCGAAGTATTCGGTGTAAACTAAAGTAGTATCAAGTTGGTACAGACTATACATTTACGTCCCTGTTTATATTAATTTATCATAAAACAAGTTAGATTAGGTTTCCAGATAAAGTTCTATGTTCTGGCCGAAAATATTTTTTTCTGTCAGCAGTTAAAAAAAAGGGAGTGTTTCATCATATGTATGATTTGCATTTTTTTTAAATCTCAAAACTTAATTCTATCCTCAACCTAATAGCAATAGTTGAGCTGGCGACTTTAATATGAATTAAGCGTTTACAGCATGTTGGAATCTTTTGATACGCATACCAGCTTAATCTGATAATAGTGTTCAAATTAATCCGCAAATGTTTATTGAGTGTATTAAATAATTTGGTATGGTTATAGTGATATGGTTATAGCTTAATACTTGGTACGCGTATAAGAGTTCGGTGTAAACTAGGTAATTAAAGTAATTTTCCTGAAACATTGTAGGGATTTTTGGATGTAAAAATCAAATTTGGATTGAAAAATTTTAAATTTGAAATGGCTGATTAGGCCAATATTTTAAACGGCAAAAAGGAACATATTTACAAAATAATAAAAAAAAATATTTAAAATATGTTTCACATTATTTAAAACTTCCATATAATTATGTAATTGTATAAGCTTTTTTAAATTTCTGCTAAAACAAAACTTAATGATTATTTCTAAACTGTTTTCTATAATACTTTTCAGAAATTGAATTGCTGCACCTGTGTGTGAGTATATGAAATTTCAAATAATTCTATTCTCTTTGAATGCAAAAAATTGCAATATTTCTCTTTGAATGCAAAAAATTGTAATATTTTTGGAGTTTTACATAGTCTTACATCAGCCATTTAGAATTTTAAATTTTGTTCATAAATTCGTTTTCAGGGAAATTATCCTCATCCAAAATCTCAAATATTTTATATGGTAAATTTTATGGAAATTGTAGTACTTTTTTTCTGATCCCACATATTTTGTCCGAAACATTCTGCTACTCAAGGGGTTAACAAGGTTTATAAAATTATGCAGAAATTATAATGATTCAATTCCTATTATTAAATATATCTGTAAAGCATCCAACAAAATCATTGGTTTTGGAAAAATTTGTGCGCAAATTAAGCGTTTTATTAATGTTATATTTGAGTACTGTGCACAATATTTCCTGCTGCTGGTACACATCTTTTATAGAACGCTCTGTATGCGGCATTTAAAATGGTGACATTGAAATTTTACAGGGTATGTACTACTATTCTTTTATTAACTTTGATATTTATAAACATTTCCATTTTTACTTTTATTTTTACCAATTTTCATTATTAAGTAAATAATTGTATTTGTTTCCAATATATTTATTGGAATAAAATATTGTAATTAGACTCATATCTTTCTGAATATATTAATTTTTGCTTTTCCAGCACAGCAAAGTTCTTTTTCTATGTTTGCCAAAAGTTTCAAAAAATTTAACATGATAAAAAGTATGTGATTTTTGAGTATTAATTAAAATTGAAAGAAAATATTGATTGGTTTGCAGAAATTTTAAAGAAGTCACATCAATAATAAATTAAATGTGTTGTTAAGAGAAAAGAAAGGATAAATTATATAATCAAGAATAATCACGAATCACATATTGTCAATAATGATAAACTGAAAGCTGGGCCAATGCATATCATTCTTTCCCTCCAAGCTATGAAGTTATGTCATGTTTAATTATTCGTTTTTTTGGAGCAAAAATAATTTATTTAATGTGGAATTAAATAGATTTTTGTAAGAATAACAATATATTCAGGCATTTCTCTTATTCTTTGATATAATATGAATGTATATATATATATATATATATATATATATATATCCTTTGAAAAAATATATATTATAGAGAGAGAAAGAAAGAGACAATTTATTTTCAATATATTATTTAATTGCGCGTGCGCGCGCGTGTGTGTGTATGTGTGTGTGCATATGTATGGTATACGCGCGTGCACATAAAATTAATATGTTATATTTAAACATTAGATAATCTCGCAATTTTTTTTTATTGTAAACTTGCTAATGTACTTTTATCCAGTCTTACTACTAACAACTGCCAATTTGAATTATCAGATATATGACTGCCAATCTGCACGAAATATATCACAGAAATAAAAGAAAAGAGGGGAAGGGAAGAATCACACGTGAAATTAAATTTTAATCTTACAATAATTTTTACAATGATCGAGAAAATATTAATGTTTAGTATTCTTTTTAAGTTTTATAATTTATTTTAACTCATTTATTTTGAAAACGAAACGTATATATATATATATATATATATAGAGAGAGAGAGAGAGAGAGGAAAAACATGTTTTAATAGAATTTACGAATTTTATTTACGAATTTTAATTAACAATTTTCTTGCTCCAACGAAACGAATTGTACGATAATGTCATTAACAAATTAGAATAATTTAGATATAGCCCAATGTGGGGGCAATAGATAAGCAGCAGTATATCCTTACGCGTATGTGCATATATTTACTAATGCGTAATTTATAAACAATCACAGCTGCTTGATCGAACATAATGAATGTACAAAGTGCATTGTACTATTATAATCAATTCAAACTGTTATTTTTTTGGGCTTTTACTTTTGTTAATGTTATTATTATATTAATATAATTATGTATTGTAATTATCGACATTGATGTCGTCATTCAAGTGTAGAAAAAAACTGAATATTTTACTTTGCATATCTTGCTACTGAAAAATTACACATCTAGACTTTGACTATAATAAGAAAATATTTTCCAAAATTACAATTTGAGGTGAAAGTAACAAAATTTTTTAAAATTTTGCGTTGAAATGACGACATTATTATCGATATATTCAATGAATATATTGATTACCAATATCACAGTTTGTAACAAACTCGGCTACGTTTGCGTCTTTTATTTTTTTTTTCTTCATTCGAATACAGGGTGGATCGAAAATCGAAATATATTAACGATAATTAATAAAAAAATTGTCTTTTGTTGACACGGATAATTTGGAAGACCAAAATTTTTTAACTTATAATGTAAAATTGTAAAAATCTGTTTTTCTTTGAGTGAGTAAAAAAATTATGGATATCAAATGTTCTTCATATTAAAAATGATGATAATATGATAGAAAATAATTATTTTTAATCTTTGAAAATAATAAATAGGATATACAAAGAAAAAAATACAAAGCTTAATTTAGATACATAATATGATTGTATGATCAATAAGAAAATTTTTACATATATGTATATTAGAGATTTTACTTCGTGTAAAAATATCAAAGCTATTCGTGCAAAATTTTTTTTAGTTATTTTATCAAAAAGTCTTCCTCCATGCATGCAACTGCGATAGAATTTTTGGACTACCCTGTATTTTGGAATGTTTTATTAAATTATATATATATATATATATATATATATATATATATATATATATATATATATATATATATAATAACTCGGAGAGATCCGATTGTTTGAATTACATTATTTCTACTTAAATAAGGCAGAGATTTTAACGAAAAGATTTTTGATGTGGCTTCCGATTCTTCCATCCTTCTGTACTTAGTAAGTGTGCCGGTGTTTCTTGTAAACATTGTTACGCGCGAATGTGTATCGTAATATTCTCTTTGTAACGCCCATCGAAACGACTCCGTTAACATAATAACCGTCATATGTCTGGTTTGGAACAAATCTGTGCACGATCTGAGGATCCGAGAATCCATAGGTCCAAGCATCCAAGCAGTTAAACGAAAATTATAGGAATTTAAAAATTCATCGATCTCTGCCCAGTCGAGGAAGAGTTGAGAATCGTAATCAATTATTCTAAATTCTGAGACTGTAAGAATATAATAAAAGTCCACGAATCCATCGATTATCTAAGCGTGCAATGATCCAACACTATGTTTTGTGATACTTATAAAAATTCACGTTAGCATAGTAAAACTATGATTTAGAAGTTAAGGATCGTGGATAGAATAATCAAAAGAAATTTAATTTTTGAGATATTAGAAGGATTGAAATCTGTCAAAAATTTGGGTATCGGAAAATCAGCTAGTAAGAAATCAAAAGAGAGAGAAAGAGTATATTTAAAGATCTTCGGAGATTTAACAATTTAGGATTGAAACATCGAACAATTTCCACATTGGTTAGGCTAGAATTCCAAAGAATTGAAGATTCAGACTTGAAGATATATAGAATCTAAGAATTCAAGGATGCACAGATGCATAGATCAAAATTGTACACAAACGCGAGGAAGAATCTAAGGATTCAAGGATCTTAAAGCATTTTAGCTACAGCACAGCATTATTATTACGTTATTGCGTATGAAAAGTCCATTTTTACTTTTTATCGATCTCGAGGAGTTTGGCGAATTTTATAGATATAGATTATATTAATAAGACAAAATAAAATCTTGTTATCTAAAACAAAAAGTTACACGAAAGGTATGTACAGTTTTCAAAAGGCCGTGCAATTCAAGCGTCCATTTTATTTATTTATTTGCAAGAGGTGTATACGTTGAAGGCTTTTTTTATATTTGCAGACTTGAAAATTCGACGTTTCGTACGCAAATACGTGATATTTCAACATAGTTTGAAACAAGGAGAAACACGAACAAGAAAGTTGCCAATAATGTTCTCCTTAAAATCGCAATCATCATTTCGAACCGCCTTGCTACGCATAATGAAGCGACGAATTTATAAAAAAAAGTGTGTGTGTGTGTGTACGTGTGTGCGTGGTGTATAATCGCACACATATATATATTACACACACATACACACACACACACACACACACACATCCAAAAATGGCATAGAGGAGTAGAGAATGTGCGCGCGTGTGTGTATGATGCGTGTATTTGTATGTAACATGTGTAAGTATGTGTGTGTGTGTGTGTGTGTGTGTGTGTGTGTGTGTGTATGTGTGAAGAAAAAAAAATAATAGCGTTTGAGGCTTTCGCCGAGCAACGGCCGTCGCGCCAATTCAAGTTGAGCCCTTTTTATATATGGAGATTCAGAAAAAATTTCTTAAAAGGAAAACGTGAAAAAAAAAGAAAAGATTAAAAGCGAGGACGCGCGGCTTTTGCGCGCTATATAAAATTAGGAACAATTGTATTATTATCATTGCTGCGCGAATTGTATAAAGGTTCTTTTTTCGTGATTTATTGTTAACCCGTTGAAGGCTCGCGCCGCCTTTCATTGCAATAAAGTAGCATGGTTCTGTGCTCACACCGATAGTGTTTTGGCACAAAATGCGGCTATCTGATTATATCCCAGAATAGAATCTTACAATTATATACATGTGCATGTATATACATATACATATACATATATATATATATATATATATATATATATATACACACACACACACACACACACACACACACACACACACACACACACATATATACATACATACATACATATATATACACATTTCCTCTCCTTTCTCGAGTTGAAATAAAATTCGTAGAAATCGGATAGTCGCATTGGGAACAGCAGCTGCACCGAGATGTAAATGCAGACTTTTTAAAATCATTCATATTCGCATTGCGCGATTAGCGCTAAATGTGGTTCTCCACGTTTCAACTTTATGTGATTATTCACATTGGATCCCGCAACTTTTGTATCGGGCAATTAGAATCGTAGAATTAACGGGCAGTCACACTGAAATAAAACCTTGTCAACTTAACTAAATTTTTCAATTTGATTAAATTTCTTTAGTTTAAATATTTATAATGTATTTAAGTTAAATACACAAAATTTCAGAATTTCAAGTATTTATATATTTAACGTAAATACATCATGAATATACATCATATTTAAACCAAAGGAATCAAGATAAAAAATTGTATTTAAATTAAAAATGCAAGTACTTGAAGTTAAAGTATTTTATGTATTCAAGTTAAATATATAAATACTTGAACTGAAGAAACTTAATTAATTTGAAAAATTTAGTCCAATTAATAACGTTTTTTTCAGTACGTATTTAGTGATTACTTGCGATTATGGATACAGGTTTGCCTGTAAGATAAAAAAGGGTTGTTATTCGCACTGCACATCTAGCGCTAAATGCGATCGATCCTCGATCGTATTAATTGTGATCTTCGTGTCGCTAATTAAAGTGGCACAATATAGTGGCTTTACGTATTTAAGTTTCGTGACTTTAGAAGATCTATCGAGATAATTTTACGAAAGCATGTACAATCATGAAAAAAGTATCGTCGAATTCTTAAAGAAGACCCTTTATCTTTATTTCCCAGACAGCTAAGATTTCTTTTTAGATTTCTAAAAGATTTCTTATTATGTCTTGAGATGTTTTGCATTTCTTTTGAAAAGTTTTAAAAAGATAGGGATCTAAAAAGTATTTTATCTAATGTGAGATATCTGGGAATGTTTTAAGGATATCTTATAGAAATCGTAAAGACAACATTTATGTGACCAAAATCTTTCAGATGTCTTTCAGATGTCTATAGACATCTTTTAGACATCTTATAAATTTTAAACAACTTTTAAATAACTTCTACAGCCTTAGAGGCTGTCTACAATATATGAAGTAAGCGTGAAGGCTGGAGTTGGAGTAAGAAATAAATTTATTTGCTGATGTTCTTACTCCAGCTTCTTACAGCGAAAATACATACACCTACTCTTACTTCTCTCAGCCAAGTTTACTCTGCACATTGTAGACCCTGCCTTAGTCATAACTATGAAGCCGTTACAAATTGACTTCAACATCTACATCTAATTAAAAATATATAAAAAGACAGTTTTATTGAAAAATATTATTTTTACAATAATTTTAATTTGTTTTTTTTCTGGCTTTTGTTACTATCTTTTTTTTAATAAAAAAGGATTATATTGAATGCTTCATATTTATAGTCAATGCTATAAAAAAATTTTGATACTTTTAAGTAGATATTTTTCAAATATCTACAAAATCTCAATGTTTTCTTGATTGTTACTTTTCATTGTAAAAATACGGAGAAATAAGTTTGATGAAACTTTACACATGTCTGGTATTAGTTAATTTAGCGAATAGTAAATATATAGATTAATTTTTGATATTGAGCTTTTTTAATTTTAAAAGTTTAATGAAGGCTATTTTCGCGGATTTTTTAAAATCTATGTGACTTTTCATACATGTATAGATTTATTGTACATGTCCCTCATTTTTATTACGATATAACTAAAAAATTATCATTTTTTACGTGTCTATAAAAAAATTTTGATAAAAATTTAATACGCTGAGTGAAGAACTAATGATATTTTTATTCCTTAACAATCACTAAATCAAGTTGTTTGTCAAAATCGTATTTGACCTGGAATATTACTATAGGTGAATTTTTATCTAAATGCTAATTCAAATTTAATACAGTTTTTGTTATTAAAAATTTGATAACTTAAAATAATGTTTAATAAAATTTTGTTTACATTAGTATTAGTTTAGTTATTTTAACATTTCGTAATCTATAAAAAAACCTACAGACATAAAAATAACTAAACAAACTTCTTGTGAATAAATTATGTGAATAAATTTTCACCCAGAAAAGTGTTAATGTAAGAATAATATAAATAGAATTCCAGAATTAAATCACAAGTCGGTTTTCTCGCATAAAAATTGATCTAACAGCAAAAAAATATAAATTTTTCAAGAAATACTATTTAAAAATAAATTCTAGGAACTTTTTGTTTTTGATTATCTATAACTGAGATATATGCACGTCACCGTTTTTGTAAAATGTTAAAATATTAATAATTTTGAAATTAATGAACATATCTATACCAAATTTTCCAAAGATATTTCAATATGTATAAGTTTACAAAAATCTATGAAAATCCATCGTATAGATTAAAACAAATTACCGAAAATATAGTCTTCTTTATTAGACTTTCAAGATCTGAAAATATCTATTAATGCCTGGATTATTTTTTTTACTTCAGAATATTATTTGAGCAAGCAGATAAGAAATTGACATCATGTCAATAAGTCTTTTTAAATTATTTATTGAAAAATTTTATCTTCGAAATTTTAAATATAATAAAGAGTGGTAGGTCGGTTTTTATATTATTCACTGACATGAAATATTTCTCATCTAATTTTATAATTTTTGATTTTGCCTCTTAAATCTTCTATCTTCCAGATTATGATTTTATATGCTTTTATAAGAGTACAGGTCACTATGGAGGAATTTCCGTAGATTCCCTTGTCTTTCTGACGTCATCGAATTATATATATAGCCGAATCGATTATGCCGCTTTATAAAGTTCAGGATCAATTGACCACATTTAGCGCCAAACGCAGCGTTAACCTTAGAATACTAATCATACTTTTAAGACATTAATACTAATCATACGTTAAATTGACGTTTGTTGAGATTTTTCCTAAAAAAAAAAAAATTATCAAGATGAGAGAAATAAATTTTTATTAGAAATAAACCATGCTATTTTAATGAGTAAGAATAACAAAGAAAAACTTAATGCTATTTTTTTATTACGTATTATTAGTATTCTAGGATTAAATAAAAGTGTGAATGCAAGGACTTCTCCTCGACACTATCTGTGGAAATAAAGTATACTTTGCATAAACGAGATAATTGAAAATAACTTGAAAAGTAAAAAAAAGTAAAACTTGTGTAAAGCGATTACTTTTTCATATTTTTTTATGACCTTGAACGGGTTACAGATTTTAACATATGAGTGAGAGTAGAGAACAAAGACACGCGTGTGAATATAAAATTAATGCCTTGATTTGTAAATAAAACTTCATTACTTCCAACAAATGCCACTTTTATTGCATTTTTTTCCATTGTTAGCCTTATTATTAATCCTGTATGTTGTTATCAATCACTTTAAAAAAGCTTAAATCTTAATTAAAATTACAATTGAAATGCAATATTAAAATTCCTTAAAATACAATTAAATATATATCATATACATAATTAAATATATTTATGGTTATTATTACATATGTTTATATAATAAAAATAGTTTTACATATTAAAATTTAAATATGTATATATCGGCAGTAGTCCAGACAAATTTAAAAACTAATGTACAGTTTGTTTCATTACATGTATATATATATATATATATATATATATATATATATATATATATATATATATGTTTATAGGGTCAAACCTCTACAAGACGAAAGTTTTGTTCATTTCCTTCCGCTCCGCTGCAGAAAACCTCTATAAGTCGAAATAAAATCTGCCTTAACTTGAATTATTTGTCAGATTATTTTACCTCTGTAACTCGAATTTAAAATAACCAGACCTTTACAAGTTTATCTTTATAAGTCAAATTTTATTGTCGCTGTTTCTATAACTCGAAGTTGCAGCTATGCACTATAATGTCTTTGAAAAACATGTCACTTGTTGCAGCCAGTCGCAGCTCTATCTCTCCCTTTTCTTTGTACATGTCAAGTAAGCCACGCGTTTATCGTTAAAGTTAAACGAACGCATAATTTCTATTTTCGTGTCTTTAATTATTTTTGCGTTTATGTTGTGTAAAATAAACGTTTTATGAAATTTTATAGAAAGATATAATAATATTGAGGCCAACATATTGCTTTGATTATCGTTGAAAATGACATTGACATCAACAATGTATTAAATCATTAACAGATTAATTACAGATTTTTAGTAACCATGAATAATAATCTTGTGTTTGCTTTATAATTATTATGTGAATGCAATAAATAATTCATGATTAAAAATTGAATTTTTTTCCTTTAAAAACCATTATAATCGCAAAATTACTATTAATTCTCATATAAAATATTCGTAAGTCGAATTTTCATAGTTAACTTTTTTTTATTTGAAAATTTCGACAAGTCAAACCTCTACAACTCGAAGAGTTCTTTTCTCTTAAGATTCGAGTTATTGAAGTTCAACATTATGTATAAATTGATGTTACATTTCACATATACAAAATGTTATATAATTATTGCACTTTTTCCCATTCATAGATGCTAATTTGAAGATATTTCAAATGGAAAAACATCAATAGCTTCTTAATTATAAGTTATATTATCCTTTAGACCATCGGAAAGTCTAAATATAGCTACGGAGGATTCCCCATTATATAGGTTATTTCCAAGATATTAGTACAATATTTCGGGAATTTTCTAAGGGAATTACATCCAATGCTGGCGGTCTAAAAATTAAAAAGTAGATACATATAGTAGATACAATTATGTTAAAATACTTGCAATTGATAAAAGAATAGCTTTGGTAGACTATATAATAATTAAATATATATTTATTTTATATTTATTTTAAGGCAGATATAAGGCACTATAAGTGCGAAAGAGTATTAATTATATTCCTTTTGAACGGTTTACACGAAAGACTCCAGATCTCTGCATTTACGTTGGTGGAACCCTCTTAGGATTCAGATCGTACATACGTCGCATTCGCTTTTTCAGCTCTTGCGGAAATTTATCATAGCATTTCTTGCACGCGGGCTTTAGATCGAATTCGAAAAACTTTGTCTTCTGATTCATCTTCTGGTCGCAGAATGCACACGCGAAGTGATGGACGCACCATGCCTTGTTCAATGCTGTAAAAACTAGTAAAAAAAAACAAATATTGCATTAGATTAACAATTAAGGAAAAGATGAAGAAAGATTCGTATAATTTTTCTTTTCTAACATTACGATTCAAAGTAATTGCAATAAAAAATTAATAACCTTAAGGCTCTTGACTCCTCAACCGAGAACTCCACGTCTATTAAGCTGGCACAGCCATTTCAGCACAATCAAATGAGACTTATACAGAATTTTTTTGCTATTTTTTTGCTAATTTTTTGCTCTGTTTAGAATTTTTTTGCTCCAGCCGTTTTGTTAAAAACAATGGCTGTGCTAGCTTAAGTTAAAGTTAGCACAGCCATTGTTGATAAATAAAGGGAATTAAAAAACAAGTACGGATTCATTTAGTGCTATTTTTTTGCTAATTTTTTGCTCTCTTAAGAATTTATTTGCTCTAGCCATTTCGCTAAAAACAATGGTTGTGCTAGCTTAAGTTAAAGTTAGCACAGCCATTAGTGAAAAATTGAAGGGGATTCAAAAACAAGTACGAATTCTTTTAGTGCTATTTTTTTGCTAATTTTTTGCTCTATTTAGAATTTATTTGCTTTAGCAGTTTCGCTAAAAACAATGGTTGTGATAGCTTAAGTTAAAGTTAGTACAGCCATTAGTGAAAAATTGAAGGGGATTCAAAAACAAGTACGAATTCTTTAGTGCTATTTTTTTGCTAATTTTTTGCTCTATTTAGAATTTATTTGCTTTAGCAGTTTCGCTAAAAACAATGGTTGTGATAGCTTAAGTTAAAGTTAGTACAGCCATTAGTGAAAAATTAAAGGGGATTCAAAAACAAGTACGAATTCTTTAGTGCTATTTTTTTGCTAATTTTTTGCTCTCTTTAGAATTTATTTGCTCTAGCTATTTCGCTAAAAACAATGGCTGCTTCTTTTTGCTAAGAACTGTCTTATCCGAGGTCTTATCTGACTTATCGAGACTCTTTATATAAGCACAATGTAGGTTAGAAAACTTGGTTATTTGTACAAATATGATGACGAAATTATTAAGTTGCTTTCGAAATACACCGTGTACGAATTTGTTGTTCCACTTTTAATACGAAAAAATAATCACGGAATGACGATGGTACGTTTACGAGAATCGCTGTACAAGAGTAAAGCTAAGTATTGTATACTGTGAAAATCAGTCTTACAGTATTAGAAATTATTTTTATAATATTTGTTATAAGAAATAACACAAAGTTTTCACATCAGTTTGTTTATTATTATATTTATTAATTTATGATTTATAAATTAATAGATGTGGATTTATAACCTCTATTAAGCTGGGCCCCCCACCAGCGAAAATCAAGTTCGCACTAGGTAAAAAATTTAGTGCTATTTATGTGCTAATTTGTTACCCTAGTCCGGATTTTTTTGCTCAAGCCGTTTAGCAACATTTAAAAAAAAATGGGGGGGTGCAGCTTAATGGCAAGCTGGACCCCCCCATAAAAAAAAATATATATATACAGTAGCCCCTAGGCAAAAACAACTACGCTAGAATTTGTTGCTAATTTGTTGCTCTCATATAAAACCAAAATAAATATAAAATTGTTTCATAAATATCATGCGTAGAGCTCGCGCGCTGCGCTCTATCATCCGTCACCTTATCTCTAAATAATTTGCTGTTTGCATAGTATTATATTAAATGATAGTCAGAAAACCTACTACTAAAATAAATACAACTTCGACATTAGTTGCTAATTATAACTTGTAAAAAATATGTTCGTTTATGCGAGGCGCGTACTTTTCACGCTCAAAGTAATTATTTTCAACGAATTGAAGCGAGCAAAAAAATCAAAATCATACTAAATGATCGTTAGACATTCTACTACTAAAAGAAATAGGTTTTGGATTTAGTTGTTAATTGTAATTTGTAAAAAAAAGTGTTCGTTTATGCATTGTCAATCGATCTAGATGGATCGGAAAAATTGGGTAAAGCTAAACAAATCATAAACATTGAAAAAAAAAGCGTAACAAGCGACGGCGCTGCGCGTCGGGCCTTACGGCTGCGTGGAAACGTACGACACGACGCGACAAGTCGCCGCGCAACACGGAACAATAGGAACGCAAATAACAAAAAATAAAGTAAATAAACCGTGTCCTGACCACATCTGCGAAGACTCCTTAAATAGTGTTAGTACCGTATTCACAAATAAAATTTACTGACAAGTTTGCGATGAATATTACAACAGGAAGCACGCATTACACAGATAACTAAATTATCACTAACAGTTTCCAGTTAGCAACAATTGAAGAAATTACACATTTAATAGTACGATATCTAAGGAACATTTTAATATAACATTTATGGGAGCCTCAATTTTGTTAAAGATCGATATAGCGTGGCGAACATTCTTGGCACATAAAAGAATATTTTCTTTACAGGTTTTAATTAGCAACAAAATCAAAAACGTATTACTTTAGTAGTAAAATGTCTAACGATCATTTAGTATATGATTTCGATTTTTTTGCTCGCTTCAATTCGGTGAAAATAATTACTTTGTGCGTGGAAAGCACGCGCCTCGCATAAACAAATATATATTTTACAAGTTATAATTAGTAACTAAATCCAAAAGCTATTTTTTTTAGTAGTAGGATGTCTAACGATCACTTAATATGTGATTTTGATTTTTTTGCTCGCTTCAATTCGTTGAAAATAATTACTTTGTGCGTGGAAAGCACGCGCCTCGCATAAACAAATATATATTTTACAAGTTATAATTAGTAACTAAATCCAAAACCTATTTCTTTTAGTAGTAGGATGTCTAACCATCACTTAATATGTGATTTTGATTTTTTTGCTCGCTTCAATTCGTTGAAAATAATTACTTTGTGCGTGGAAAGCACGCGCCTCGCATAAACAAATATATTTTTTATAAGTTATAATTAGTAACTAAATCCAAAATCTATTTTTTTTTAGTAGTAGGATGTCTAGCAATCATTTTGGTATAGGATTAAGATTTTATTGCTAGCTGTAACTTGTTGAAAATAATTACTTTGTGCGTGGAAAGTACGCGCCTTGCATAAACGAATATATTTTTTACAAGTTATAATTAGCAACTAATTCCAAAGTTCTATTTATTTTAGTAGTAGGATTTCTGACTATCATTTAATATAATACTATGCAAGCAGCAAATTATTTAGAGATAAGGTGACGGATGATAGAGCGCGGCGCGCGAGCTCCACGCATAATGATATTTATGAAACAATTTTATATTTATTTTGGTCTTATATGAGAGCAACAAATTAGCAACAAATTCTGGCGTAGTTGTTTTTGCCTAGGGGCTACTGTATATATATATTTTTTTTTATGGGGGGGTCCAGCTTGCCATTAAGCTGCACCCCCCCATTTTTTTTTAAATGTTGCTAAACGGCTTGAGCAAAAAAATCCGGACTAGGGTAACAAATTAGCACATAAATAGCACTAAATTTTTTACCTAGTGCGAACTTGATTTTTGCTGGTGGGGGGTCCAGCTTAATAGAGGTTATAAATCCACATCTATTAATTTATAAATCATAAATTAATAAATATAATAATAAACAAACTGATGTCAAAACTTTGTGTTATTTCCGAGGGGAAATTCACAGCCGGCATTGGTGTACAAAATTTCGGCAGTGGACTGCCGAAAAAAGTAAGCAGTGACCTATAATATTGACGGCATTGTCGTCAGTGGTTGGGGAGTGGTGAGCTCACTTCAGAGTCGATCATGGGGTTGAGCACAAAAATTTTTGAATACTTCGGGAAAGCTTTAGAATTCTTGTGCAGGCATTGGCGTATGATAATGGGCACGCGGTAGTGCTCATAATTGCATGGCATTGCCTTAATTTTAATATAGGATTGACGGCATTGTAGGCATTGACTAACAATAAGCATTGTCGGCAGTGTACAAAAATGTCGGCAGTGTTTTACAGCAATGCCAAAAATCGGCATTGGTGTACAAAATTTTGGGTTGTGAATTCCCCCTCGGTTATTTCTTATAACAAATATTATAGAAAAAATTTCTAATACTGTAAGACTGATTTTCACAGTATACAATACTTAGCTTTACTCTTGTACAGCGATTCTCGTAAACGTACCATCGTCATTCCGTGATTATTTTTTCGTATTAAAAGTGGAACAACAAATTCGTACACGGTGTATTTCGAAAGCAACTTAATAATTTCGTCATCATATTTGTACAAATAACCAAGTTTCCTAACCTACATTGTGCTTGATAAAGAGTCTCGATAAGTCAGATAAGACCTCGGATAAGACAGTTCTTAGCAAAAAGAAGCAGCCATTGTTTTTAGCGAAATGGCTAGAGCAAATAAATTCTAAAGAGAGCAAAAAATTAGCAAAAAAATAGCACTAAAAGAATTCGTACTTGTTTTTAAATCCCCTTCAATTTTTCACTAATGGCTGTGCTAACTTTAACTTAAGCTAGCACAATCATTGTTTTTAGCGAAATGGCTAGAGCAAATAAATTCTAAAGAGAAAAAATTAGCAAAAAAATAGCACTAAATGAATTCGTACTTGTTTTTTAATTCCCTTTATTTTTCAACAATGGCTGTGCTAACTTTAACTTAAGCTAGCACAGCCATTGTTTTTAACAAAACGGCTGGAGCAAAAAAATTCTAAATAGAGCAAAAAATTAGCAAAAAAATCCTGTATAAGTCTCATTTGATTGTGCTGAAATGGCTGTGCCAGCTTAATAGACGTGAGAACTCCGCGTTGACGGTAGCGACATTCCGTCGCGGACAAAATTAGAACTAATAGATGTGAAACGTGACGATGAGATGTCGTGCATGTCATTTTGTTATTATAGGTTTTATTGTAAAAATATGACTTGTCTCGTATTTACTAAATTCGTAAAAATGAACCGCGAGTTAAGTTTTCTTTGAATTTCATACATAAAAGTACATTTTTCACTCCTTTCAATAGCTATCCGTGTGTTTTCCTGTCTAAATAGGCGTCACTTTACGTACTTTTTACGACTATTTACTGACTGTTAGGGGGAAAAAAGATAGTCGTGACCGATATTTAGAAGTGTTTTAAGCCATCTGATTAGTCTGTTTTATCCAAATTGGCTTTATTTACAAATGGCACGTCGGACAAAATTACGTGTCATTTCACGCAATTTCTCGTTTCTGTCGTCACGACTTCAATATGGTCGCGGCGAGTACTCAGGAGCCTTAAAAACTGTAGTTTCGAGAAATTTGAAAAATTAATAGCTAAAGGAAAAAAATATTAATTTATTTTAACATAGATTCTTCAATTTTTTCACATATAAAAGTTTAATCAAATTTGATTAAGTGAGTAATTTATTCATGAGTAATTTATAAGCATTTTTAAATTTAAAATTTTTTGACCCTATAATTTTATTTAAAACTTAAAATATATTCTCTAATTGTAAATAACATTAAATTTTTATGGAAAGAAGAGTTTTAAATAATTTAATCGCAAATAAAATATAAAAGTTTTGAAAAATTATTCATGAGAAAGAATTTTAAAGAATATTTAAAAATTTTAAAAATAAAGTTTTACTGTATCATTTTCGTTTAAGAGTATGAAATGTTCATGAATTATACAATCTTTTACACATAATTTTAATTGTTTTTAAATAAATTTATTTATAATTTTTAATCATTTTTTAATTGATTATATATCAATTAAAAAATTTTTTATTTATTTAAAAAATAAAAGAAAATAACAAAATATGTATTTTAATAAATTTTTAATGTTGAGTCTATTTTGATTTTGAATATAGTCAAACGTATGAAATGAACACGATTAGAACACGAAGATTAATAATTCTACAGGCATCTTAAAAACTATAAAGAACTTATTGAGAATTTTTTTCCTATTTTTTACACAATATTTATCAATAACATTATAAACATTTTTAAATAATAAATTGTTCTTATTACTCAAATTTTGTTCATTATGTTTATTATTTAAAAAATGGTAATGTCAAAAGTTACTTTGATAAAAGATGTATATGAAAGTTCCTTCATTTGTGATGTGACTTCCCTCCATTTTTTTAAACTAGAGAATTTTGAGAATCCAAAGAAAAAATAAAAATTTGAAAAGATAAGATCTTAGAGAAGACAAATCTATGGATTAACTTGTGATCATTAATATACAGTAAGTAAAAAGTATTCTAAAAAGTACTATACTGATGATATTTTTTAACTGTATTTAGTAATCTAGATTATCATATATTTGGTACATACCATCACCAGAAATAACCTGATTACAGACGAAGCAGAGATTCCCAAATAATTGATGATAATGCGTCTCGCAATAAGCAAGACCCTTCTTCTCATAATGGCGGTGACCTAGGAAAGGTTTTTCGCATTTAGCACATACGAAATGCTCCACATGCCAATGTTTGCCCAGTGCTGTTACCACACGCTCTTCGATGGGACGCCGGCAGGCGCCGCAAATCGGGATTCCCATTTTATCGTGACATCGCAAACAATACAGTTCGTTCTATATAACATGAAGTTTGTTATTAAGATCGAATTGAATTGTAAAAACGTCTTTAGACATGTAATCACAAACGTGAAAATGGAAAATAGCCATATTAATTTTATAAATTTAAAATTTACTGTTTTATTGATAAAATTACGCTTAATACGACATATAGGTATTTTGTTCACAATAAATATACATATATAAGTCAACAGGTTAGAATTAACGATTTATTTTTTTTTTTTAAATTTGTGTCTCACGGACACGCGTCGTCAACCTGCCCAATGGCTTTGAGGTTATTTGACGCAAAGGCAGTGGTGTAGGGTGCCTGTATATATGTATAGGTAGAAATAACTCGCACTCGCGAGCCCAGTACTTAAATAATCCTTCCCAATTTCTTGATAAAATTAAATATGACTCTAATCTTCTCCCACTTTTCCCGCTTCAGCATGTCAGATATACTTTCAACTCCTTCCAGCTCTTTACTACGTAGAATGTCTCCCATTCTCATTCTTGCTTCATCGTATCGATGGCACCGCCATACCACGTGATCAAAGTCTTCAACTTCATATCCACAAACACATCTAGCGTCTTCTATGTATCCTTTCCTGGCTAAAGAAGCATTTAAATTGTAATGGTTCGCTCTTAAACGGTTAATCATTGTTACAAAATATCTATCCTCATTAAATGGGAGGAACCAAGGACTTTTACTATCTTTATCATAATAGTTTTCAAAATAATGAACACCTTTAAATGAGGCTTCCCTGACAATTATAGCTTGTGTGTCATTCCATGCTTCCTCCCTAAACAAACTTCTACAGTCGCTAATTGGAACTTCAATAAGAGTGTCCGCAGGTTCATCAGCGCCCACTTTTGCTAGCCAATCGGCGATTTCGTTACCCGATATGCCACAGTGAGAAGGAATCCATACGAACATTATTTTTTTTGACAAAACGTTTTTAAAACGACTATGCAGTCTTCTAATTTCGAGTATATATTTATTATGATAAACGCTAAGTACATTATTATTTATGGCTTGTAGAACAGATTTCGCGTCCGTAAGAATAATGAAGTTTTCAAAGGAATCAGCTTTACTTTCCGCAATCTTCATGGCAGAAAGAATTGCCATTGCTTCGGCTGTGAATATTGTACACTGTTTGGGAAGACTAATGTATAAGCCTTCATCTTGATCCTCGAAAACTATACCTGCGCCCACTGACTGAGCCTGCGGAGACTTTGATCCATCAGTATACACTACGCATGAGTTATTATTAAAGTTATATTTATTCTTAATTGTACTGATTAAATTACGATCCGCGGCATTATAGCCTTTAATGGTATTAATATTATTCTTGCGCTTTTTTCCTGTAGCTTTAACAGAAAGTCCGGCCTCATAATCTATCGCTATCGAATCTGTTAACGTTCTGTAATCATATTTCCAAATTTCGAAAATGTCTTCTTTATTTCCTAATTTATTACGCATTTGACATATATAATCCCATGCTTCGCCAATAATGCTTTTAACAAAAGACGGATTTCTATATCTTGCAAAAAGTTCCTTACTTTTTAGATCGTCCAAGCTTAATCTGACAGAACTTTCACCATACTTGTATATCTTACTACAAAAGTTTTTAGCGAGCATTTTCGCTCTATCTTTTATCAGAACAACCTTGGATTCCGCGATAATGACATTGTTCGGTGTGCTGTTTCGATAGCCAAGAGCCGTGCGTATCCCAAGGAATTGGCATCTCTCTAATTTAAGTTGAGTAGATTTCTGGCAAGGGTAATAAATGAACAAACCATAGTCCATGACAGATCTTACCAAACTTTTGTATAGAATTAGGGCAGTGTTTACCTCTACTCCCCTCGAAACATTACTCAAGTATTTCATTAAATTATTAGCTTTGTTTACTCTACCTCTTATATCCATAATATGTTTATTGAAATCAATTCTATTATCTAGCCAGATTCCAAGAAATCTGGCGCCTTGGCTATTGAAAATTTTAGTATTTTTAACTGTGATATAAAGTTGTCTATCGAGGTATCCTGACTTGGAAAATTCTACTAAATTTGTCTTCTGCGGAGACAAACTGAGATTCAATAGCTCTAAATTACTAGCCATTCTGTTTACCGCCGTTTCCAAATTAAGCCTATTATTCAGTCTACTGGTGTGTTGCACATATATTGCTATATCGTCGGCAAATTGCACTACTTGCGTTCCACTAACCAAATTATTCGTTAATTTGTTTGTGTACAAGGCGTATAGGATGGGACTCAAAACAGCCCCCTGCGGTAAACCCTTGTAAACTTTTCTAACTTCTACTTTTTGGTTGTTAATTATAAAAGTTGTC
The DNA here is from genome assembly GCF_016802725.1 of Solenopsis invicta. Taxonomy (NCBI): domain Eukaryota; kingdom Metazoa; phylum Arthropoda; class Insecta; order Hymenoptera; family Formicidae; genus Solenopsis; species Solenopsis invicta. The sequence goes on along the minus strand of NC_052674.1, from coordinate 14,018,172 downwards.
GATCGTGGCTCCAGCCATTTTATTATAAAGTTGGAGATGCCCGCAGGGCATTTTTCCTCAATCAATTTGTTAGTCATAATTTTAAAGTTTACATTATCATATGCAGAGGAAACATCTAGAAACGCTGCAAGGGAATAATTGCCCATTAAGTTGGCCCTTCTAACATCTGAGATCATCTTGGTTAAATTTTCAATACACGATTTTCCCCGGCGAAAACCATTTTGCATAGGAAACAATTTTTTGTTTTTCTCCAACCACCAAATTAATCTCTCGTTAACCAATCTCTCCATAAGTTTCCCAACACACGAAGACAAGGCAATAGGTCTAACCTTTTCCTTACCTATCTTGTCAATAAAAATTACTTGATAATCTTTCCATTCTAACGGAATAACATTGTGTTTCCAAATTCTATTAAATAATTCTAATATTATGTGTTGACCAACCAAAGGCAAATTCTTCAACATCTGGTAATCAATACTATCCAAGCCCGGAGCTGAGTCTCGTTTAATCATGTGAATCGCCCGTTGAAGCTCATCCATATTAAATTCTTTGTTCATATCATTATCTTCTGTGGAGTAACTAAACAATTTGATTCTATTTTCTTCTTCCACCCACGGGGGGGCAAGTTCATCTATAGTGTTTTTAATCTCTTGCTCTCTATTTTTGTGTTGCCAGGAGTTCCAATTAATTTTTTTCTGTACGTTTTTGAAAACCCTCATCATATTCCATACGTAACTCATACTAGTATGTTTATTAATGTTGTTACAAAAATTATTAAAATCTACTTTTTTCTTTTTTTTGATAACTTTTCTGGCCACTGCCCGACATCTCTTGTACTCAACAAAATCTTCAAGGTTGCCCGTACGCTGCCAATTTTTAAGTTTTTCTTTTCTATTCAAAATTACTTCTGCACATTCATCGTCCCACCATCTAACTGGGTGTCTGTTTTTAATAAATGTCTTATTAGATTGTACGTATTTTGAAGATGTCTTAGGATCTTTTTTAGTTGCCAGCAGGGCAGCCGTTTTAATTGTACTAATAAAAAAAGAGTAATCTTCTTGTACTTTTGTTGCATTAGTATCGCCGAATCTATCTTTGATTTTTTCTAATTTAATAGTAAGTAGTTTTTTATATAATAGCCAATTACTATTTTTATTTGTAATTCTATTAGTTAGTTTTTTGTATGGTACGACTTCCGCGTCTATATATAATTCAATAGGATAATGATCCGAGCCCCACGTATCCTCTAACTGATAGTAATCTAATGATCCTGCCAAATTATTATTAGCAAAAATTAAATCTAAATTAGAAGCCCTTTGATTGTTATAACTTAGGCGAGATTTTGTATCGTTGTTAACACTAATATAACCTTTATTAAACATAGCCAAGTATAAATTTTCCCCATTTTTATCTATCTTATCGCAATTCCATACGTTGTGGTGTGAATTAAAATCGCCTATTATAATAGAATTGTTATTTACTCCTTTGAATTTTAACAGTTCGTACCAGATTGAAATATTGTTAACGCCGTAAGGTTTTCTATAGACTGCAATAAGATTATAATTATTTGTAGTGCCTTTTAGACTAATACCGATAGCTTCTATGTTTGGCGAGTTAAATTTCCAGTCTTCCATGACTTCAAATTCAATACCGTTTCTAACTATGATCGCAATACCACCACAATTATCCGGGTTATTAGATTTAAGGGTCTTATATCCTGAAAAATATAAAGTTTGACTATGCTTAATTTTTGTTTCTGTGATTACAATTATGTCATAGGGAATTATATTATTACTTATTTCTTCTTGTTTGTTTTTAATTCCTCTGGCATTCCACAATAAGATAGAGGCCATTTTTACAAAATAGAATGTATATCACCTTCTCTTTCATTTCTATTATCCCAGTATGCCCTTTTACTTTCTAGGCCAAGCGATTTAGCCCTTCTCCACTCTTCTCGATGTTCTTCTATATTAACTCTATATCTTTCTATATCGTATTCCTTTTGATAGTCAGCTTGGGCTGACTTATTGCCTAAAGGTGACTCATGAGGTAATCTATATTTATATATTAGTTCAACGAGTTCTCTATTAAAATCTTTTGATATTTTACATTTATTTATTGTACACTCAATCACCCTATCAATGTCAAAAGTTCCTGACTCTCTATCATTCGTTGCACTATTCCCCTGGTTACATAAATTTTCTACCAAACTATTATCATGTGCGGGATACGCCACCCCCCGAGGTCCCTGCAAAAAAGTATATTCTCTAGGATTGAAGTTTTTATAGTAATCTGAGTACGCCTTTCTATTAACAGCTATCTTCTTTTCCTCTTTACTTTTATTTAAATCACGAGCCTTCATTTTATTGCTATAACTATGATCTCTTGTAGTGACAAATGGCCTATAAGGTAAAGTACTCACTGTCTCTTTTATTTGTTTAGGATTTTTGTTTTCCGCGACCTTCTTAAGTTCGGGCCATACGTCCGGTTTTGTGCATCTGTCGTATACGCGAGAGAAACGCTCATCGGAATCACCTTTAATCAACCTAACAGCTTCCGTAAATGAAATATTGTTGTATGACATGATTACTTTAATTTCTTTATTTTTTAAGAATACGGGGCATTTCCTAAACGTGGATTTGTGTTCCCCTTGGCAGTTTCTACAGCACAGTGGTTTGTTGCATTGCCCATGGGCGTTCTCCCCGCACACGACGCATTTAACTTCGTTTTTACAAAACGCTTTTATATGACCAAATAGAAAACAGTTAAAACATTGGGTGACCCGTTCAATATACGGCCTAATTCTTAAATGTATCCGTAGATTATCACAGATAGTAAGTTTATCTCTAATTCTAGCACCTTTCATGGTAACAATAATATTATCTGTATTTACTATTTTGAATTTGCCTTCAGTTTTGTCCCACACCCTTCTTTTCATTCTTTCAAATTTCAAAATATCGTCCCTGTCTAATATGTTATTCCACAATTCGGGAATGTCATACGGCCAGTCGGCAATTACTCCCCTGCAGGTAACCTTCCTTCTATCTACAATGCCTGCAAGCCATTTATCTTTTAATCTATCTAACTTATCTAAACAGTCATTTGCGTTCTTTACATTTTTGAAAGTTAACGAAGCCAAATTAAATCTCTGCATAAAGAGATCTGCAGGAAATATCTGATTTTTATTGCACCATACCAAAATTTTGGTGCGATTTTTATTTTTATTCATAAATTTAGATTTATCATCATCAATAACTTTAATCAATATATTGCAATCGCCTTTAATCGAAGAGTCTAATCTTTTAATATTAATTCCAAGCAAGCTATCCTGCATCGCTTTATCCAGAGAATCCACCTCTGTAAGATTTCCGTTAATAACAAAGTAAGATTCGCTTTTCGTTATTTGTGTATTTGGTTGATCTACGTCTGACCTGGTAACGCTGCTCTTATTAGTCCTCGTATTTGAACTGCTTTGTACTGGTGCTCTCTCGCCTTGTGATTGGTCGATACCAATATTTGAATGTTCCGTGCATTCCATAGCTGAAACCACTTGCTGGTCCTCACCTAAGATGATTTTCTTAACTAAATCGATATTTTCCAGCTGTGATCTTGGCTTTGCATGCTGCTCATCCGAATCAGATGTATTTACTTCCTCATCCATAATCTCGATCACTTTTTCACTTAGAGATGTAATACGTTTTTTGCTTCTACCCTTGTTTAGCTTATCTGTCTCTTTATCATATGGAGAATATCTTTTCCCCCGTCCGACCGGGGGAACGTTTTCCATCCCCTGATTAATACTAATCCGGTATTAATTTATAAAGGCACCCTACTATCTCACTCACTCCAACTCTCTCCCCCACTTCACACTGCCCCTGCTAACTCTCAAATGAATAGCCACTTGACGCTTCGCACGTCCGATCGCCACGGCGGTCCGAACGCGACTCCATCAAGATAGGTATTTTGTTCTCAATAAATATACATATATAAGTCAACAGGTTAGAAACGTTTACAATTTTCTTGCATTTCACGAAAAGTTAAATATTTTGGTAAACTTTTCAAATTTTGACCTGCACTGTATTAATTAATTTTTTTTTTAGATATAATTTCTTAAAAAAATCTAAATTTAAAATAATTATGTTTGATTCATATGTTAAAAAATTAGTGATCTTACCATTTCGTTAGCAGCATAGCCGGGTCTAGAACGGACCTCTCTGGCATCAGAATTGAGTTCCACACCGCAAGTTGTGCAATTGAAATGATACGGATGATAAAGTTCACCACGGAATCGTAAAGGTTTATCATCGATTACTCCACTGAAAAATTTTGAAAACGAGTAAATTAAAATGTAATATTTTAAAATAGTTTGTATTACATTAATTATTAGTTTTAAGTTTTAGTAAATTTTTCAGATACTTTAGACTAAATATAATATAAATGTAATATAAATAAAAAGCCTTAACGATCATAACTGGATTTTACAATTAGTGCTGATTTTATATACCTTATTAAGTTCACAAAACTGTGTGCTGAATAATTTTTTTATCTTAAAACATAGTTCTAAATTAAAATAGTAATATCACATTATTAAATTGAAAGTCAATTTAATAATAATCGATGCTAACAATCTAAATGTCAGAATTCTTTCCTCTCTAAAAATTCTAAAAAAATTTTGATGATTGTTAAGGCTTTTCGTTTATATTGTGTTTTCACATATTGGTCGAAATTCTCTATTTAATATGATTTGAGACTAATTTTTAAAAATGTTAAAAATATTTTTTTATCAAAAAGCAGCAAATGACAATATTTAAGAGAAAAATATCGTTTCTCCGGATAAAATTTAAAAAAATCTAAGACTAGGCATTTTAATAAATTTTAAATAAAAAAAGAACACTGCTTTTTCTGTCAAACCAAATTTTGGGGAAAATAGTATTCTATAATTCTCCCCTTTCCTCTATTCTAATTAAAATGACGTTTGAGTTTTTAATTTCAGGTCATTGAAAAATTCAATTATTAACAATAAATCCATTTGATCTCTATGCAATTCATCCAGTTACCGATAAATCGTGTAGAGATTAAAATTTTTTATTATCTAGTTAACTTACGATTAAACTTAAATTTGAAATTTTAGCTAATAAGCTTTGCTTATGGCATCATCAAGAGTAAACCCAATGGACATTGGATATAACATCATTGGATACATCAAGTCAAATTTAACCATAAGTTAACCAGATAATGAAAAACCGGACCTAAATGGATTTATTGTTAATACAAAAATAAACTTTTTTGGGACCTGAATAAACAAAGTGTTTTCCAATAAACTTTGCTCCCTGAACATAAATCCGGTGGCGAAATTGACCTATCACGTCAGGTTTCCAAGAAAATTAAGATTAAATGTGCTAAAAATAAATCCAATTGCAAAAGGATACAAAAGCAATGTTGAAAAATATTTATTTACTTTCTTAAAAAAAAAAAAGATTCTAAAAACCTTCTAAAAAATGATAAAATGGAAAACCTTAAGCTGTACATACTATCTATGGTACTAAAGACGTATCTTTTATGCAATAATAAGAACATACTGGCATTGATGACATATATGTTTTCCAAGCACACCAGCTTTCACATTGGCATTGCATGTGTGGCACAGGGCTCTGCCTTGACATTTGATGAAACCCGCATCCGCTAATTCACCGTTACATTCTTCGCAGCGGAAACATTGCGGATGCCAATTTGAATTCATCGCTTTAATCACACGGCCAATAACAAACTCACCTATTGCAAAGATGATAACTCGATTAAATACATTTAAAGTGTTACCTCACCATTTCACTATTCTAAAATTAATAAATGATATTTAAACAATTAATAAAATTTAACTATAACTTACCACACTTGCCACAGCATGGTGCAAATAGAACATGAAAGTCATGTTCGCAATACTTGTATCCTTCAAATTCGTAAAAGATTCCATCTGGAAATGGCCGGAAGCATTGTGCGCACCTATCAAAATGATATTAACATGACTTAAAAATCTATAAAATAATATTTTTTATTTCGCAGAAAATAAATTAATGTTTGAAGCAATCCAAAATAAAGATATATGTATATTATGATGTGACGTCCTGTTGGGCCGCTCGTCACAAGGGTCATAAGACCCGACAGAAAGTACGCTACGAGTTTTGCGTCCTCTCAGCTCTTGAAGATGTCGGGCATGTCGGCGGACATGTTAAGGTTCCTGTTTACTCGCCGTGACTATATTGAAGTCGTGATGTCAGAAGCGTGAAATTGCGTGAAATAACAGATAATTTTGTTCCTGCTATTTGTAAATAAAAACCATTTGGATAAAACAGACTAATCAGATGTCTTTAAAACACTTGCAAAAATGAATAAAGACTATCCTTTTTCTGCCTAACAGTCAGTAAATAATCGTAAAAAACACGTGAAGGCTATTCAGACAGGAAAGCACATGGATAACTATTGAAAGAAGTGAAAAATGTGCTTTTATGTATAAAATTCAAAGAAATTTTACTTGCGGCCCATTTTTACGAATTTGGTAAATACCAGACAAGTCATATTGTTACAATGAAACACGTAATAACAAAATAACATGCACGACAACATATAATCGTCAATCTGTCACGTTTCACGCCTATTACTTCTAATTTTGTCCGCAATGGACTGTCGCTATCGGACAAAATTAGAAGTAATAGGCGTGAAACATGACAGATTGACGATGAGATGTTATCGTGCATGTTATTTTGTTATACGTGTTTCATTGTAAAAATATAACTTGTATCGTATTTACTCAATTCGTAAAAATAGATCGCAAGTAAACTTTCTTATGTATAAAAGCACATTTTTCGCTTCTTTCAATAGCTATCCGTGTTTTCGTGTCTGAATAAGCGTCATTTTACGTGCTTTTTACGACTATTTACTGACTGTTAAGCAAAAAAAGGATACTCTTGACCCATTTTTACCAGTGTTTTAAAATCAACTAATTAGTCTATTTTATCCAAATTGTTTTTATTTACAAATGGCACGTCGAAAACTTTAGTTTAACCGCGGCGTGTGTTGTCTTGTTTTAATAGCTTCACTTTACATGCTTTTTATGATTATTTACTGACTGTTAGGCAGAAAAAGAATGGTCTTGACCCATTTTTACAAGTGTTTTAAAGCCATCTGATTAGTCGGTTTTATCCAAATTGTTTTTATTTACAAATGGCACGTCGAACAAAATTACGTGTCATTTCAAGCAATTTCACGCTTCGACGTCACAATTTTAATATGGCCACGGCGAGTACTCAGAAGCCTTAAATAAATATTATTTCGTAATGAAAACAAATAGAATAAAATAAATTAAAAACTATTTTATAAAAGAAACTCGTTATTTATATTAATATAGTACAAAAAAAATCAATCTTTTGCAAAATTGCAATCTTTCAAATGTTCTCCTATCATATTAATCATTTAAATCACCTAAAAATCTACTGAATTAAAATCTACTGCTCGGTATTGGACAACAATTTTATCTCAATTACAAATTTTAACTTTGTGCTAATTATTAATCTTTATATTTAATTTTAAACTAATTTCCTTTTATTAATCCAAGTATTAATTATACACTAAATCATTTTTTTTATTTTTACCAAGTATAGCCCAAGTTACACTAAAAAAAGGGGGGGAGGGTCGGATATTGCATAGCTCTTCTCTATAAGTTTATTGTATCAACAGACGCAATAAACTCGCGGCTCGCACCAATGTATATATTTTTCCTTCCATGTAAAAAACGCTACCGTGCATCATTTACAGAAAGTATACTTTCCACATTACATACTAAAAATGACGGATGTCTTGCACATTACAACATTTTGATATATTTTATTCTTTTATTTTTTTAACTTAGTCTTTCCATTTTCATTGGTCAATTTTCATTTACTATCGTTTATTTTATTCTATCCATTTGTTACAAAATAGTTTTATAATTTATTTTTAATAATTTCCTAATTTTTAACCAGCAACTTACACGAAACATTGAGGATGCCATAATTCACCGTTTGAGTTAACAATTTTTTCATGAGCGACAAAACCTTCTCTGCATCGGGAACAGAACATATGATCCAACGACATTTCTGTAACCCTGTATAAAATGTTAAATGTATAATTGTTAAACGTCATATTTAATTAATCATTAAATTAAATAATAGAAGCGTGTTGTAAATATATCGTAATATTAATTTCGTATGTTTGAATAATTATTTGATTAATATAGACAATTATGTACATATGGGTCCTTTGCTTATATTGCCAGGAAAGCAGAAAAATGAAGAAATAAATTGGTTGTTTAAAAAATTTCACTTTTGAAAAATTGAAAAAATTGTTTAGTTTTTATAACTAGTAATAAAAATAATTAATATATTTAAAAAATGCCTCATTATCATTAATTAAGTAGATTGTATTACTTTAAAATTTTTCTTCTTGTCTCTTCAGAAAGAAAATTAATTTTGACTTGCATTATTTGTCAATAAAATAAACATTCTTGTACAAAATATTTGTACAAGATTTTTTAATTAAAAAAATTCTGTAATAATCTTTCTAAAAATATTATAAAATAAATTATATTAGACACACAGAAAGAAAGAGAGAGAAAGAGAAAGAGAAACAGAGAGAGAGAGAGAAAGAGAGAGAGAGAAAGAGAGATTTAATTTTATTGTTGAAATATACAATTCTTAAAAAAAGCAAATTCATAATATTAAATTTGAATAAAGTGATTATTGAATATATATTTTTAGAGAATGAAAAAATATCCACTAACTTTTGCAGAGTATAACAAAAAAAAATTATTTACTATATTTACGCCTCACCTTTAATCGACAATTGGTCAGTTTCATAATAATGGATGTATTGTACATACTAAACCTGATTAATAGTGTTTAAGTGACTTCTTTCATTTTATTCTTTAGAGAAATACTTATGATTGACCAGTTTTATAATATCAATGTTATAACTTTGTTGTAAATCAGGCCATGTAAATGTAGTCACTGACTTGTAATGTATCTCATGAAAATATCAAATAAACTTGATATCTGAGAAAAGATTGCTTGACTAATATAATGTTTGAAGGAAATTGTGTATTTAAATTTGATTTTAAATCCTCTAATATATTAATTTTGATAAAAAATAACTTTTATGTTGTTTTTCAAAAAACTGATTCAATTATATATTTTATTAGATATGTGCAATTATGTAATTATGTATGCCCTATACGTGCTTATGCAAAAAAAATTAACATTTCTCAAGATGATGCTTACCCTGGCATATTTTAACGGCAAAAGACGATTACGTTTTGATGTTGACGAACACTCCTTACTACCTTTTCTTTCTATTTGTTTTGTGTTTGCTGAACACGATGATTATTACTACTGAAACAGTATTAAAAATACATTAACAAATAATAAAAGCAAATAGAGAAATAATGCAACTTTAATACGTTCAAAATTAATAATAGATTTAACACAATTAAATGGAAAAAACGGTTATAGCAGGATCTTAATGCTTAGTAATATTCTTTATATGATTATATATATATATATATATATATTTTTTTTTTTTTTCTAGTTCTTCAAATTGTCCACCACTTACTTTCAATCTTGAAAAAACTTTTAAATTGAATCACAATAATAATATACCATAATATATTAAATTAATAATTTAAAATCTTTATGTTAATAAGCATCTTTCAAACAATGCAAAGAACATATAGCAATAATGCAATAATAAGTTTGTTTTTTTATTAGTAATTGTTTTTTTTAGTTTACAAAGAAAAGAATTCCAATGAGAATTCAATACTCTCATGTACAGCAATGAAAATCTGTGAAGATTAAAACCATCATAAATATTATCTCAATTATATTTATGATGGTTTTAAAATTATCATCAATATATCATACCAAGTAAATTATGAAAACACTCGTGCATAAGATATTCAGAAGACATCTTATTCCAAACAAAGTAAATATGTACAGAGTACATCTTGGAGACATCCTAAAGACATATGACAGGTAGAAAATCTTTCAGACATTTCTAAAATGCCTCTATTTACATGTATATAGAATTTATGGAATACTAATAAATTTCTTTGATATATACTGATATAATAGTGCATAAAGAGATACTTGTATGATTATACTGTTTATTGAGGGGGAACGATACGTTTTATACATATATTGTGTATAGCTGAATGTTATTTTGTTTCGTGGAATAAAATATTGAATTTTCTGTGCAGTTTATCTTTTCTCTTTTTTCTCCAATGAAAAAAAAAAGAAAAAAAGAAAAATCGTGCAAGAAGTTTAGTTAAAAAAAAAACAAGCTTAAAATATTCATTACCAAAACTACTTACAAAGCGCTCTTGCATCTAATTGGCATACAAGGATCATTAAAAAAATAAATTTTGTGTACTCGGATATAAAATTCTTGATCTAGGTATTGTCTTATAAACATTACACTACATTCCCTAGCATATTATATTGAACAAATATCGCGATATCGTATAAATACATGTATATCATGATATTATAAGAATATTTGTATCTAGAATATTGTAGGATAATTATATAATATTTTGTGCTGTTAAGGTCCTTCAAGCAATGTAGTACTATTTTTAAATTTGTAATTTCCAAAAATAAGTCATGTAACTGAAGCTTTTATTTATCAAAACAGTTTTGTGTCAGAAGATTTTGGTGTCCAATTGCACAATTGACTTATTTCTTAGACTCTAACATTATTTTTGTCTATTATAAAACCTTCAAATAACTTTAAAAACATCAAAGTTTAATGTTTAATTAATAAATTTCACTGTAATTAATACAAATAGTTATTATATTCTTTAACTAATTTATCTATATGATAGCATCATATAAACAGATAGTACTCTCAATGTAATTACAATTGATAAAAGCTAAGTACAGTCAAATTAATCTTGTTCTTGTAACATTATCAGTTAAATTAGATTTGTGTTTTTAATCATATCCTGTAACACCCTTAATCATGCTCATCTTTGGCTTTTTTTATTTTAGTTAATAACTTGTAATCATAATAAAATATACATACAAAGAAAATAGTCATAACAAGTATGTGATTACAAATAATGTAATATGTTTTTGTACATTGTTATCATAAAAATATTTAATTCATTTTATGAAAAACATTTGTTAATTATTTTCACAGTAAAAGTGTAATAAAGTTAAAAATGTGTATACAAATAAACAAAATTTTCTTAGTATTCATAAAAAAAATCATTGCAACTATGTTATAATATATTTATATTGTCCACAATATATTTTCATTTCATGTAATATTGTTTTATTATATTATTTTAAATATTATGCAATATCAATATCTACTTTATACCAATCATTTATATACATATCAACTAGTTGATACACAAATTAAATAGTTTTGTGCAAATTAAGCCATTATTGTTAGATACACTCTCTTAGATATATCTCGATTATTATAATCATTTTTATTTTTCAATATATTTGCAATATACATTCAAGATTTTAGTGTTCAGCAATAATTAAAGGCGTAAAAATATATTTTATTTCCCTGACAGCACATGATATGGTTCCAGGTAGCAAGCTGACAATATTTGTTATCATTTTAACATGAAAATAACTTGATGACATTTTGAGGTTAAAATGATGACAATGTCAGCTTACTACATGGGATATAAATATCATGTAAAAAACTAAAAGCATTGTAATTAGTTATAACATTTATACTTAATTTTGTAAAATTAAAATATAAATACCTTTATAGATATTAAAGTATATACAAGAGTATATAAAAAAATTTGTTTGCTTGTAAAAGTAATGAAAATTAACATAGTATCATGACGTATGTTGAAGAGAGACCAAAAAATAACGTGTGTAAAATATTCAATGTTAATAAAAATATTACAAAATTTTAATATCAAAAATATTGAAGTTGAAAAACTATTTTTCGAATTATATTGTTGCAATAAGCGATATCTCACCTCTTTTTAGTCACCTGCTATGTACTAACATATATTTAATTTTAATTTGATAAAATATAATTTTGTAGCTAAGAATGAGTGTTTTAGAAAAACTTTGTAAACCAGTTCCCTTCTCGGCATTGTAAGCTGAAGAGAAATATTTATCTAATATAATTTTGTAGCTATAACTTTATCTCGGAAATATATCCTGGGAATCATTACCTGACTATAATTTTTGTTTAATTAACCAATTGTTAATCGAGAACAGAATTTGCGATAAATGTAAATATTGAATAAACTAAATGAATATATATAAATAACGTAATAAGGTTATATAAAGAACTACCTATGCAACTGTCACGTAAAGCCACAGTCTTGTCAGACTTTAAACAGAAATAGCCAATCCGATTTCAGCGAACATGGTATGACCTTTTATGAAAGCGCGAACATGGATTCTAATGGATTCTATGATTCGTCCTACGCCTACGTCACACCCGCCACACCCATGATACATACGCGAAATAAACGTAAATAATGACGGTGTGAAGATGTCAAAGCACAAACTTGGAATCAGGCAGTTTCTTAATAATGATTCAAAATTGACAGTGTTCCAGTTTCCTCCAAAATTCTATATTCGGTTCTACTTCGGTGTAGCTCAAAGTCATGGTGGAAGGGATAGCATGGTGTGCTCAATTTGTAGCCTTCTTTCTCTAAAATCTGCACTCTCTGTCGTTTTTCTGCCTTTAATTTCGCACGGCTGCCAACTGTGAAAAGTAGTCGTATTGCAGAGACCATCGGAGAAGTGAGGCTGGAGTCCTATGGATGCGGAACGTGCGCAATGCGGAATTGGCGGAACGCTCGTGATTGGTCCTACAAATATTCCGTCAAGAACGTTCCGCTGAATTATATTTCCCTATGTCCCATGGAGCGGAATTTGCGGATGCGTAATTGTCATCTGCCAATCGCAATATTTTTCCCATAGATCTTTCCATTGTATCTATCAAAATCAGTGTATATTATTGGCTCGCGCAGATTACACTTCCGCATTTTCCGCAGCATGGGACATAGGCTGGAGTCCCATGGATGCGGAACGTGCGCAATGCGGAATTGGCGGAACGCTCGTGATTGGTCCAATCAGTTTTACGTCCGCCGAATTTTATCCGCAAGTTTTTACTTTATGCGCAACGCCCCTGGGAGTCGATCATGAAACTTTTTCCCTAAGGCGGAAACGTGAAAAATGAAAAATTTCTCCATTAACTTCAATGGTAAAGATTTTCACTTTTCACGTTTCCGCCCTAGGGAAAAAGTTTCATGATCGTCCCTCAGATGTTAAATAGCGCAATGTAATTTGGAGCCGAATGATAGGTGAAATAGGTTCGCGAATAACGTTTTGTTTAGCAATAATAGGTCCAACTAATGCCAATAGTTTTTCAAATAGTTGATGTGGCATTCTAAAATAATCTAGATATTTTTCTGTGTCTTTGGCCACCATTTCCTTAACAAGATTATCGCTTGCTCCTTGTTGCAATCTCCTTTCAGCGTTAAATATAGGTCGCACCCAAAATTGTCGTTTTTTTTTATTTTTTTCATTTGTAATTGCAATGTTGTATAATACATATAATTTTGAAATCTTGCGGCGTAGCTCCTGCTTTTTAAATGCACACGTACATTTATTTAAAAAGTTTATTAATAAACCAACAATTAAATGTAACTTTTCCGACTTCATAATTAATAATAATTGTTTTTTACGGAGTGTTAATTGACACGTAGTTATTCGTCAATTGTGACCGATATATGATGGAGTTTTTCAACTTTGATGTTGTACACCCAAGGACTTTGATTCTGTCCATGGGGAAATTTTCCCAACTGAGAAGTCACTATCTTTCTACATATTTACAGTTTATGATTAACGTAACGACCAATAAGCTCTAGTCGTTTCATTAATCATGAACTGCGAGTATGTAGAAAGTGATGACTTCTCAATTTGAAAAATTTCCCCATGGACAGAATTAAAGTCCTTGGGTGTACACCCAAGGACTTTGATTCTGTCCATGGGGAAATTTTCCAAACTAAAAAGTCGCTATCTTTCTACATATTTACAGTTTATGATTAACGTAACGACCAATAAGCTCTAGTCATTTTATTAATCATGAACTGCGAGTATGTAGAAAGTGGTGTCTTCTCAGTTTGGAAAATTTCCCCATGGACAGAATCAAAGTCCTTGGGTGTACACCCAAGGACTTTGATTCTGTCCATGGGGAAATTTTCCAAACTAAGAAGTCGCTATCTTTCTACATACTTACATTTCATGATTAACGTAAAGACCAATAAGCTTTAGTCGTTTCATTAATCATGAACTGCAAGTATGAAGAAAGTAGTGACTTCTTAGTTTGGAAAATTTCCCCATGGACAGAATCAAAGTCCTTGGGTGTACATGTATATGCGATTCCGATCCGCAGAAGTTCGAATGCCTATTGGCTCTGGCAGACCAGCGCGATTTGCGACACGCGACGCACGATTATTCAATAGGCGTACGTCTTTTCAAAAAATTGTAAACGCCTATTGGATAATCGCGCGTCGCGTGTCGCAAATCGCGCTGGTCTGCCAGAGCTATATGTCCCATGCTGCGGAAAATGCGGAAGCGTAATCTGCGCGAGCCAATAATATACACTGATTTTGATAGATACAATGGAAAGATGGGAAAAATATTGCGATTGGCAGATGACAATTACGTATCCGCAAGTTCCGCTCCATGGGACATAGGGAAATATAATTCAGCGGAACGTTCTTGACGGAATATTTGTAGGACCAATCACGAGCGTTCCGCCAATTCCGCATTGCGGAATGTTCCGCATCCATGGGACTCCAGCCTGAGGCTCAATGCACACAGGACTAGAGTCCTGTATAAAGAGAGAAGCGACATCAAACCCCCACCACAACCTTCAGTATCCAATTGAGTCCTCCACCGCCACACTCTACACAAGACGCGCTCCAATCCAATAGGCGTTTACAATTTTTTGAAAAGACGTACACGCCTATTGGATAATCGCGCGTCACGTGTCGCAAATCGCGCTGGTCTGCCAGAGCCATTACGCGTGGCGGATAGCCAATCATTCTTTTGCTGTTTTATTTCTTTCCATAAAAGCGAAAAAATGATTGGCTACCTCACCACGCGTAATGCGTTGACGCGTGCTGTGTGCATTGAGCATTAGTTTAATTTCTTGTAATTTAATTATTTATAAAATAATTTTAATAACGTATTATTTATTAAAATAATTCTAATCATGTATTATTAAAATAATATTTACTAACAATA
The DNA here is from genome assembly GCF_016802725.1 of Solenopsis invicta. Lineage (NCBI taxonomy): Eukaryota > Metazoa > Arthropoda > Insecta > Hymenoptera > Formicidae > Solenopsis > Solenopsis invicta. The sequence goes on along the minus strand of NC_052674.1, from coordinate 14,002,843 downwards.
ATTTTTATTTAGAAATAGGAATTAAGCAAAAGATGGATTTCCAAAAATTCCGTGAAGCTAAAAATCGCAAGTTCTGATTAATTAAATATTATTATAATATAATTTCATACTTATTTTATACAAAATCAAATAACTATAAGATTATAAAAAAATTATATTAATATTGGCAATATCAAAAAATTTATCCTACAAACAAACTTTGTAGTTAATTTTCAGTCTTTGGAAGTTCTTGTACTCTTTAATTCTTATTTTAAAATCAAAATTATTGTCAGTAAATATTTTAATCAATAATACATGATTACAATTTTTTTATAAATAATTAAAATATAAAAAATTAAACTAACCTCTTTGCTGATTTTTGCAAGGCAACTAATCTCAAATTCAACTTACAATAGGCCTGTTCATGTTGCTGCCCTTTTATTTAATTAATTTCTTTGTCGTCTTTCTCCTTCTTACGATTGAATATATATTTATCTCATCTCGAGTGCAAAAATTTTTGGGGATTTCAAGCAACTCGAACAAACCTATTACGGAACACAGCGTAGTTAGTTACAGTGCTACCAACTTTATTAAAAAAACTATTTTTAATAGAACTTTCGGAATACACCCTCGGAATACACCCCGGGTCTATGTAACTGGGACTCAAGGGCCTTGCACATGAAATGCATAACATAACATAAACACAACATAAAGGGGTCGATCATGAAACTTTTTCTCTAAGGCGGAAACGTGAAAAGTGGAAAATTTTTCCATTAATTTCAATGGTAAAGATTTTCACTTTTCACGTTTCCGCTCTAGGGAAAAACTTTCATGATCGACCCCAAGACCCATGATGTAAAAAACAAGGTGAAACAACGCGCATCGTCGGCGGCTCGATGCGCGGTAAGAGGCGTGGCTTAATGTGATGCGCCAATGAAATTTTGGTCCAAATATATCCGCGCAATTTAAATACGAAACAATCATATGTAGTCACACGTACTTAAAATGTAGAAGTTGTTAAAAAAAAATATATAAAAATGTAAAAATACTTGAAATTTATTATCTTTAACACAAATCACTGTTGCAATAAACACTGTTGTTATAAACATGAAATATAACAATTTAGCCATACACATAAGCTCATTCTTATAACTTTCCAAATTTCTTCTAATCCAAGTTTAAAAAATTTGAAATCACAATTTTCATTAATGTACAAAGTCTCAACCTTACCTTCACGTTCTTCTTTTTTTAAGTAGCTTTGAATTTCTTCGATTCACCAATTATCTCAAATTCACGTATAAATACAAGTATACATACGTCTCAGGCTGCAGTCCACTTAGCGCTTCAAACGCTACAGCAGCGGGATTCTGTAACTCTTAACGACAGCTAGGGATATCGTTATGTGTCGTTGCGCAGCTTTTCTACCATATATAATATCTGCGCTGTAATGATACCGAATTGTCGCTAAAGGTGCGAATTCATGCAGCGATAAATCGCTGGCGACTTTCCCCTTCTACCTCAATTTTTCCCTTCTACACATATTTGTGCCGAATCCGTTGGAATCCGTCGACAAATCGTCAAAAGTTCAACTTGGTTGAACTTCAGCGACAAGTCGACACAATCGTGAGCAGTATGGAATCTTCAAATACCAATTTAAGAACGGATACGTGAAAAAAGCTATGATCCTGACGGTCTTTTAAGAATGGAGCTACCCAATACTGTTTCTTTTTGTAATGCCGTTTCTCTTGTGTTTTTTGCAATTCCAACATTATAGCAGTTGTAATCACTATTCGTAGCTTTTTAATTGCTCTTGCTACTGCTGTTCCCAAAATATTTGCGCATTCAGCAGAATACACCTTATTTGAACGTATTGTCACTTTCATTTTTCTTCACTCTTCAATTTCTATTAAAAATAATACTTATTACTCTGTAATTATTAACTAATAATTTACTGAGTTAATTGCGCCTATTGACACTAAACGCCTATTACGCCTTTTGCAATCAACTCAGTAAATTATTAGTTAATAATTACAGATTAATAAGTATTATTTTTAATAAAAATAATACTTATTTTATTTTATACTTTTTTAATACTTTTTTTTATATTTATTGTATTTTTAGTCGCTAGCGATTTGTCGCCACATGAATATGTACTGGGAGAAAAGCGACAGATACTTGACGCTGGCGTTACTTTTCCCCCACTTCTTCCAAGTCGCCAGCGATTTATCGCTGCATGAATTCGCAGCTTAAGGAGTTACAGAATTCCACTACAGAGCATTCGTAGCATTAAGGGTGCCGTCACATGGGGCGTAACTTGCGTAAGCGTAACTTGCGCCGACCAATGATATCGTTTTACTGGAACATTAGCTTTCGCCTAGTTACTTTACGCTTTTTACCTTATTATCGTTACGTCGAATCTAATTTCCTGCGTAAGAAATGCTGTGTATACATGTTTGGTAACACATGTATTACTTAAATAAGCAGAACAAAATTGAAAGATAGATAATGATATCAGGTTAAATTAAGAAATAGTTTTATGTCAAATTTATTATTTATAATAGCTATTCTGTAATAACATTCTGTCATATCCAATTTTCTTGCGATATGTTGATACAAAATTTTAAGGTTATACCCACATAGCACGTAATATTTCTGTGATATCACAGAATCATTGCAATATCACAGAAATATTACATATTACTGTGAAATATCACAGAAATATTACTGTGATATTACACAGTGATAATGACATTGAAATATTCCACTGATATCACAGAAATATCACAGAAATATTACTGTGACATTACACAGTGATAATAACATTAAAATATTCCAATGATATCATTGCAATATATTGTTGCAATATTTAATTCCAAAGAACAAGGTAATGTCAAATGACGTTTTTATTATGTCTTATTAATGCAACGTCACTATCTCTTTGATTAATTTCGATATTTTTAGTATCCTTAATATTCTTGGTAATTTCGGTATCCTATAGAAGAAATCAACTTACAAATAAAATAATTATGTCTTTGCCCTTTCGTGGAATAAAAGTGAAAGTTAAGAAAAAAAGTTAATTAACTTTATTATTAGTTTAGATATTTACTTAGTTTATCCCTTAAACTGTATATATGTATAAACTATAATGTACGCTCTTCTATGTAATCTATCAATTTAATTATTGCTTTACAACTCGATCAATAATGATTTTATTAAAAAATTACAGAAAAACCTTTGTATTTGTCTTATTACCATTTATAATTTTTACAGGAGCACAAAAATAGATTTTAATTTTTAAAAATTTTTATCATAAGGTATTTAAAAAAAAAATGTTTACAAAAAGTTTTGTTAATACACATTTAATATTCACTTGGCAATAAACATTTTAAAGTATATTTAGAAGTTTTTGATAAAAATATACATTTTTACGTCGTTTAATATTTACTGCTCGGTACATTATTTTGTGAAATAGTTTATTCATTAATATTGATTAGACTATTAAACACCACAGTAAAAGGTTTTTCAAGTTTTTTAAAATATTAAAATTCCAACAAATTTTTCTTTAGATTTCATTTTTTTTCAACTCTATTAAAAAATATGATTATATATATTCTATCATTAATTAGGTATTTTATAATGTTCATTAATTATATGTATGTATATAATGTTGCGGCTCGGTCACCGACCGTTACAACATACGACGAAACAAGTGAGCGCGTGCACAACCGCTATGCGGTCCCGCCGTGTGTATAAGACTCCACGCAAACAAGTGAGTGCTGGCACCACCGCTAGGTGGCCGCGCCGCTGGAGACCTCGGCTGTGTTCCGATATTAACTGCCAGTACTGAAAATGTATAGTATAGGTGACATGAACTATAAATTTTCAGTACTGCCAGTAAAAACGGAACACAGCCCTCGTGAGTCAAGTGCAGCCACAGGTGTTATATCTAGACACCACTGCAGCCGACCGAGCCGACTCACCACGACTCACTAGCTCACACTTCAGTGAGATTTTAAAGAAAATCGTTGCTTGTTGTAATTTGGAAACGAATACTCGTTCTAATTTTTTTCCCAATGTGGTGTCCCTTGAAAAAAAAGTTGATAAACTTGTTTTAATGAACTGATTTCTGATCAGTAACGGATTATATTTTGTCAGTTAACTGATAAAACATCATCAGTTACTGATCAGTAATCAGTTTATTGAAACAAGTTTATCAACTTTTTTTTCAAGGGGTACGTGTGGAACGCTGTTCCATATAAAATTTTATATTTTTACATGTAAATAATATTTTGTATTGTTATTTAATCTTGAACATAAATTAAAATTATAATTCAAATTGAATCTTTTTTAACAAAAATGAAAAAGGATACAAGAGATTTTTTTTGTAAGTTAAACATTTATTACGTTTACATTATTGTATTGTTTTAATAAATATAATTATTTTTTTCTATGTCTAATATATATTACATATAACAATATGAAAATAATATTAAGAATAACAATAAAAATAAAATAAAGTAAAATAATTTATTTATTTAATTTCTTGCAATATTATTTAAATATCACATAAACATCACAGAAATATTTTGAAATATGACAGTAATATTACTATGAAATATCACAGTAATATTACAGTGATGCGTTTTCGCGGACATTTTGATATTACTGTGATATCACAGTAATATTTCGTGATATTTCTGCAATATTTCATTTGTAATATTGCAATGTAAAAGTGATATTGCTGTGATATCACTGCAATATTACGTGCTATGTGGGTAGTTGTACATTAATAGATATGTCCGTGTTGCTTGAATTTCTTGCATGTAAAATGCTTTCATTTTCTTAAATGCCTAACATATATTTATTTTGTTTTAAATATATAAATTTTTGAAAATTACAAGGAACAGGAATATATGCCCGCACAAGTTAGATTTGCACATAGATGATTCACACATACTAGTGTGCAGAGTATCAGTTCCACATGAGACGTATTTTCCGAGACGCGTAAATTACAAAAACCAATTGTAAATTTGTTTAGCATTTCTGTTAGAGAGTACAAGAGAAACCCTAATCAGCAATTGGTTGCATTAGATACGCATTTCTTAAAAATCCGCGAAATGACTTGGTTAGGTGGCGTGCGAGTGAGTGGATGTGTGGCGAGAGTGTGCGAGTTTTGGTAAGCTTTGCGTAGATAAATAAGTCAGCGGAGGGAGGTAGGAGAGGGGAGAGAGAATCGGGAGAGGGGGTAGTTTTAGGGTGAGTGAAGGCAGAGGGGAGAAAGAGGTGAGTAAGAAGCTAGAAGGGTAGATAGGTAGTAGCGGCGAAGAGAGGTTAGGATGACGAGTAAGGCGGGAGATAGAGAAGTCGGTAAGGTAGGGAGTAGAGATTTGAGACAGCGAAAGTTGGTAACTGAGGAGAAATCGAATGGTAAAAAAGTCTCATTTAGGTTAGAGGAGTCGGGAGGGACGAGGACAGTAGACTGGGAAAGAGAGCGAGAGAAGATGAGAAGAGAATGAAAAGAAGAGGTAAAGGAACTGAAGGAGGAGATAAAGAAGTTAAAGGAGGAATTACATAAAACAAAGAGCAAAGAGAAAATATGGGACGAAAGATTCTGCGATGTGATAGAGAGAATGGAAAATGTGGAAAAATGGAAGGAGGAGGTCAGGAAGGAGTTCATAGGAGAAAAGGAGGAAGAGGAACTGAGAAGCAGCGAAGGAGAAAGTGAAAGAGGAGGAAGCAGCAGAGCGTCTAGAATAAGTAAATGGGGGAGCATAAGATCAATAGGTAGTGATGACAGATTTAGCGACAGAGAGGTGAACAAACTGAAAAGATGGATGCACGAGAAGGAAAGAGAGGAAAGAAGCAGCAATATAGTTATCAGAGGACTGGGTAGAAGAAGGGAAGAACTAGAAAAAGAAGAGGATAGGAACACATGGATAGAGAAGTTTTTGGAGAATGAAATCGGAGTAGAATGCAAAATAAAGATGTGCAGGATAAGCAGAACGGTAGTTATAGCAAAAGTGGAAGGAGAAGATAAAAAGAAAGAGATCATGATAAACAAGAGTAAGTTGAGAGGAGGCGAAATTTTAATAGTAAATGATTTATCATGGGAGGAGAGGAAGACTCAAGAGAAGATTCACAAATGGAGAAGAGAACAGAGAGAGAAGGGAATAGAAATAAAAATGGGGACAGGAAGAGTAAAGATAGGAGATAGATGGAGAAACTGGGAAGAGATAGAGGAGGAAAGAGAGAGAGAGGAAAGAAGGGCAGAAGAAGAGGAGAGAGAGAGAGGAAAAGAAAGGAGGAGAGTGGAAGACGGAGAAGATAAGAGACGGGAGGATTTCAACTAAGCCAGGAAGAGGAAGGGGAAGAGGAAGAAAGGAAGGAAGAGAATGAAGAGAGGAGGAGACTGACTTTTTGGAACATAGCAGGTATCTGGAGACAAGATGTAGAGTTTTGGAATTTTATAGGAGAAATGGATTATGTATGCTTAATAGAAACATGGTTGGAGGAGAAAGGATGGGAAAGAATTAGGAAGAGATTACCAACGACACATTTATGGGATTGCAGCTTGGCGATTAGAGAGAAAAAGAGGGGTAGAGCAAGAGGAGGTTTTATTGTAGGAGTAAATAAAGAGTGGGGAAAAGAGCAGCTAAAAGTAAAATGGTTAGAAGAAGAAGGGATGTTAGTAACAAAAGTCAAGAACAAAGAAGATAAACGGTGTTTTATAATAATAGGGATATACGCAACCAGAAACTGGGTTACAACAAGTAACATGATAGAGAGGATAGTGGAGGAAAATAAAGGAGAATATATAATAATAGGAGGAGACTTTAATGCAAGAACTGGTACGGAGGGAGGGAATGATGAAGAAGAATGGGGAGTAGTACGCAAAAGCAAAGACAAAGTAGTTAACAATAGAGGGAGGGAATTCATAGATTTAGTAGGAGAAATAGGGGGAAACATTATGAATGGAACAATGAAAGGGGATAAAGAAGGGAAATTCACATATGTAGGAGAGAGGGGTAGCTCAGTAATAGACTACGTAGTAATAAGTGAATATTGTAGAGAAATTGTAAACGATTTTAAAATCGTAGGACGATCGGACTCGGATCATATGCCCCTGGTCTTGGAGGTGAAGAGAAACACAGGAAGAGAGAAGAAGAAAAAGATAGAAAAGAAGAAAGAAGAAAGATGGAGATGTAGGTGGAAAGAAAAGGATATAAAGGAATATAAGGAAAAGACGAATGAGACGGAACTGAAAGAAGAAATAATAGAGGAGGTAACAATAGAAGAAAAATGGAAAGCGCTAAAGGAGTTGGCTCTCGAGGCTATGACAAAAATAAAGGTAAAAGAAGGAAAGAAAAGGAAACTAGGATACAAGGAATGGTGGGACAAAAGTTGTACAAGGAGGAAAAAGATAGCCCACAGAGTTTACAGAAGCTGGAGAGTGGGAAAGCTAAACAGAGAGAGATTTATAGAGGAAAGAAGGAAATATAGAGAACACATGGAAGAAAAGAAGAGAAAGTGGAAAGCGAAAGAAGAAGAAGAACTGAGGAAGTTGAAGAATGAGGCGGAGGTATGGAAAGTAATAAATAAGAAAAGAGGAAAAGGAAATTGGATAGAAAATGAGATAAGTAAAGAGGCTTGGACAGAACATTTTAGAAAACTAATAGGAGGGGAAGAAGAGGTGCCAGAAGGGGAAAAGGAAAGAAGAGGAGCAGAAGAGAAGAAACAAGCAAAAAAACAAGAAGTAAGGGAAACGGCCCACATAGCACGTAATATTTCTGTGATATCACAGAATCATTGCAATATCACAGAAATATTACATATTACTGTGAAATATCACAGAAATATTACTGTGATATTACACAGTGATAATGACATTGAAATATTCCACTGATATCACAGAAATATCACAGAAATATTATTGTGATATTACACAGTGATAATAACATTAAAATATTCCAATGATATCATTGCAATATATTGTTGCAATATTTAATTCCAAAGAACAAGGTAATGTCAAATGACGTTTTTATTATGTCTTATTAATGCAACGTCACTATCTCTTTGATTAATTTCGATATTTTTAGTATCCTTAATATTCTTGGTAATTTCGGTATCCTATAGAAGAAATCAACTTACAAATAAAATAATTATGTCTTTGCCCTTTCGTGGAATAAAAGTGAAAGTTAAGAAAAAAAGTTAATTAACTTTATTATTAGTTTAGATATTTACTTAGTTTATCCCTTAAACTGTATATATGTATAGACTATAATGTACGCTCTTCTATGTAATCTATCAATTTAATTATTGCTTTACAACTCGATCAATAATGATTTTATTAAAAAATTACAGAAAAACCTTCGTATTTGTCTTATTACCATTTATAATTTTTACAGGAGCACAAAAATCGATTTTAATTTTTAAAAATTTTTATTATAAGGTATTTAAAAAAAAAATGTTCACAAAAAGTTTTGTTAATACACATTTAATATTCACTTGGCAATAAATATTTTAAAGTATATTTAGAAGTTTTTGAAAAAAATATACATTTTTACGTCGTTTAATATTTACTGCTCGGTACATTATTTTGTGAAATAGTTTATTCATTAATATTGATTAGACTATTAAACACCACAGTAAAAGGTTTTTCAAGTTTTTTAAAATATTAAAATTCCAACAAATTTTTCTTTAGATTTCATTTTTTTTCAACTCTATTAAAAAATATGATTATATATATTCTATCATTAATTAGGTATTTTATAATGTTCATTAATTATATGTATGTATATAATGTTGCGGCTCGGTCACCGACCGTCACAACATACGACGAAACAAGTGAGCGCGTGCACAGCCGCTATGCGGTCTCGCCCAAGGTCCTTGGATTGGCGTTGGAGGGGAAGGAAGGTCGTTGCATAGCCGCCATTTTCGAGACAGCGAGTCAGTGTTAGTGTATGTACGTAGATAGTAAGGTACTACAGCTATTAGTTGTGTGAGTGAGCGAGTGTGCAGTAAAAGTATGGCCGCCGCCATTTTCGTTCCACATCGTTGAAGTGGATGCAACGACCTTCCTTCCCCTCCAACGCCAATCCACGGACCTTGGTCTCGCCGTGTGTATAAGACTCCACGCAAACAAGTGAGTGCTGGCACCACCGCTAGGTGGCCGCGCCGCTGGAGACCTTCTCGTGAATCAAGTGCAGCCACAGGTGTTATATCTAGACGCCACTGCGGCCGACCGAGCCGACTCACCACGACTCACTAGCTCACACTTCAGTGAGATTTTAAAGAAAATCGTTGCTTGTTGTAATTTGGAAACGAATACTCGTTCTAATTTTTTTCCCAATGTGATGTCCCTTGAAAAAAAAGTTGATACACTTGTTTTAATGAACTGATTTCTGATCAGTAACGGATTATATTTTGTCAGTTAACTGATAAAACATCATCAGTTACTGATCAGTAATCAGTTTATTGAAACAAGTTTATCAACTTTTTTTTCAAGGGGTACGTGTGGAACGCTGTTCCACATAAAATTTTATATTTTTACATGTAAATAATATTTTGTATTGTTATTTAATCTTGAACATAAATTAAAATTATAATTCAAATTGAATCTTTTTTAACAAAAATAAAAAAGGATACAAAAGATTTTTTTTGTAAGTTAAACATTTATTACGTTTACATTATTGTATTGTTTTAATAAATATAATTATTTTTTTCTATGTCTAATATATATTACATATAACAATATGAAAATAATATTAAGAATAACAATAAAAATAAAATAAAGTAAAATAATTTATTTATTTAATTTCTTGCAATATTATTTAAATATCACATAAACATCACAGAAATATTTTGAAATACGACAGTAATATTACTATGAAATATCACAGTAATATTACTATGAAATATCACAGTAATATTACAGTGATGCGTTTTCGCGGACATTTTGATATTACTGTGATATCACAATAATATTTCGTGATATTTCTGCAATATTTCATTTGTAATATTGCAATGTAAAAGTGATATTGCTGTGATATCACTGCAATATTACGTGCTATGTGGGGGACGAAGAAGAGCTGAAGGAGGTAGAAATAATTACGGCAATAAATAGATTGAAGAAAGGAAAAGCAGCAGGTATTGATGGGATTCCGATGGAAGCCTGGAAATACGGAGGATCAAAAGTAAGAAAAAGATTTGTGAATTTAGTAAAGGAAATCTGGAAGGAGAATGAAATTCCGGAAGACTGGAAGAAAAGTGTAATTGTGACAATTCACAAGAAAGGGGACACGGAGAAAGCGGAAAATTATAGAGGAGTAGCGCTGTTATGTACGGCCTACAAGGTATACGCAGAAGTTATAAGGAGAAGGTTGGAAAAGGAAGTAGAGGAGAGAGAGCTAATACCAGAGAGCCAAGCAGGCTTTAGGAAAGGAAGAAGGACAGTGGACAACATTTTCATACTGAGCCATGTTGTCCAAAGAGAGAGAGAAAGAAAGGAAGATGGAAATGAAAGAAAGGTGTTCGCCTTCTTCGTGGACCTAAGAGCAGCATTTGACAACGTAAACAGAGAAAAGCTTTGGGAACTGATGGAGGAGTGGAGCATAAACGGAAACATAATCGACAGGTTGAAGGGAATATACAAAAAAACGATGGCAACAACTAGGACGGGAGATGGACTAACAGAGGAGTTCAAGACAAGAAAAGGAGTAAGACAGGGGTGTGTTCTGAGTCCGATACTATTCAACATGTATATCGCGGATATTGATAAGTATTTAGAGGGAGGGGGGGTAAAGATTGAAAAGAAAAGAATTTGGTCCTTGGCGTATGCAGACGACTTGATTTTACTAGCAAAGAATAAAGAAGCCATGGCGGATATGATGGGAACGCTAAGGAGATTCCTAAAAGACAGAAAACTAGATTTAAATGTGGAAAAATCGAAAATTATGGTTTTCAATAGTGGAGGGAGAGAGAAGAAAAAAAAATGGACATGGGAAGGAAAGGAAATAGAAGAAGTACAAAAATTTAAGTATCTAGGTTTCACGTTTAACAGAAGAGGGGATTACGCGAGCCACATAAAAGAGCTAAGGAGAAAGGGAAGGATGGCGGCGAATATAGTATGGGGTATAGGCGAAAGGATGTGCAAAAATGATTTTTCGAGGCGATGGAGTTTTATTTAGATACTTGGTAGAAAGCGTGATGGTATACGGAGTAGAGATATGGGGATTCCTATCCTTTCTTCCTAGAAAGGAAAGAGTTAGAAAAGATACTTTTGGATTATATGAGATGGATGTTCAAATTAGATTTTTGTACGCCAAGATATTTAATAACGAAAGAGTTAGGTTTAAGAAAGTTAAAAGGAGAATGGGGAATTAGAGCAAGAAAGTACGAAGAAAAGATTGAAGAAATGGAGGAGGAGAGATGGGTAAAGATATGCTGGAGAGAAAAAGAAAAGGACGGGTGGAAAGAATTATATGGTAAAGAAAGAGAAAAGTATTATAATAGAAATGGCTGGGGAGTAATAGCGATAAATGACATGCCAAGATCGGAGAGAAATCTAATAGAGGAGCTAAGAGAAAGAGAAAGGGATGTACAAGCGCAAGAAGAAGAAAGCAGAATAAAAGAAGCGAGGTATAATAAAAGATACAAGGAATTCAGAAAAGAAAATGGTCCCAAGATACATAGAAGAAGGATTAGAAAGAGGAGGTAAAAGAGGGGAAGGAATAAGGGCTTTAATTAGATTAAGATGCGGAAACATGGAAAATGATAATAAATACTGGTTAGAGGAGGAAAATAGGATTTGTATATTTTGTAAGGAGGGGAAAGACAATATGGAGCATTTTACAGGTGAATGTAAGGTAACAGGTGATTGGTTTGTAGGATTAGGAGAAAATGTAAGAGATAGAATAAGAAAATTAGAAAATGAGGAGTTAGACGAAAAGAAAGAAGAATTATTAATTAAGTTTTGGAAAGAAAAAGAGAAGCTTAAGCAAAGAAAAAGAGAAGCTTAAGTAAAAAAGAAGAGAAAAACCAAGGAAAAGGAGAAATAAGATGTTCAAATAATAAAGAAAAGTAAGAAAAAGAAGAAAATTAGAAATAATACTGTACATAATGTAATCATCTGTATTATATTGTATTGTATTGTATACTGTATATTGGATATTTGTTTAGTCTGTAGTAGGGTAGGATACAAGGCCAAGGGCGTAATGTATATAATGTATATAAAGATAAGATAAGGAAATAGAAAAGGAACATCTAATAACAGTTTAGTAATAGTTTTAGTTTTAGTTTTAGTATTAGTTTATAGAATAAGTAGACTTTACAAGCATAGTACAAACTGAAACGCCAGTACAAAGAAAGGAGGTCGATCATGAAACTTTTTCCTTAAGGCAGAAACGTGAAAAGTGAAAAATTTCTCCATTAACTTCAATGATAAAGATTTTCACTTTTCACGTTTCCGCCTTAGGGAAAAAGTTTCATGATCGACCCCAAGATCTCACATAGATATTTAGACTTAGATATTTATATTCTAGTTTTAAGTAGGGAGAGGTAAGACATGAGAAGAGAAGAAAGAGTTAATCAAAGAAAGGAGGAGAAAAGAAAGGGGAAACTTTCGGAGGACGTAGGGAGGGGGGGGAAGAAACTCGCACGCATGCATGCATGGTGGAAGTAGACATGGTGTGTGCGAAACTCGCAAATCACGCCCCTTTTTCGCATCGAGAGACTGTAAGTCCCCAAGTCTGCCAACTACGAAAAACTAAATGTTTGATGATATCAGGTTACTACAACTGTTTTGATTGCATCTTTGTCACACTCTGCTATATGTTCGTTGTGTCCTTTTCTCTCATACCTGATACATATCATTATGTCTCTGAAGGGTACCAAATAATGTATCCCTCTGATGAATTAATTCATATTAGTAAAATTGTTGAAAAATGCTTTATAAATTTTCATGGTGACTACTTTTCCCAAGAAAATTATGTAATACACAAAATAATTACACTTGTTAAAGAAAATATCGAATACTATCAATGCATTCTCGATGAAATATTATAATTAATGTTTGGTACGAACTCGTACTTATATACGAGTAGAAAAATAAATAAAAAATATGTTCAAAAAGATAGTAGTTAACATTTAATGTTAACGTTACGGCTGAAGAAGGTCAAGTAAGACCGAAACGTTTCGTAATCACAATCTTTTTAGATTTTAATAAATTTATTAAATTAATAATCGTCTTGCTTGTTTACGGCCTATAATTAATCTGTGATTTATAACACGAGCGCGAAACCATTGGTTTAAATATATCAGAGTTTTTTTTTATATAAATAAAAGTCGTTTATTATTATCCTTTATTATATTAGTTTTTTTCCTTTAATATTATCTTACATTTATATACTTTATTATTATCTTACATATCGTAGTTGTCGTTAAATGAAATTGACCAGAAATAATCAATTACAATTGGTACTGAATTGGTCACAAACAGGAGATTTTAAAACCAGCTCTTAGAAATTGTAATAATATTACGATATTCTTTGATTACTACGGAAAAGTTTATTTATAAAAGCCCGCGATGCTAGAAATGGCTAGAAATCGGTCCGAGTTCTCAGATCGAAAAGTTTGTAACCAATCAATGTTTAGCTTTTACGGAAAAGTGACAAGCTAATTGATCACACAGTTCTCAGCTCGAAAAGTTGCACCGAGTTTTAGCATTGTGGAGATGAATCTTAAGATTTTCTTTTCAAAATTATCGACATCTTCCATACGTTTTTTATATCGAATTTAATGTACATTTTATTATAATTATACGATAAGTGCAATCATACTACATTCACGCACGTATATGATAAAAAGAGACCGAAAGAATACTAAATGACGTGCGTGCAACGAAAACAAACACATTCAGTTGTAACAACTTTACGGAGTTAAACAAGGTTGGTACACATGGGGACTTACGGTCAAAAAATAAGTGAGAGGGCAAAGAATTAGAGAGAGACGCTTGCAAACTGCGCCCACCATGCATGCATGCATAGTATGGAAGGATGTGTGAGATAAGATCTTTTGTAAACCAAGTCCCTCTTCCTGGCTGTATGTAGCTGAAGAAAATAAACATTCATTCATTCAAAAATCCGCGAAATACGCTTCATGTGAAAGAAGACTTTTAAATGGCGTAACATATTTTAGTAAGTTACTAAAATACGCAAATTACGCTACGCAAGTTACGCTCCATGTGACGGCACCCTGATATGAATGGTCTATTTGACGCTTCGGAACGCTCCCAATAGCTCTTATTACGTCATCAATACGTCATCGTTTTCGCTCTCGATTCGCTCTAGGTGCTTTCCAGCTACGACACAAGTCGACACTGTGTAACACAGTGTTCATTAGTGTGAGTAAGACAACTAAAATTTTCTCTCTTACACTAATGGACACTGCATTACATAGTGTCGATTTGTGTCGTAGCTGGAAAGCACCCTCTAACTGCCTCACCTCGGGAGATGGGTTAGCTGGAGCGTTTCAATATTTGGCGGGAAATTACGACTTGAGCCGTATTTCGATTCGCGCTCAAACCGCTGTTGGCTTCATCAATAGTTTGTTTGGGGCCGTATTTGTGTTCATACATGTTTAAACATGATATATCAATTGACAATAAAAAGGAATTATTATCATTAACTTTCTTTGTTTTTGCTACGTTCTACATAACCTTCAATTTTAGGCGTTCTTCGTTTTCTTCGATTCATAACTCATTAAGCAAAATTCTATTTCTTCTTCCTCATTATCATATATATAAGATATTATATCGTTGAATGTATTATAAACATTTACTAAAATTGGAACTGATTCCATTATTAAATTTGGATAAACCGCGGCTAGTTGATTCAAGTGCTACAACTGCTACAAACTGGTCCACTTGTGTAGTGATTGTAATATTGGTAACACTAATGGACCGATCATAGCGTAGCGTTTAGAGCGTAGCATTCAGAGCGTTCAGAAGTACTAAATGGACCGCAGCCTTAATCTCAAAATTTGGACCCAGTTCTGATTGGTCTAGAGTATGGTTTACTGCGCATCTGGTTACTTGTTTCACCTTTCTTCTTACATCATGATAAGACCGACGGACCAATAAAAATGTTATGTAAATCAATATGACAACTTTATGCTGGATGCTCATTGGTCCATCAGTCTTATGTTGTGCTTATGTTGTGTTAAGCCCGTATCAGACTACGCATTGAAGATTGAGATTGAAGATTAAAGATTGAGCTCTGGCCAATCAAAATAAAAGGAGTTAAAATTTCCTTGTTTTGATTGGTCAAATTTCAATCTTTAATCTTCAATCTCAATCTTCAATGCGTAGTCTGATACGGGCTTTATGGATTTCATGTGTGAGATCCTTCACCAGAAATAGAAAACAAGTCTTTGGTGTTTTTGAACGCAGTTTAAGGGCCTCGCACATGAAATGCATAACGTAAGCACAATATAAGACCGATGGGCCAATGAGCATCCAGCATAAAGTCGTCATATTGATTTACATAACATTTTCATTGGTCTATCGGTCTTTATGTTGTTCTTATGTTATGTTATGCATTTCATGTGCGAGGCTTTTTAGTACACCCAAGAACTTTGATTCTGTCCATGGGGAAATTTTCCAAACTAAAAAGTCGCTATCTTTCTACATACTTACAGTTTATGATTAACGTAACGACCAATAAGCTCTAGACGTTACATTAATCATAGGCTGTGTTCCGATATAACTGCCAGTACTGGCAGTGGTCAAAAATCCGTTCCGTTATTGGTACGCAGCGCACTGCGACAGCATCTAGTAACATCAATGACGTCATGAATGGTAGCCATATTGCCACTGTGACTACTGCAGCTTCCAAGGTGAGGTAGCTACAGTGCAATATGGCTACTATGGCTGCGTTCCGATATACACTGCAAGTACTGAAAATCTATAGTTCATGTTACGTATACTATAGATTTTCAGTACTGGCAGTGAATTTCGGAACGCAGCCTATGCTGTTCCGAAATACGATGCTATAGCAGTGCTGGCAGTAATGCAGTAATATTGGAACAGTTGTGACAGTGTACTGTCATGACGTCACATTTACTGCACTGCCAGTAAAAAAGGAACACAGCCATAAACTGCGAGTATGTAGAAAGTGGTGACTTCTCAGTTTGGTAAATTTCTCCATGGACAGAATCATAGCGTTTTTCATTGGGAAAACTAGTGCGCACTGAATGTGCACTTGCTGCAGGTAATTTGGCGTTTCCGTTGGCACCGTCATCGCGCGAACCGAAACATCCAATTGTCAGCGGCGAGTGCACACTCAGTGCGCACTAGTTTTCCCAATGAATAACGCTATGAGTGTGCACTCGCCGCTGGCAATTGGACGTTTCGGTTCGCGCGATGACGGTGCCAACGGAAACACCCAATTACCTGCAGCAAGTGCACATTCAGTGCGCACTAGTTTTCTCAATGAAAAACGCTATCAAATGCCTCGTGCCCACAGGACGCGGCAAGGCTTGCCGCGCGGCAGAAGTTGGCTGAGGAATATTTCGATAGCCAATCAACGTCTCGTTCGCCTGGATATAATTTCCGCCTCGCGGCAAAAGTTGGATCGAGTTCAACTTCATGATTGGCTACCATGCCAACTTCCGCCGCGCGGCAAGCCTTGCCGCGTCCTGTGGGCACGAGGCAAAAGTCCTTGGGTATACGGCATTGATGCTACACTCGAATGCGCATGTGCAAAAAAATGATTCCTCTAACAACACTGCAGTGGCGCAAACTTCAGAGGGTACGACAGGGCACAAGTACGGACAGGTGAAGCCCCGGCTAACGTTTTTCTCATCGGTTTTTTTCCATAGATATTGCGTCGTGGTTGTCAAATGAATATCAACCCTTTGTCATTCCGTTGTTTCTTATATTCCGAGTATTTGTGTTCTTTTATGGTCTTCTATACCATCATCGATTCTCAAAGTGTCTCCGAAGCGAGAACATCCGGATACACGATATTTTCGACAGCCGATGTGCAGTGTACCCGGTCGACGAAAATCTCCAAGAATTCTTGAGTGATAAATTGTTAGAATATCGATATGGATTTGTTGTTTTTTTCTTCCATAGATGAGGCCACGAAGACGTGGCTTGATAGCCTGCATCGAATGTGGGCACTATGTAAGCATTTAATTTTATCCTCTTGTATTTTTTGTTACTTTTTTCCAAATTTTTTCATACGTTGTTTGATCGCGTGCATTAAACGTACATTCGTATGAATCGCAGGGAAGAAGTGCGATGGTGTCAGTAAAACGTTGACGGATTACTTCGAGACGGCACCAAATCCATATCTCAGCACATTGAGAATTCTTGTCAACATCTCGGATTTTGATCACATGACGAATAGCAAATCGCTTGCGTTTGCAGGTTTGCAACCTAATTTAATTATAGCTTTTATGATATATATTTTGTAATGCAGCTTTTACAGTACATAATTTACAATAGTAACTTGTAATATGTAATTTATATAAAAAATTTATAAGGGATGATTGCTAAGTACAAAAAAATTATGTGAAAGGAATATTAGCTTATTTTAGGAAGAAGTCTGATTTATGTAGGTTGTAACTGTTAACTTATACTTTAAAAAAGTTCAATACTGGAATTTTAATATTTTTGTCGAAATTTCTTTGAACTTTAACTCTATAAGCTTTCTTCACATGAGTCTGATGTACTTTGTGCGAGTACTTATTTTTTATGATTTTTTGCAATACAATTAAAAAAAATTGAAATTACTTGGAAATAAAATATTTTCGATTCAAGTCTTATTTATCATCTTTATCAGACTCTGAGGTATCAATTTTATATATTACGAGCTAAAAAATATGCTTTATGTTCATAGATATAGCATGTCAAAGTTATAGGGTCCTACAAACTTATATGTGAAAAGGAAGGTAACCAAAAATATGTGTGAGGAGCTAATGGTAGAAAAGGATTTATAATTCTGTGTAAATAACAAAAAGGTTACTTTATGTGAAAAATATTGCATATAATTGGTAAAATAGAACTGTTGCTAGCATCCCCCCCCAAAAGACTGCCTCTTTTGTGGCATGATATTGTTTATTTGTGTCAAAGGTAAGAAATGACACAATAAATTAATTTCTATGTGCAGCTTTAATTTTTAGGAAAAAACTAAAATATACAGGGAAGTTATTAATACTGGCAAAGCCTTTCTAAAGATTCCCTTATGTTTTGGATGTTAAACATTCACTGTTAAACATTGCATTAATACTGATAAAAACATAATCTTCTTAAATAATTAAATCAAAATGGACAGTTTATACATTCATAGCTTTTTTCTATGTAAAATGGGTTAAAAACAAATTTTTGAAAAGCAAAAGTTTGCACAATTTGCAAATTGCATAGTTTAAATATAATTACAATAAATATAATATTAGATCATCTCACATGTTTGTAACTTAATAAAATTGTTTTGTTTCTTTTTTTCACATTTTCTTTGTAGTATGGTTTGGAACATAAAATCGCTGTGCAGTGTAAAGAGATATATCTTTTTGTGAGACAATTTAACTATGAAATCTTTAGCTACAATGTTGATAGATGTTCCATAAACTTTTTCATATTTTCTTTTATACCTTAAGGTAATAATAGTAATAATAGTATGACAGATTTATGTATACTCTAATAAGATGCCAAAAGACGTAAAAAGTGGGACAATCTAATTTTAATTTTTTAATTTTATAAACTTTGTTGACTAATACATACAAATTTTTTGTATTAGTTAACAATTTATTTGGTAGTTAATTCTTTCCATATGGATGTTTGAATTCTGATATTACTGCCTACAGTGCCAGTTTTGGAATCCATTTTCTTAGATGCTCTTATTATATTGTGAAAATGTTAATTATTACAAAATACAGTATTATAAAAACTATACTATTTAATAGAACATAGTTTGTATTCAGAAGTCTAATTGATAAAATAAAAAAAAAATTTTCTTTTTTCAAATCCTACTTTATAGTTCTGAAATAGATTAACGATTGATAAGGAAATGTTTCGATTGTGTGCATAGAAAATTAATTTAAAACTTTAAAGTTGTTTTTTTTTTAAATCATTTTTAAAATTACAGGACTCGAAAAAAATGGCTTGACTGATTGATTTGAAATTGCACAATTATTACTGTACATTTTTTTGCAGTTTGTGAATTACAATTTGTTTATATTTATCAATTATATAACTTTTTTGAAGTTGCAATAAATGCTGAAAAGTATAACATATTTTTTTTTGTTTTGCCATTTTTTTATATTTCAAAGTTTTAACCTAAATGTTGATTTAGTAACTGCACATTCCAATGTAGAATATTGGTAAAAAAGAAAGATGAACCTATTTTCATTACAAGACCGTCGGGAATTTCCCGTAATTTTTATATTTTTCTTAATGCGTCAAATTCAATGGATCAGGAAAGGTTAGCAGAGAGCAGAAATATCATTTTAACTCTGCAGCTTATAAGACAAAACTTTATATCAAAACAAATAAAATGTTTTATCTTAAATGGTTGTTTAGTTTCACAATCTACTTTCAAAAAACAGTCAATTTTTCATGGAGGCTTTTGAACCAGAAAGACTTCTTAAAGTTTATAAAATTTTATTTTTAGCTTTTGTTTAAGAAATGTCCAAACACAAAGTGGTTTGCTAATATTGGTAACTTTTCTTTACAACTATATCTAGCAATTATTTAACTTTTTATCTACATTATTTTTAGATACTTTCTACGTACACACTGAGTTATTTATGTTAGAATTAATTGTCATTATTTTTACAAATATAAAAAAATTCTTAAGTGACTTTTATATATACTTTAAGGGGATGCTAAAGTCGTCAATTTTAGCGATTAAACAGTGACTTGTATATTATTTATAATACATCACTACATGTTATTACATCAATATTGTACGCATATATATGAATAAATTTTCGTATAAATTTTTATACATTTTTTGTATTAAATTAGATGTTTAACTCTAATTCTAAAAACTTGACTTTGTTTCTTTGTCTAATCTACATGTTTGGAGATTCCAATTTTGTAAAGACGGATTACAGAGCTTTTATATCAAGCAAATATTATGGACTTAACAGCTGTGGACGTCATATTGGTCTAACAAATGATAAAAAAAGATCTAAAAAATTTTTTTCATTTTTTTGCAGAAAATGTATACTTTATTAAGGTCCATACTTTAATGTGGATTTCAAATCTCTTTAAGTAATACTTTTTGTATTACTTAAAGAAAATTTGTTACAACGCCATTTACCAATTTAAAAACATATACAATAAGTTATTAATATTTTTTATTTTTTTAAATTGTAACATTTACATTCAATAAATAAAGACTATGGATAAATTGACAAATGTTCATAGGCATAAAGTGATTAATTTTTTAGGTCTTAACAGTATTCTATATATAATGCAATTTTAACAATTTTATTTTAATAGAAGTTTGTTATAATAAATCTTTTATTCATAAGAAGTATATTTTTAACTTTACTTTTGACTGTTAGCTTACTGTTAAAAGTCATCCGCATATGAGAGCAAGATGAAATTGACAAATTTTTAAAAACTCTAAATTTTAAAAAATTCTTATTATTTAACAGCTTGTAATTTTTACAAATAATAAACAAGATTTAGTGAATCAGAAAAAAAAGATTATTATTTTTACATTATTACAGAAATTAAGAAATTTTAATGTCGTCATCTTACTTTTCTTTCTTCTAAGTTAAACATAAAGCAGTTTAAAACATATGTTTAAAAGACTTTTTTTTCTAAAATAATCCAATTAATATTTTTTCAATTTTTGTACTTAGGAATTACTCTGTATAATATATAGAGAAGAATGAGGTAATAAATCAAACCTATTTGCAGTTTTTGCTCTCTATAAGGTACCAATAAAGTGCAATCATAAAACTGAAGTTGGAAAGATAATTTAATTAATTTTTGTTTAACACCATTTTGACATATCTCTTACCTGTGTTGAACTATAATGGAAAATATAGAAACGTTTCTTTTTGGTTCGATTTGGAACTACTAGTCCTTGGTTTTTCCTTTAGCAACATTGCGTAGGATTGATAGTTTTTACGGAAGAGCTGGTTAAAGTTAACAAATAAATGCTCTTGTCTATGTGGCGCTCATGACCGACGCGCGCTACCTCTGTGAAGTTAGCACCCCATTTTCAAAATTTTAAGATAATTCATAAAGTTCCGGCTCTTCTCCAAAGAGTTCTAAAGTTCCTGATAAATTTAGAAAAGAGTTCTGACGTTTAGACGTAAAAAATAGGAAATTGAAGATTTGGTCAACTTTACGTTTTTACAATTCGAAAATTAAATGTAACTTTTTTATTTTAAGCAGCAGCGAAAAAAGTTATAATACTTTTTGATAGAACTTTTGTAGCAATATTCAGAACTCTAAAGAAAATATAAAAAATATTTTTTTTTCACATAAAATAAAAAATTTTGATTCAAAAAATGAAAAATTGTCAAAAGTCTTTTAATTTTAATTGAGGAGCGCGCGCTTCTCACTCACTTGTTCTTAATCTTTAGATAATATTTATAAACAATGTCTCAGATGTTAATACGATTATAATTAGTTCACGGCATTTTAAGATTGTATATAAGATTGTATATAAGTTTTCTGATATAAGAATCAATTATGAATATCGGGCTTCAATCTTCTCTTCTATATTGTATTGCTTAAAATATGAAAAGTTAATAAAATAAATATTAATTTTATTCCTTACGCAATAAACAAATAAAAAAATAATTTAAATCTATAGGTCCATTTGAAAATAAAAATAAATCTATAAATAGTAAGACGCTTTGCATGAGCTGAGTATTTTATTATTACACATTTACATATTTCAAGTTTTGTATGATAATTAAACAACATCAACAAATGAATAGTTTAAATAGTATCTAAATCTAAACAATAGTATACTAATTAAGTAAGTATATAATCATCAAATGATAGAAAATTGTTTTATTGTGTAATAGTTATTAAAAATAACGAAAAGTATTTAAGATACTTTATGAACTAATTTTCTTTTTACTTTTTTTACAAGTAAAAATACAAAGAACTTGTTCAAAGTTATGAATTTTTTAAACATTACGTAAATATTTAAAATCTCAGTAATAGGTTTATTGGTATCTTAAAATTTATCACACATCTTTCATACTTTTACCTAATTTTAAGTAAGACTTAAAAAATTGTAAAAAGATAAAAATTGTTTTGGTACAAAAAAAAAAGAAAAATTATACTTTTTAAAAAATAAATGAAAAAAAAATTTTCTTGAAATGTAGCAAAACAATTTTTAACTTTTTACAACTTTTTTAATTCTGATACTTACAATTAGATATGTTTGAAAAATTTATGATAAATTTCAAGATATCGATAAAAGTATTAATGAGATTTTCAGTATTTACGTAATTATTATAACATTTAAAAAATTAATATCTTTTGAACAAGTTTTTTGTATTTTTAGTTGTGAATAAATGAAAAGAGAATTAGTTTTTAAAAAAATTTTTCTTTATTTATAAAACAATTATCTACAAAATATCGAGAAAATTTAAATTTTTTGAAAAATAAATAATTTCGAAAAAATTACTTATTTTTCAGAAAATGTAATTTTTCTTTCTTTTTTGTATCGAAACAGTTTTTATCATTTTATAATTTTTTAAATCTTGTTGATACAATTAGATAAAAATTTGAAAGATGTATGATAAACTTCATGATACCGATAAAATTGTTACTAAGATTTTAAGTATCGTAAATATTTTTTGTTATTTTTAATTACTGTTACACAATAGGACAATTTTCCATCATTCGAGGATAACGTACTTACTTAATAAATAAATTATTCTTTAGATTTAGTGATACTAGTTATTTATTTAAACTAGTTATTGATAGATATTATTTAACTATCATACGCAATTGTGAAATATTTAGAATAATAGAACACTAGGTTCGCGCAAAGCATCTTAGTAGTTATACATTTCTTTTTATATATATTCAGATGAACCTATAGAATTAAACTATTCTTTTATATATTTATTATGTAAAGAATGAAATTAATATTTATTTTATTAATATTTGTTTTATTAACAATAACGAAACGTAGAGGACAAGCTCGCTTATTTACAAATGTAATTAGAAAACGATAAAACGACTTTATACGAGCAGATATTTTTCAAATGTTATATGGTTATATTTATTTTTTATTCAAGTGTTATTCTTACATCTAAAACATACGTCTCAGATTTAAAAATAACGCTTGAATAAAAAATTAATATAACTATATAACATCTGAAATTTAATATCCGTTTATATAAAGTTGTTTTATTGTTTTTTAATTTATTTTATTAACTTTTCATGTTTTAAGGAATACAATATGGAAAAGAAGATTGAGGCTTGATATTCATACCCAGCAAAAATTTTTTTATATATGTATACAATTATATATAATCATATAATATGTATTTTTATACATATTATGTGATTATATATAATTGTATACATATTTTATACATAATTATATATCAAATATGTCCATACATATTAAAAAAATATATAATTGTATTATATATAAAAAAATTGTGCATAATTATGTATAATTATATATTATTTATATATTATATATATTTTAATATATATGGACATTTGATACATAATTATGTAACTGTAATATAACTGTATATAATTATATATGAAAAATTTTTTACTGGGTATTTAAGACTATCTTATGTACAGTCTTAAAATACCGTAAACTAATTATAACACAACCGTATTAACATCTTAAGACAATACTTATAAATACTAAAGACTAGACCAGTGTGAAGTTAGTCTCCCAACATTTTAAAAAATAACTATTTTTTAGCTTATTCGATTGCTCATTGTTTGCACATTTATGCACACTTTAAAGGAACAAGTAAGTGAGGAGCGCGCGCCGGTTCTGAACGCTACATAGACAAGAGCGTTTATTTGTTAACTTTAACCAACTCTCACGCACAAACTGCTCGTTTTACGCATTTTTACTAAAGAAAAAAGTTATTTCTTTTAACATAAGGTATCATGTCTTGTACTCCGAAAGCACGAATTTTGGGACACCTTGTATTGTATACACATATGTAAAATAATTATCACTATTGATTTATGTAACAGAAGAAAAATTGTGTAATTATGTAGGGTCTGTTTTGATAAATATATTTTGAAAACAAGAAAAGAAGGTACACAGAAACATGTTAAAATAAAATTAAAATAAGTTTGCATTCCATTTTTATATATCAAAGGTAATGTAACGAGTTTTTTTAACATCAATAATTTATAAAAATTACTTTTTCTAATAATTGTAGCAATGCTTTGAGATATTATATGTATAAAAGAGATAATGGTACAACTTTCTATGGATTTATAATTTTGATCACATTACAGTGATAGATGAGTTTTCAAATTGGATAGAGGAGAGAAAGGAAGGTTACAAGGAATTTCTTGTACCTGATTTAAAATTAGCAGCATTTAAATTAGTAAGGCAGAAACAAATGAAACAGATGCTTTTAATAAAGAAGATATCCACCATATATGATTTTGTGGAGCATAAAGATATATTCCTACAAACGATAGAGGTTTGTTGTTTTAAACTTAACTTACTTTTTTACAAATATATTCTATTTTCTATATAGTACCGATGTTTATGGAAAGTTTTGAGAAAAATTTTAATCTTTTACATTTTATGTGCAAAAATATATGAAAACGTCATATAACATGTTTCAACAGAAATATTTCCACAATTATTTTTCTACTATTTTTCGCTTGTGTGTCTCCTACTTTTTTACTTTGTGAATTGGAATATCGCTACCAAGCGCGCGATGGAACTTAATTTGATTGGATGATCACGAGTGCATTATCTTAAAATATACTCATCATAAATACTAGAAAAATACTCGTCATATACTTATCATATATTAAAAAAATAATTTTATATTTTGAAGATTATGATAAATTTATTGGAAAAAAGTCACAATATAATAAATTGAATTTTTCTTTTAATTTAATATTTTGGATTAAATACTAGAATTTAAAGTATATTTTGAATAAATTTGATACTTTTGATGAACTTATAATAGATTGTATGAATAGAATATATGAACAACATATTGGAATAAGTAATATTTACATTAAGACGTGTATCTTTCTATATGTAGGATATGATACGACAGAAAGAATATAAAGAAGCTGCGCAATACGCGGCAATGTTACAATTGCAAAGTCATTTTATGGATCCGAAAATATTGTTGCTACCTCTCATACTGCAGAATAAATTACAAATTGTTGAAGAGTTCTTAACAGGCTGTCCAGAGGTACAAAAAGCCTTGACGACTTATTTAGACAACTTGATAGCACCAGGAAAAAACGTGCAGATTGTATTGGAACAATTTATTTAGTAAGTGATAAACGTATCTATTTTTATTAATGATGTATCACTCGTACAATCCCTGCAAAGTAAATTAAAATTAAAAATGTGTTAATATTTATACTTTAGGTAAATTACATATGACAGTGTATGTGTGCGTGTGCGTGCGCATGCGTGTGAATAACATTGTATTTTTATTTAATACCATTTTTATAATTTATATATATATTTGTTATTAAAAATTGTTTTAAAACAAAATGACAAAAATCTGAATTTTTTAATATAACGCTCCTGACTACTCAGCTAAAAACTCCATGTAGTATTACAGAAATTAGAATTAATTAGCATATAAAGTGAGGTATAAAATTTTAGTTTGCATGTCATTTCGTATATGCTTTATTGTGAAAAAGGGGCTTATTCGTTATTTTTGAATTTATACGTAAAAGCATATTTTTCATTTCTTTCAACAGTTGTCCGTGCGTTTTCCTGCACTAGAGTGCAAGGCTTTACTTCACGTGCCTTTTACGACTATTTACTGACTGTCGGGAGAAAAGGATAGCTTTCGTACTGCGAACTTGAGTTTAATTGTTTTGTAAATAAACAATATTTACAGAACAATTTTTGCAATAAAACTACATAAATCATCTTGAATACTTGAAATACATTAAAAAATTCAATTTTTAACATTATTTCTTAATTATATTTTTATTAAAGAATATTTCTCTTTTTGTTTTGAAATAATTTTTAAACCAAGTACATAAAACGATGTCAATTTTTTAATAATTTTTTAAACACATATAATATTTTATAATTTTTTCATAATTTCTAAATATGTAATATATGTTTAAGCACTTAAATTTAACCAATTATTTAATTGAGATTTTTACTGAACTTTCAGTACAAATGATATACCAGATGTTAAAATATCGTTTACACAAGTTCGTCCGATAACTAAACTTATTGCACGTCTGATGAAGCAATACAATTTATCACCTGACGCATGTCCTCATTTAAATACAAAACGAAACGAAGGAGCATTGCAATTCCTTTTACATAAGCGCTATGTGGATGGTAGCTTAAGTAAATATATCTTTTTTTCTATATTATTGTATTATATATTAAAATTATATTAAAAATAATACAAAAATTACATTTTTAAAATTTAAGCTTATATTACTCGCGTGGAATGTTCAGGATACCCCTGTCCTCTAAATTTGCTATATTTACCCATTAAAACTGTTATTACATTTAGAGCAAATTGTCTTACAATTAAAAAAATTGTATTTGTCTCTATCTAAAAGGTGTGAATTATTATCAATTTTTATTTAATTGTAAATTATCAGAGAGAACAATAAAAATTAAAGTACAAAGTTGGCGTATTAGAGAAACATCCCTCGCGAGTAATTATACAATAAACTATGGGAGTAATGTTAATCACTTTTATTATGTATAGATATCGCCAGTTGGAGAGAGATGGTGAGAGAAGCGATAGGAAACGATGTTAAATTACAAACGGAGTTACTCACAATGTTAATTAATGCTAACGATGCACAAGAAGGATTATATTGGGCAAAGGAATACGAAATACCTAAAGATGAATGGCCATGGGCTATTGTGCATGTAGAAGAACAAAGTGCACAAAGTAATGCTTTTATCTATATTTTAACATTTACATCTCGAGAAATACCCATAATATTATAGTTTACAGTGGTAAATGAGGGCGCTTCCACAAGCAAGGAGAAAACTACTTGGGAACCAAATGAGGATGTGAATTATCATGTTTTAAAATTACCAAGGGAAAACATCAAATTGATAGACGATAGACGATTTTTTGAAGAGTTTCTTGATAATGGATTAAGAGATATTAATATGGTTGGAATTGACGTAGAGTGGAAGCCTAGTTTTGGTAATTACAAGCAAAATTTTAGGGTGTTTACTATCCGGAAAATCAGGAGAGCTTGGACTAGAGGAATTCTCCTCGCTCTTTTGACCATGGATTTTAATGAGATATTACTTTTATTCAGAGATATTTGTATTCTAATTTTAAATTTTCAAATTATCTTTCAAATTTTTAAATTATCTTTTCGGACAAAATTATTTCTTTTATTTTTTCTTAATAATACAAAATATTGATAACCGAGCAATAAATACATACATTCATGTACATTATGACTATTAATTTAAGGGGATGCTGAAGATGTCCTTTTTTTACCGACTAAAAGCAGTTTAATTTTTGCAGACACCATGTTTCTAATTGCATTTACAGATTTAAAAATTTTTTTAAATTAAAGTACAGGCATTAATGTACCTCATAGCGATCGACTTTATGCCGAGAATATTAAATTTATATCTTTTTTTTATCTAATCATAGTCTACCATGGTATCCAGAGTCGTTAACGGGTGCCAATATATACTTCAAACAAATATTTGTCGATTTTTTTCTATAAATGTACTGTGAGGTGATTACACGCAAAAACAACGTAGAATTTTCAAAATTTAACTTAGAAATTTAATATAAAAGATTTGCGTTTGTGAAAATTTGTGCATGTAAAGAGGATGAACCATGATAAATAGAGCAGTTATTGTGGGGCACAGTTGGTGACGGATCTTGCATTAGATGGCGTTAAAGTTGAAGAACAAGGACGTGATATATTCATGAGCTTACTCACTCGGCCTTAGTACTATTTTCCTTACTTTTCGCTCCGCGCGTGATTGCGTACCGCTCGACTCTTGCTCGAGAAAAGAATCTGTAATACCGACGTCGAGTGAGTTTGGGCATCACTTTAGCATTTTCTTAAAGGAGTTTTCTTGTCTAGAGAGACGAATTTAGGTGTACAATTGGGAATTTTTTTAGGCATAAAAATTATAATTAAGAACTGATACGTTATGTTCAATGTAGAGTAAAACAATTTTATTATTTTATTTTTATTTGAATAACGCAGTGTACTATGGCGGCGAAGTTAGGACTGTACCGTGAGCCTAGTCAAACGGTACGTACAGTAGAAGTATTATTAATCTGAAAGCAAAAATATTTTTTTAAATGAATGGACTTACGATTTGCGTCTGAACTAGGATTTTTAATATTGCATGCATATTTTCAATATGGCGACAATTAAAAAAAAATTGTTTTAATTTTACTCATTTTTTTCTCTTATTTTGTACTAAAAAAATAGAAAAAAATTAACATAAACTATTTATTTTAGTTCGAACAATAACGACATGTTTGTTGAGCATAATTAAAAACAAAAGCTAATTGGATAAGTAGTTTTTTTGGAATCGTACTTGTTACGTTAGAAAATGGAAAAAATGCGTTTAAGATTTGATGGAGCATTTTTTGTAATATTTTGTGTCAAAATTTTTTAAGTTGTTTTTAATCAGTTATCCCAAGGCCATAAAGGACATCTTTTTCTTCTTTATAAATTTTATTTTGTAAGGTTTTTTTATTATTTATTTATTTTTTAAAATGTTTTTTCAGTAAAGCAGTCCTATATACTGCGTCACTTTATGCTGTAGATCTTGGTCAATTTTTTATTTAAAAAAGAGTTTGTGGCTTAAAATTGTAAACTTTAGAAAAATGCAAAAAAAAACAAAATTGATTTTTCGAAATCTCTAGACTAGAAACCCTTTTAGTGTTAAAGTATTCATTTCTTAGTGCACAGTTTCATAATATTTGATATTCAATTTACACATGAATTTTGTTCAATTTTATCTATGTATATACATATATAAGGTGAGCGAAAAAAGTGTCGGACTGATAAAATATCTGAATTTAGCGTCTATATAACAAAGCATTATAATTACGTAATTTTTTTATTGTATGATTTCTCTAATTATATGATTATTTTGCATATAAAAGTATTAAGAGTTATAAAAAGATTAAGGGGGTACATACTTTCTCGAAAAATTATCGATTTTTGGGAATCTTTTTGGAGAGGATAATAAATAAATTTGATATCTACAAAAAGGACATGTTTAATTAATTGTTAATTTGTAAAAGAAATATTTTAAAAAATGATTTTAACACATTAAAATGAACTTTTATTGGAGCTGCTCTCGAGCCGTCCGGTAAAACATCCCTTCAATATTTGCATTCTAGCGTTTTGTAATTTTTTTACATAATTTGAGTAAACACTCTGAACTTGAACCTAAAAAATCCAGAAATAACTTGTAATATGCTTTAATTGAATATAAAACATCTATATTTTATCAGGAACTAAGCAGCCTGAATTGGCACTTATGCAAATAGCTACTGAAGAAAACGTTTACATTCTGGATGTAACTACTATTGGCAATCAATTGCCTGAACATCAATTGCCTGAACTCTGGAATGAACTTGGTCTTGTATTATTTGGAAATAAAGACATTATCAAAATTGGTATGTGTTTCCAAGTATTTAAAATAATATTACCTGTATTACTTTAATTACTCATTATGTAACATTACATTAACTACTCATTATATGTTACACGTTTTATTTAATATTTTACTTTGGAAATAAACAATTATTTAATCATTTTATAATACAAGAATAACATAAATATTGTGAATAAAAGTTATATATTATTATTGTCATTGTTATTATATGTATATTGTACATACACAGGATTTGGAATAGCCCAAGACGTGACTGTAATACGGAATAGTTTACCTGCTTTGTCATCCGTTAAAACATACGGCCAAGGATACCTTGACTTGATGCTTTTATGGAGAAAATTAACAGAAGAATACAATTTTATTTTTCCATACAAAGGTGATCCAAATTTTACGAACAAAAGTTTAAGTAAACTTGTGGAATTGTGCTTTGGACAAAAACTTAATAAGTCGGATCAATTTTCAAATTGGGAGTTGAGACCTTTAAGAGAAAGTCAAATAATATATGCTGGTTAGTAATCTTTTTTAAAATCTTTAATATATTATTTAACATTCTTTAATATAATTTTTTTACATTACTTATATGCACATATGTCTGTTATAATGACAGCACTGGATGCACATTGTTTAGTGGAGATATATAATGTATTGGCGGATTATTCAGCAGATATGGACATACCATTTGAAGATATTTGTGCTGAAATACAGCATATTTCGCAAGCTCATAGAAAGATAAATGCGAATAAACCTGTATATAAGGTATAAATTGCATCAAATTAATACAAGATGTTTACAATTAGTAAAAACCAGAAAAACTTGGAATTTTTAGTAAATTTATTTTTTGCTTTAAAAAAATATGGATTTTAATGGAAAATTTCTTATAAATTAAAATTTTTTTTTGATAGAATTATTTCTTTGATTATCTTTCTTGATAATTTAAATTCAATTAATTATCTTAATTAACAACCTCAAATACAGCATAGATCTAGATTTGCATTGGACATTACATTTATATGTAACTTTGAGAAATTATAATTTTGATTCCGATCAATATTTTTCAACAAATTTTTTTAAAAATAAAAGTTGAGTCTCAAAATGTGATTAAATAGACGGCATTATCGAAAAATGATATATTATGAGTTATTAAAGCAAAACCATTAAGCAAAAATAAAAATTGTATAAAATACATTTTTTAATTAATTTATATTTTTGTAACAATTTTTTAAAGATTTTATAAGTCTTAAAGTTAAAGAATGATATTTTTAAGAAAAATTATGGCATTTCTTTTAAAAAATAATTATATAACAAGAATATGAAGGTTGATTGTGTATACATAAGTTGAGTGAAAATGACAAAAATGGGCAAATTCACTAGAGCTTCATGTTTGTAAAGTTGTATAATACATAGTTGACCGCAGTAAAAAGCTTTACTTTTGTACCATTGAAAATCGAATCAAGTTTTGAACCTGGTTAATATGGCGATTGATAGTAAAGAGTTCTACTATTACTTTTTCTTCCTTTAATCTTTTATTCTTTTTTCACAGAGCTAGCGATCGAATGGGTTTTCTAAATTCATGTGCTGTGTTTGAGGGTTAACAATAAATACATATTCATGTATTATATATTCTAATGTGTTTCGCTAATTTTAATTTAAAAACATTTAATAAAAATAATTAGGAAATAAAAAATAATACAACGCTTTAAATTGGCATTGTGTGTTTAATTACTTTTCAAATTCTTTCGGTGAGCTAAAATTGTGTATTGTGGCCCGATCATTATGTATCATTATATGTCATATTTAGTTATATTTTATTTCTTTTTAGTACTTTCTCAAATTTAATATTCAAAACTTAAATGGCTTCTTTTTGTAATTATGATGATGATTAGGAAATAATGAAAAGTATGTTAAAATAAATTTATTTCCAAGTTGCATTAAAAAATTTTTTTGTTTTTTTAATTTTACCTGTAATTTTGAATAAAATTCCTGTGAAATGTATGAATTATCAGGGAATTTTCATATAAAATTTGATTGTAAACATCTTATATTAATAAATCATAATAAAAAAACTTTAATCTTTCATCTAATGACGAATGGAAAAATCTTTGTATAATCTCTGACAAAAGTATCTTTGTTACAATAGAATTTGTAATGACATTATTTTTATTGTTAGATATATATATATTTTTTCTTTTGCTCTATTGTCTGTTAAAGTCACAGAATAATTGATTGAATATATACGTATGTTTATTTTCTTTTTTTTGTATATGCGAATAAATATTTTTTTTTATTAAAACATGTTATATTTAATTATACTCCTTACTAGAGAGTTCATTGATTTACAGAAATATATGCATTCGAATCCAACAATGCCTAATAGAGACAAGGAGGATTATGGCATGAACACAGGAGCTTCCCCAAAATATAGAACAGCATACAGGCCTACGCCCAAATATGGGCATCATAATAAACAAAATCAGGGTAGATCTGTATACCATGAATTGTCTAACAATAGTCGACATGATAGCCAAAGATATGATAACTATGATAATTTTAATCGCGATAAAAATGTGCTTAGTGGAATAATCCGAGTTGACGATGGGAGATATGATGATCGAAGAAGATATGACGAAAATTATGATACTTATAATCACAAAGGTGCGCATATCGGAGTAAACCGAGTTGATGGAAGACATGATAATCAAAGAAAATTTGATAATCACAATCAAAATAAATACACAAATTTCAAAATGAATCAAGCGGCCAATGACGGAAGATATAAAAATCAGAAGAGACATGATAATTATAATAGATATGAGTCCCAGAGTAGACATGGTAATCAGGATAGACGTGATAATTACAATCAGTATGACAAACAGAGTAGATGGGAAGATATTCAAAGTAGACGAAATACTCAAAGTAGACAGAATAATGTGGGTAGATCCGAACTCATGCAACAACGGAATTTGGATCCAATACCTGCGCATACATGGCGCGTTGTATGTGACTCTATGCTGGGTGGTTTGAGTAGTAAATTGCGCATGTGTGGAATAGATACCATACATGTATTATTTGATCAAGGAGGGGACGATTCCGCTAGAGTGGCAATGCGCGAAAACAGAATTTTACTAACGCGTAATAAAAATTATGAAAGAGTAAGATTTGTTTATATATAGATTTATATGCATTACTGTTTCGGCATGATTGAAATTTTCTTGCATCTCACGAAAAGTTAAATGTAAAAAGCCTCTAAGAATTTTGAAAAAATTTATCAAACATAAAATTTTTTCTCTTTTTTTTGTATAAATTCTTGTTTTAAAATTAAAAGAAAACTTATATAAGATATGAATTTTTAGACAAGAAAAAGATATTATGAGAAATTATTTTTCACCAATTTTTCTAACAAAATTGCAAGCTTAAAAAACCTATTTTAAAATATTGTTAGTTTTTGCCCGATGAAGCTATAGCTCTTTTATGAAGCTAGAGCTCTTTAAAATAAAAATTTATTGAAAAATAAATTTCCAATTTTATGTAATTTAGAAACAAAACATTTAGTTTCGATCTGCAATAAGTGTAGTAAGCATCAAACCATAAGAAATCATTCAAACACAGTTGAATGTGAGAAGAATAATCGACTATGGTTCAGGGATGTCAGATTGTAGCTTTTGGCAATACAGGGACTGTTCTTTTTAGCTGAACTGACTGTAGTAATTTAGAGTTTATCTTCCTTTTCCTAGGGAAGGAAGGAAGATAAACTCTGAAATAGTACAGCCAATTTAACTAAAAAGGACATATTTCGTGCTACCAGAAGCCACAGTCTGGCATCCCTACTTATGGATTGATCAATTTTTTACGGCTTAAGGCTCCTGACTTCTCAGCCGAGAACTCCGCGTTGACGGTAGCGACATTTTGTCGCGGACAAAATTAGAACTAATACACGTGAAACGTGACAGATTGACGATGAAATGTTATTGTGCATGTCATTTTGTTATTATGTGTTTTATTTTGAAAATATGACTTGTCTCGTATTTACCAAATTTGAAAAAATGGATCGCGCGTAAAGTTTCTTTGAATTTTGTACATAAAAATACATTTTTTACTCCTTTCAATAGCTATCCGTGTGTTTTCCTGTCTGAATAGACGTCATTTTACATGCTTTTTATGACTATTGATTGCTAGGCGAAAAAAGGATAGTCGTGACCGATATTTAGAAGTGTTTTAAAGTCATCTGCTTAGTCTGTTTTATCCAAATTGGCTTTATTTACAAATGGCATGTCGGACAAAATTACGTGTCATTTCACGCAATTTTTCGCTTCTGATGTCACGACTTCAATATAGCCGCGGCGAGTACTCAGGAGCCTTAAAGCTGACTACCTATTATAGACTGGGATTTATAGAGACGAAAAGACAGGTTTAAAGCTCTTTCTTATTTAAAATATATTTTTGAAGACTTTTTACGATTCTTCTTTATTGAAATAGAATTACTGCATCAGTCGCTGAATAATCATCAATGAATGACTATTTTAAAAAAATATTAAAACTCAAATAATAAATTGATATTTTTATTCTGCAGTATTTATACAGATGTGATAAAAATGTTTTTTTT
Organism: Solenopsis invicta; assembly: GCF_016802725.1. Classification (NCBI taxonomy): domain Eukaryota; kingdom Metazoa; phylum Arthropoda; class Insecta; order Hymenoptera; family Formicidae; genus Solenopsis; species Solenopsis invicta. The sequence goes on along the minus strand of NC_052674.1, from coordinate 13,968,421 downwards.
TGTTTTTAATTATATTAAGTTGTTTTTGTTTGTCCATTGATACAGTAACTTTACTTTTTGTGATATGTGAGAAAATCCCAAGTGCACTAAAATTATTGAGCAATAATGTTAATTTTATTTTAATAATCTTTATAATGTTAGTTTAAGCAATATCTACCGTTGAAGAATTGCTACAGAATAATGGCTGACACACCTGACAACCAACTACGTGAAGTTTTACATCATTTTGGTGTTTTCATAACGCAAAATGATATTTTCAGCCGATGCCAAATATGTAACTGCGATGAATTTGTGAAAGTTCCAAAGAAACTGATGGATGATCTTGTGCAAAGGTAAATTGAATTAGTCTATTTATTTACATGCATTACGTTCATTTTGAAAGAACATGAGATTATCTCACATTTCACGAAAAGTTATATATTTCAGTTGAGATTAAGAAAAAAAATTATAATAAAGTTCTCAAAAATGTATTTAAAGAGTGCATTAAATTTGTTTTTCAATTTCGGTACTGAATATTGGATTCCCATAATTTTTTTAAAAATTTTGAAAGACTTTTATATCTAAGGCGATGCTGGACCAGTGCCTATATGTGATTATTTTTGGATACTCTGATTGTTTAATTGGCTTTACAGATTTTAAAATCCTTTTCCATAATTAAAGTATACAAAAACATACAACGGAAATTATAATTTAATCTAAAAAACGAAAGTAGATCGAAAAGTTATAGTTTAATTATCGGCTTCTGCAGTCGACTTATGACATGTGCCCCATATAAAAGTTTTACATTTTATACGTATAAGTAATTTCCGTGATGTGAATTAAGGTTTCTGTCTACTTGGCGCGGCCATATTGAAGTCGTGACGTTATAAGCGAGAAATCACGTAAAAGTTTTCGTCGTGGCATTTGTTAATAAAGAGAATTTGGATAAAACAGAATAATGAAATCACTAAAACACTTGTAAAAATGAAGCTTGACTATCCTTTTTCCGCCTAACAGTCGGAATAAATAGTCGTAAAACGCACGTAAAGTAAAGCTTATATAAACAGGAAAACACACAGATAGTTATTTAAAGGAATGAAAAATATGCTTTTATGTATAAAATTTAAAGAAACTTGCGATTTATTTTTACGAATTTGATAAATATGAGACAAGTCACATTTTTACAATGAAACGTATAATAACAATAACGAAATTACATGCATGACAAAATTTCATCGTTAATCTGTCACGTTTCACGCCTATTAGTTTTAATTTTGTCCGCGAAGGTACATTGTTATCGTCAAAGCAGAGTTCTCGGTTGAGGCGCCAGGAGCCTCCGAAATGAAAAATCAATACGATGCTTGCAGAACGTTCCTCGGTAGATTATAGTTTACTGATGATTCTAGAAGCTTAGTACGAGAGAAATAAGTGTTTGAAAATTGTTTATGCAAATTTGCACGTGGAATTGGTGCGAAGAGCAGTAATTGTGTTCATAGTAGTTGAGAGATCTTGCATTAGATGGCACTGAAAGCGAAAACAAGGACAGATAATGTATTCATGAGTGTGCTTGATGAAGAGCGTTAAGGCTCTGGCATCTGGCACACACTTGCATAGCTGCATAACCATATGCATAAAGAAGTTGATTGGTCCATTTCCTTTTGCATGCGCTAATGGATCTATCAATTTCCTTATGCATATGGTTATGCAGCTATGCAAGAGTGTGTGCTTCTCGCTTTAAGCTTATAACATATGAAGTGCACAACACTACGTAAGGATAACATAAGACTAATAGACCAATGAGAATCTGCACAACATAAGACTGATGAACCAATGAGCATCCAGCATAAAGTCGCTATATTGATTTACATAAAATTTCCATTGGTCCAGAAGCTTTATGCTACGCTTATGCTTTGTTATGTATTTCATGTGCAATAGGTTTTAAGGCCCAAGCACAGGGGGCCTATTCTCCAAAAATATCGCATATGAAAATACTAGGGAACTCTATAATATATGTAACATATACTATAGTATTTTCGTATATTTTCATATGCGATATTTTTCGAGAGTAGGCCTCCAGGCTTTTGCATAGCTGCATGAGTCCCGGTCTACAATAGATGTAGCAAGCCTTAAGCCTCAGAAATTGACTAATGTTGAATATGAGGAGAATAATCGATTATGGTTGGTCAATTTCTTATGGCTAAAGGCTTACAACATTAATTGTAGACCGGGACTAACCGTCCCAGTAAACGGTAATAGATTCAAAAATCCAATTTAAAATGGATAAAAATGGATTCAAAAAATTAAGAATTTGGATTTGGCAATCATCACATGAATCTATTTCTATCCAATTGTAGTTTAAGAATTTCTTGAATCTATTTTAATCCATGAAATAAAATTGAAATTACAGGATTTCTATTTTTTTCAATCAAAAAAAGTTATGCAGGCCATATAATCCATTTTAATTCATGAAACGGGATTGAAATAAAATGACTTGATTTTTTCAATCTAAAAGGAGTTTTTGCAAGTCATATAATCTATTTTAATCCATGACATAGGATTGAATTGCTTAATTGCTGTTTTTTAATCCAAAATGTATTCAAATGAATTAAAATGGATTACAAATTTTCAATCTATTTTTGTTTACTGGGCTATATTGAGCTATAAAAAAATTGATTAGTCCATTTCCTTATTAATCAATTTTCTTATGCATAGGGTAGCCTTATACAGCTATGTAAGAGTCTGTGCTCTGGCTTTTTAGTTTGTTCGCCTGGGTTTAGTACTATTCCCCTTATCTTTTGCTCTGCGCGCGACCGCGTGCCGTTCGATTCTCTGTCGAAAAAAATTTGCAGTATCAACATTGAGTGAGTTAGCCTGTCACCGCCGTTCAACGTCGTCTTAACTTTTTGTGAGATGTGAGAAAGTCGCAAGCGTTCTTAACCCTCAGTTGTCACACTGAGTGTCGTATACCCGAGCTGTTTTACAAAAATGTTTGGCGTTCATAAATCGTTCGCGCCTTTTCTTCTAAATATTTTGAATATATTCAACTTCTCGATTTTCGCATTTATTTAGTCTTTTTCTTAATCTGGCGTATCGATTAAAGAAAAAATTGTTCAAATTCTGCATCACATTAGATACCGCTATATACGCAATTGAAAATAGTCAGGTGACGTATATCTATGTGTGGCAAAATGTTGAATCCAATATAGTGTGTCAGCTGAGAGTTAAATGAACTGTAGTACAAATAGTGAATGATTCTGAAATAAGTACAGATTTTTTCCAGTATGATAAAGGGAGTATAAACGAACATTGTTTATGAACATAGAGTTTTCGATGAAAGACAATAGCTTTAGTGTGATATAAATGAAATTGATTAAAGAGTATTTATGTTTCTAAATTTTTTGTCAATCTGTTGAATGTGATTTAAAGAGAGTTTCCAGTTTTTTAAAGAACTTGATACAATTTTGAAAATAAGTTTATTAGAAGTTAATGTATAGGTATACCTAATTTTTTTACAATTTTTTCATTGTATAGAGTTTTTTTTTAAACTTAAAATATTATTTTTTAAAATAGCAAAGGAAAGAAGAATTTTAAGTAATTTAATCGCAAACAAAATATAAAAATTTTGAAAAATTACGTTCATGAGAAAGAAAGCAATGTAAAGAATATTTTGAATTAAAAAAAGACGTTTTGCCGTATTTTTGTGTAAATATGCATGAGTCATTCATGAATTACACAATTTTTTTTAAATATGATGTCATACCAATTAAAATGTGACAATGCAGTTTCTTACTTAACTTACATTTTATTATTTTGTTTGCATTATTTTATAAATTATTATAAACAATTAAAAAAAAATTTTTTCTGTATATTTATTAACATAAAAAATATTAATAATTGAAGAGCTTTAACGGTTGTAGCTAGACTTGTTGTAGCTAGACTTTAATGCTGATATCTCTTGTGTGATTTTATATACATTTTCAAGTTAATGAAATTGCGCATTAAATTTTGAAACACAATTATAAGTTAAGTAAAAATAGTAATATCACGATATTAAATTGATAATACTGTAATAAACTTAAACTTTTTTTAGACAACACAATAAACAAGATGATTTTTATAGATTTTTTTATCACTGGAAAAGAATTCGCAAAATACTTTTGAGTTAAAACAGCTCAATAATATGACAAAGCAATTTCATTTACAAATTTATTTTCAGCAATCTAAAATTTAGAAAATTTACATGTTCTATTAACTATTTTATGTAAATTAATTTATAATTATAATTATAAGAAAAGAAAAATAATCTACTTACGCAATTTGAATAGTCACTTGCATGTAACGATTTTTAGGATTATTGGATCCTAGAAATCGTTAAAAATTTCAAAAATTATGAACATATATAGTCAAAATTATTAAATGTAATTTGTTTGAACAATGTATGAAAACTATGATTTTAATAAAATCTCATAGCGTCATTTAATTCTATGAGAAAAATACATATGTATAAATATTAGGATGGTCCAAAAAAACCGACTATTTTTTTTTTATGTGCTTCACCGGAAATTGAAAGTATATGTTGCAAAAGTAAATTTCGTTTTTTGTTCAGATTTTAAAAAAATGTTTTAGAGATCGCTGTAGTCGTTTAAACACGAAAATCGACGTAATATGATATTTTAATTTTTTTAAATTATATTGAGGCATATTCTGTTGAGCTGATCATTGAGATATTGTTGCCAGGAATTAAATATATAAGCTTGAATTTTTGTAGCCAAAAATATTGACAGAAAGTCATTTATTTTATTTTTCAAAACTCGTATTTTCATGAAAATGTACATTTAAAGACTTAAAAAACTTATTTTGATTAATCACAGTCGAAAATCGTTTGTGGTATCGGTTTTTTTCTTCAATGGAGTATATATTATGATATACAGAAACTTTAACATTTATTGATAGATAGCGCTGCAGTCATAAAATGCTTAAAAAATGCGATTTTTCTTAAATCTAGCTTTCATATCAACACCAGATTTAATTTTCGTGACAAATTTTTGTTAAAGAAAAATATTTTTATATAAAATATATTTTTATAAAAAATATATTTTATAAAAATAGGTATTTTATAAAAATATTTTTAAAAATTTTTATAGAAAAATTTTTTATAAAAACTGTTATAAAATATATTTTTTATAAAAGTATATTTTATATAAAAACATTTTTTTTAACAAAAATTTGTCAAGAAAATTAAATCTGGTGTTGGTATGAGAACCAAGTTAAGAAAAATCGCATTTTTTAAGCATTTTATGACTGTTGCGCTATCTCTCAATAAATGTTAAAGTTTCTGTATATTATATTATATTCTCCATTAAACAAGAAAACTGATACCACAAACAATTTTTGACTGCGATTGGTCAAAATAGATTTTTTAAGCCTTAAATGTCCATTTTTGTAAAAATTCAAGTTTTGAAAAATTAAATAAATGACTTTTCTTTCAGTATTTTTGGCTAAAAAAATTCAAGCTTATATATTTGATTCCTGACAGCAATATCTTAATGATCAACTCAACAGGATATGCCTCAATGTAATTTAAAAAAATTAAAAAATTATGTTACGTCAATTTTCGTGTTTAAACGATTACAGCGACCTCTAAAACATTTTTAAAAAATCTGAACAAAAAACGAAATTTACTTTTGCAATATATATTTTCGATTTTCGGTGAAACACATGAAAACAAAAAAATAATCGGTTTTTTTGCACCAGCCTAATAAATATGTACTCCATTATTTTTCCGCCATCCTATTTATGAAACAATGATTGTTTATATTCAACATATTACATATTATATTTGAAAATTTTGACCATAAATGCATATTTGATGAATCGTGCAAGTAATTATAAGCATAAGCCATTATCACTTTTCTTTTAATCCATAACTGTACATTTTGTATAAAGCAGTTAATACGTTTATAGATTTTAGATTGTTGAAAATAAATGCGTAATTGTTCTGTCTATCATGCCATATTTTGTAGCTATTTTGGCACAAAAGTATCCAAAAATATCATTTTTGGTATCTTAAGGCTCCTAAGAAGCCGCCGTGGCCATATTGAAATCGTGACATCATAAGTGAGAAATCACACATAAAAGTTTCTTACGTGCCATTTGTAAATAAAGAGAATGTGGATAAAACAAAATAATGAAATTATTTTAAAACATTTGTAAAAATAGGCCTTCTCTTTTGTCCACCTAGCAATCAGTAAATAATCGTAAAAAACAAGTAAAGTGAAGCCTATTCAGGCAGGAAAACACGCTGATAGATGTTAAAAGAAGTGAAAAATATATGCTTTTACGTACAAAAATTCGAAGATAAATTCAAAGATATTTTTATTTGCGGTCCACTTTTACGAATTCAGTGAATACGAGTCAAGTCACATTTTTACAATGAATCCATTTTACATAATAACAGATGCACGACAAAATTTTATTGTCAACATGTCACGTTATACATCCATTCTAATCTTTTCTAGTTCTAATTTTTTTCACTACGTCGCCACCGTCAACGTGGAGGTCTCAGCCTATTACTCAAGAGCATTAAGTCCAATTTTCTCTGAAATTTGACATGATGTAGCGATTTCATTAGTGAATTTATTTCCAGCGACAAAAAGATTATAAGAATTATTTTGTCTGGATTTTGGTCTAAAATTTGTGTCACAGTGTAATCAATTTAATAATAATAAATAATATTAAGAAGCATTTAAAGTATTAATGATGTCAATAAGAAAATTTTTCTTTTAAAAAACTGGAAACAATTTGTTGTGAAAAATAATACCAACCACCGATCAAATCTGAAACCTCTTGATTTTTCAGCGCGGGTATCTTAATTACTTTGACAACTGAAGTCTTAATGGAGAAAAGTTGAAGATTTTATTGACAAAAAAATGTTTATGTATATCCCTATACAATATTATCTTAATAAAAATTTGTATTTATTTGCAAAATCAGTCTGTATGTGCGTATATACAGAGTGTCTGGAAAATTGCCACGAATATTTCGGGACGTGATTTGGGATTCCAAAAGAAGGAAAAAAAGCTATACAAACATAGGTTCGGAAATAAGTTATTTCCGAGTTATAGCCACTTTTATGTTTAAAAAAATCGTATGTTATAGTCTGCGTGGCATCCCTTCTTAAATTTTTTTATTACATTCCTGGGGCAGGCCACCCGTGTGAAACTAGCACCCCAAAGTAAAAAAAAAATATATATATTTTTTTTTAGAGTGCCGGCTTCTTTTCTAATAGTTCTATAGTGCTTGATAATTTTTAGAAATAGTTCCAGCGATTAAACCCCCCCAAAAAACAAGTTTTAAAAATGGGATGCCAACTTTACGTTGGCACCCCAGTTTCGAAAAAATTGTGTTTTTTTTTTCGAGTTTCCAGTAGTTTTTGAATAGTTCTATAGTCCCCTATACTTTTTTTCAATAGTTCCGTTTTATTTTCAAAATTATGGAACTTTGAAAATTCATAACTCGGCTCCTAAAATACGTAAAACTTTTGTAATTTTTGCTTTACAGAAAAAAGTTATTTAACTTTTTTTGAGCACTTAGGAAGTGCTATTTAGCACACTCAAGAAAAAAATTGGAACTCTGAATTTTTTATTTTTTTTTGTGGCGGACCCTACTGAGTACGTAAAACTTTTGTAATTTTTATTTGACAAAAAAAAGTTATTTAACTTTTTTTGAGCACTCAAGGAGTGCTATTCAGCACACTAAAGAAAAAAACCGGAATTCCGAATTTTTAATTTTTCGGTACTTTGAAATTTTTCGTGGCGGTCCCTACTGAGTATGTAAAACTTTTGTAATTTTCACTTGACAGAAAAAAGTTGTTTAACTTTTTTTGAGCACTTAAGAAGTGCTATTCAGCACACTGAAAAACAAAACCGGAACTTAAAATTTTTTAATTTTTTACTACTTTAAAATTTTTTGTGGCGGACCCTACTGAATACGTAAAACTTTTGTAATTTTCACTTGACAGAAAAAAGTTATTTAACTTTTTTTGAGCACTCAAGGAGTGCTATTCAGCACACTAAAGAAAAATTATTTGACTTTTTAGGAGCACTTAGGGAGTACTTTAATTGAAGAAGTAATAATGTTAATATAAATGTGATAACATACACTGAGATAGAATTTTATTATTATTTGCTACTAAAATTTTAACTTAAATTTCTAATTTTTTTTAGTTCTATTTAGCCCTCCCTGAGTGCTTTTAAAAAGTTAAATAACTTTTTTCTGTCAAGTGAAAATTACAAAAGTTTTACGTACTCAGTAGGATTTGCCACGAAAAATGTCAAAGTAGCAAAAAATTAAAAATTCGGAGTTCCGGTTTTTTCTTCAGTGTGTTGAATAGCACTCCTTGAGTGCTCTTAAAAAGTTAAATAACTTTCTTCTGTCAAGTGAAAATTACAAAAGTTTTACGTATTCAGTAGGATCCGCCACAAAAAATTTCAAAGTAGCAAAAAATTAAAAATTCGGAGTTCTGATTTTTTTCTTCAGTGTGCTGAATAGCACTCCCTGATTGCTCAAAAAAAGTTAAATAACTTTTTTCTGTAAACTGAAAATTACAAAATTTTTACGTACTTTGTAGGGGCCGAGGTATGAATTTTCAAAGTTCCATAATTTTGAAAATAAAACGAAACTATTAAAAAAAAGTATAGGGGACTATAGAACTATTCAAAAACTACTGGAAATTCGAAAAAAACACAATTTTTTCGAAACTGGGATGCCAACGTGAAGTTGGCACCCCATTTTTAAAACTTGTTTTTTTGGGGGGTTTAATCGCTGGAACTATTTCTAAAAATTATCAAGCACTATAGAACTATTAGAAAAGAAGCCGGCACTCTAAAAAAATATATATATATTTTTTTTTTACTTTGGGGTGCTAGTTTCACACGGGTGGGCAAGCCTTCGAGCTCGGATTCAAGCAATTGTTTACAAACATGTGCATATTGTTTACAAACATGTGCCAATAATATTGCTGACTTAAGACAAAGAATAATTCGTGGATTCCAAGAAATAAAGACGGATCCAAATGTTTTTACAGAGTTTGAAATTCCTTTGATAGGAGAACAAGGGCCTGCATTAGTGCTGAAGATCATTTTGAACACCTTATTTAATTCGATTTAAAAATAATGTATTAAAAATAATGTGTTAAAAAATAATGTATTTACAAATATAGAAAAATTAAAAAGAAAAAATAAAAATTAGTAATAAAAAAAATAATAAAATTAAAAAATTAAAAAAAATAAGAAATAAAAATTAAAAAGAATTTATTTAAAAAATTTAAGAAGGGATGCCGCGCGGACTATAAAATACGATTTTTTTTTAACATAAAAGTGGCTATAACTCGGAAACGATTTATTTCCGGACCTATGTTTATATAGCTTTTTTTCTTTTGGGGTCTCAAATCACGTCCCGAAATATTAGTCACGATTTTCCGGACACCCTGTATATTATTTTTTTCAGTCTTAAAATATAAATCAGTATAAAATTAATTTTTACTTTGATCTAGCTTCGTGAAAATTATAAGAAAAAACAATTATCGAGTATTGCCTAATCAAGTCGAGAATACGTTAGAAGCCGACGCCGACAACTCCGATTCAAACGAAGACTTCGAAATTATGCGGAATCCGAATAATTATTTTACAAACAGCGAGCATCGTACATGGCGTTTGTCCACGGATACTCTTGATATTGATGCGTGTACGACTAGGTATCACATGCGGATACAAATCGATAAAGTTCCACTGAATGTATTGAAGAACGTACAAGTTTTTTATATCTGTGAACATTGCGGGAAGATTTATTGGGACGGCTCGCACTTGGAGCGAGCTCTTAATGGCGTTATCAAAGATTTAATTGTCAAATAATAAGTATTAGTATTAAATGTGATAAAAAAGTGCGCGTTTGAAGAGTTGGGAGAGCACAAACAAAACAAAAATCAAAAAATCGTTTTTAGTTTGAAATTTTGAGTGCATGCTAATCGTTCCTACAATTTATGATGCCAATAGTAAATATGTAATATTATTACGCTTAATCGAAACTTCTGGTTATAATAATATCTGTTGCATATATATATAAAGTCATGTTTTATCGCGTTCTTATATTTTTTAAAGTACAATAACAATATTTTGTTTTATTTTATCTGTATTATATAGTGATGTCATCTAACATAATCGAAATATGATGTAGTCAATATAACAATCAATTTTATTTTAAAATTAATTGTTATATTGATTACATCATATTATGATTATGTTGCCATAGATTTTTTAATCCGTAATGGTCACACTTCCAAATAATAACATAATGGTCACCTGGGGTTTACTGGACCCCCCTGCACAAAATCAATCATCATTTGTCAGCTTTTTGATATTTCGTCGCAAAAAGCTGACAAATGACTGATTTTGTGCAGGGAGGTTCTCTGTTCTTTAACATCCAATAATTTTTTTAAAATTAGAATTTAACATAATGAAAAAAATTCAAATAAAAGAACTGCAAAATTTGACTTTTTACAAAAATATTTATACAATTTTTAATTTTTGAAATAATTCAACAAAAATTTAGGCGTGTATTCTCAAGATAGTATACTTTCAGATAAAAATTAGTTTCATAAAAGGTTGTTCGATTTTGAATGATCTGTGTACCCTTAAAGTTAAAAGAAGGACGCGTGAGGTCCAATGGATCCCGGGTGACCATTACCGGTTAAAAATGATTATTGCTAATAATTGTAATTTTAATATAAATTATTAAATAATATGAAATGTTTTTTTTTTTAATATTTAGATTCCTAATATTTTTTAAATCTTTGATAAAATAATCTTTGATAAAATAATTTCTGAAATATTATTTAATGATTAATTAGGACTACATAAACTATCCTGATGCAACTTCGGTTATGCGACTATATATTTAATATATATTTCTTATGTAAGAGTGAATCAAGTGCAAGTACTTAAAGTACCTACATACTTTGTTATGTGTGTGTATGTGTGCGTGTATGTGTGTGTGTGTATACATACATACATA